>NC_090266.1:960233871-960540939 GCF_040414725.1 Anabrus simplex | reverse complement strand
GATGTTTACTACAACCATAAATAAAAGAAATAATTAATGAATTTCGAAAACAATTTGTCTTATACACTCTAATGCAGAGTTGAAAATGAAAATCCACAGCCTGTTTAGAGTCATTTAACCGGGTCAGGAATGGAATGAATGAAGCCCCCATCTAGCGGCGAGGATAAGAATTGTGCCGGTTGCCGAAGCCTGTCACACTCCTGGGGCACAGCCACTTCCCAATCGTAACACTAACTCTAATAAACATACCTGCGAAGACATCACACATACACTCTGTCTCTCAATGGATGAGGCTCTTGATAACATTATCCCTAGTGTCTGATATGAAACCACCACAGTAGTATTATAGAGGATATAATCTCCCATCCAATTTCAATTCTCGAGTCGGTGTGTGTATGTTTTTTCTTTCTTTTAATATTTTTTTTTATCTCCCTTCGCCTCCCTTTGCATAAAATGAAATTCCTTATAGTACAACCTGTCTACCATCTGATACATACTTGTATGATACTGGTGTTAATTAGGATAAATAAATACAGGGTGAGTTAGAGTTACGTTACCACTGAAATGGTTGGAGTTTACCATTACCATTCATGAAAATGATGTGTAATTTACATGCGTATCTCAACCTGTTCACCACCATTCTCAATACATTGAAACCAGCGATTCACAGTAGCATTTACAACCTGCACACCCGTTTTCCTGGGGGAATGGATATCACATCCCCTATCCAGTCCTTTAGTTCATTGATGTCGCACACTTTCCTTCTATACATGCTCCTTGACCACACCGTATAACCAGAAATCACAGTTTGTGAAGTTGGGGAAGTGTGGAGGCCAATGAACTAGTCCACCACGACCAGACCATTGACCAAGGAATGTATGGTCGAGATAAGCACGGACAAGGTGTAGTTGGAAACACCCTTCAATTATGATTTGTCGTGTAGGTCATTAAGGGAGTACTGTTGCAACATCATTAAGTACACATCTGAATTTACTGTTGGGATATCAAAGAAGCAGAGTCCAGTTACCCCAGCGGTGGTCACAGCGCACCAAACATTCACCTTTGGGGAGACACGTTTCATTCTCCCAGATGACAAGAATTTTCACTGCCGCAGAAAAAAGTTGTGTTATGTCGTTTGACAGTCCACTATTGTGAAGCGTGGCTTCATACAATAGATGGAAATTTGATTGATCCACCTTTTTTCAATACATAATACGTTGTTAATATAATCGCAACATTTTTTATTCAGTACCGGTTTCGGTGTCAATAGACACCATCATCAGCTGAAACAGGTTGTATGAACAAGGACATACAAATATGCAGTACATATAATAGACCCTTAGTAATACGTGACATTAATAGGATGAAGTAAAAATACAATGCTTAAAAGAATATAAACAAGTTATGTGCTTGTTAGTCAAGATATTAACAATTGTTTAAAGACTTGATCAATTTCGAATGGATAAAAAGTCTCAAGCATAGCACTGCTAAACACTAGATGAAAATAAAACATGGACATCCAAAAACTGACATAGGATGCAGTCCTTCCACTGAGTATTGATAATAAAGTAACATAAGTAAGTTTGATGGTGGCTTGTAGCATCAACTTATAAAAAGAAGCCGTCATTTATGAGGTACGCAAAGAAGTGGATCATATTGCAGACAAAGAGAAAGTCGATATATAGCCGGAAAGTTCTCGATCCAATTCGGAACCTGAAGTATGAAAAGAAAGTTAAGAGTTAAAATGAGATATTGGAAATAGGGCAAAACACTATAATGTTAAGTAGGAGACTCACCTCAAACGGCCTGATGTATGCGTTGAGAGTGGCAATGAGCAAGTGCTAGAGTTTGCTAGAAGCATAGAACATCGTTAAGGGAGGGAAAGGGGTGGGTCAGGAAGGGGGAGAGGAGGGGTGATGGAGGAAGCAGAGTCAGGTGGGTGTGGTAGGGAAGGATAACGTGATAACGTGTGACGTATAATCTGAAAAAACAAGCTATTTTTAGGAAGTTTAACACTGTTAAGAACTGAAATAAGAGAATCAAAATTCTGGGCTTTTCAGAACAGGCTTCCGTGATATCTAGTAGGGGGCCTTTGCTCAACATGTCGGAGATTGTTAAATCTTGATCTAATCCATTAAATTTGTGTTTATAATCTTGTATGTGCTGACCAACTGCGGAAAACCTATTGTATTTAATTGCATTGAGATGTTTGGTATGTCTAATCTTGAAGCTCCTGCCAGTTTGCCCTATATGTGAACTGTTACAGTCACTGCACTGAAACCTGTAAACTCCTGACTTAGTAAATGGGTCCGATTTGTTGACCAGGTTGGAATTGTGGAGAATATCCATATTTCTGTTGGTGCTGAAAGCAATATTGACTTTATGTTTCTTGAATAGGTTGGTAATGCTGTAGATATTTTGATTGAATGTAAAAGTTGAGAAAAACTTAGGCCTCGGATTATCTTTTATTAAGTTAGATTTAGAGCGATGTTTGAATTTGTTGATAATACATTCGATGAACCGTTTATTATAACCATTAAACCTGCCTCTCGTACGTATAGTATTAAGTTCTTTATTTAGGTCTGCTTTCGACATTGTAATTTTGAACGCGCGATTAACTAAGTTATTGTAAGTAACACATTTGTGGGAATAGGGATGCATGGAATCTTGTTTTATTGTTGAGGCTGCATGGGTAGGTTTTCTGTATATTTTATAAGAGAATGAAGAAGGGAGACTGGTGATCGTTATATCTAAAAAGTTGATGGAAGCATTAGTTTCTGAATGCAGTGTGAATTTGATATCAGGGTCTTTGTTGTTGAGGTTTGAGAGGGTATTCGGTGCATCGACAGAACGCTCATAGATGATGACAAACGTGTCATCTACAAATCTGGCCCAGAACTTAATATTGCTAAACTTATCATTCCTTTCAATGGCATTGTGTTCCGGAAAGTCTAAGTATATTTCTGCTAAGATGCCAGAGGCCGGTGATCCCATAGCCAGGCCGTTTTGCTTATGAATAACCTTGTCAAATGTAAAATAATTATTATCCAGTAATAATTTTAAAAGAGGCATAAAATCAGAGATTTCAAGTTTACTCAATTGAGGATTAGAATTCAGATTATTCTCAATGATGGAAAATGGTTTGCTCATTTTTATGCTTTGATACGTGTTAATGATATTAACAGCATATTATGTATTGAAAAAAGGTGGATCAATCAAATTTCCATCTATTGTATGTTATCTCCTTTCAATACGGATCACATATTAAGTGTTTAATGTTGAAAGCATGGCTTCATCGCTGGACACCATGACATTGAAAGTATCTTCCTGCATATCCGTCATTCCTCATAAAATCTCACAGCATTCCACTCTTGGGGGTTTTGCATGTGGTATGGTCGTATCCTAAGGTGTAAGGTGTATCCTAAAGATACACCACGCTGTTTTTTGGGGGGAGTTCCTGTTTCAGAACTGCACTGTCTGCTTGACTTTGACTTTCTAGGACTGCAATAGGGCTTGTTGCACAACAACAGCATTGGTTTCACCTCTTCCTGATCTTGGATGTACTGAATTTTTTCTATAGTTGTTCGCTAATGATCCTGTTTTCTCAGACTTTTGGTAAGTGTGGTGAACCGTTAAATGGCTTGGGGGGAGTTTGTGGAAATCGCTGCCGAAACTTTCGATGGACTGCAGTCGGCGAACCATGAGCTTCCATCAGTCTTGCTGCAATCCCTCTTTTCTCTAGTATTAATTGATCAGCTTTCTTGTAACCTTATAACAGTAGTACACACATGGTGAGTCAAGTTCAAGATGTGAACAATAGAAACAATAATAACAATAATAGCCTGGATAATGATGAACAATAGAAACAATAATAACAATAATAGCCTGGATAATGATGAACAGTAGCAGCTAATTAATACAGTAGACATTTGGTGTCCTATTCATAACATGACATATGTATACCATTTGCGTGGTAACTTAATTTTGCCTAGCCCTGGATATCACATGAAGAACCTTACATAATTCATGCTGCTAGTAATTATACATTTTGGTTTACTGCTTTTTATTTTTAGTTGATGTCACCGTATACCACCGTGGGTACCATGGGGACCTTAATGAAACCTTTCTGATTGGCCGCTGCAGTGATCGAGCAAAGAAATTGGTGCAGGTTACGTCTGAGTGTTTGAGTAAGGCCATAAACATTGGTAAGTAAAAGATTGACATATGCACTTTTCATGTTATAGGATATAAATTTTCTAGTAGGGAGAGATGATTTTTTTTTTTCAGTGAAGAAAATAATTTTTCTCACACATTATTCAGCAGTGAATCTGTCTGTGTCCTCTTTCTTTTAATGATCCTTATTTAGCATTAATGCTCTAATTAAGATATATTTTAATTCCTACTTCCTTGTAGCCGTGTTATTAAATTTACTCTGTAATCGGATTGTGAAGTTTCACCATTTGGAGATGTTTCACATCCTAGGGTTGACTGCAATAATCCTGAATATGCACACCCTCCACACTCACTCCAGGCAAATGATGGAGTGCTTTTTGTTTATTTTATACTGTAATCTACTGTATATTTTGACTCTAATTGCAATACATTCTACGGTAATTAATAATACAAAGCCTACCTCCCCACCCCCTCTCCCTCCCTGTCCCTCTCTGCGGGTCTGTGCATGTTTGCATTAATTGCAAAATATAAAGTCAATAAGAAAGTCTACCTTACATATCTTCAGATCCATTAGAGATATTTACATTCTGTTTTAATGTTCTTAAATAGTATAGAGGACATGTTAAATATTGTGCTCTCCCTTTCCATGGGATTATTAGTAACATAAATCAACTTAACTTTTCAGGTGGAACTAAACTGGTTTAATCAGCCAACACAACAGTATTTAGACAATTCAGTGGCATAGTTCTTCTCAATATATGATCATTTCTTTGGGAGCAAACCGGTATTCAAAACTATAACTCTGTCAAATATGGTGCATATTTTGGATGTTGCTCATAAGTAGGAGGTAGTAGAAGATACATGTGATACATGGAATGTTCATAAGCGCATGGTGTGTCATGCCCAGTTCGGCCGACTGTTAGATAGAAGTGTCACACCTCCTCTTCTTCCTGGCCTTATCCCAATTACTTGAGGTCAGCACTGTGGTTTAAACCTACTTTTACAGCCGGATGGCTTTCCCGATGGCAACCGTGTGTCTAGGAATGTATTCACGATAGCTTGTTTTTGTGGTGGTTGGCAGTGTGATGTGTTTTGTGTAGATGAAGATGTATAGTAAGACAAACACAAACACCTGCTCCCTGAGCTAGATGAATTAACCACCAATCGACCCGGTTGGAAATCGAATTTGGGGCGCACTGAACGAAAAGTCACTGCACTGACCATTCAACCAATGAGCTAGACTGGTACATACTTTACCCCATTTGACATTAATACAGTTCGATGTATTCCTGGGGGTTGTAATTTTTGGTAACAGGGATATGCGTGAAATTTTTCATATCTCCTTCCTCGCCAGTATATGACCTAGATACTTCAAGTACTGTCGTGTTCTTCTTATTTATTCTTCTTCTTCATTTCACATTTCCAGTCTTCTGGGCTGGGTTATAAATCAAGAACCTCCACAGTTTTCTATATTTCGCAGTTTTCCCAGAACAAGAATACCAGGAACTGCATGTCGCTTTTGACAATTTCTGAGGCCTCGACTCACTCTGTCATTTTATAGGCTATTAGTACAATGGGCTCGCCACACCCATGGGCATTTTATACCTACTGCCAGTAGTCTTTCAGGCCGCTACTTCCATGGGGAAACAGAATAAGAAATAAAATTACTTTCTTATAATTGCACTTCAATACTGAACAAAAATGAAATTTATCGCTTATAATAATGAAGAAACAGACTTGTTCTTTCAGATGCCCCTAACACGGAGTGCAGAAGCTGCTAGATGGACTTCTGTGGTATTACCTCCACCAAGGGCCCATCAGTTCTCCTAAAGTGCCTCACTGTCTGAAGTCATTTTCCTCTTTAGATTGTACTCGTATTTATCCACGAGTCCAGGGCTGCCTCTTCCGCCATCTCCAGCGTACCGAATTTCACCTTCTCCGCCATAAATGCTGCTGAATTCTTCACTCGTAACCCTGTGCTGGGACCCTTTCCAGATGTTACACATTGGGTCAGTGCGCTCTGGGACTCACATAGCCAGGGATGCCACTCCCTGGCTAGGGCAGCCTTTAAAGAGGGTCCCCTACCTGCTACCTATAACCTCAACATTATTGCCATTATTCTGATGAATAAAAAAGAAGGCAGTTTTCAAACCTCTGTCTGCACTATAATGAAAAACCAAGAAATGAATAGCCCAAGTTGGTACCGCTGCCTGATAACGTATAACCCGTAATATATTTTTGGCTCTTTACTAAGTAAAGGTTAACATTTTTTAGAGTTTTATTATATCAATTATTGTAATTTTAAAAATTGTATGTATTTAACAACATGAATTAAAGAGGGTCCCCTACCTGCTACCTATAACCTCAACATTATTGCCATTATTCTGATGAATAAAAAAGAAGGCAGTTTTCAAACCTCTGTCTGCACTATAATGAAAAACCAAGAAATGAATAGCCCAAGTTGGGCTATTTTTTTTCTATTAAACAAACAGATCATCCTTAATAAATTTATATTGTTTACAAAATTCTACTTATAATATCTCCTATACTTACAAATCCTTGGTTTCAATTCCCACGAATTTCAACTTTTGGATTTACCCTTCAATACTTCATAGACTAATACTCACAGTTTAAGAGATAAATTTAGTCATATTTTGCCTGGTACATGCCTTGACCCATTGTAGTCATCATCAATCAAATCAAAATCTCTTTATTTGCGAATGAGGTGTCTACCTCGGTGGCAAATGGTACACTAAAATACATTATTGTCAAGCACTAAATTTTAAATTAACAAGAGAAGAATTTTTTTTTTTCTAGAACACTATAATATACAATTTATGCTAACAATTTTTTTTCTATTAAACAAACAGATCATCCTTAATAAATTTATATTGTTTACAAAATTCTACTTATAATATCTCCTATACTTACAAACATAGTCAACTCATATACAGTATGTACAATTACTTCAAATAATACTATGCAACTGGTATAAGATTAAAATATACATTGCATTTATTTACTTTTTTTTTTTTTTTTTACCCATTTTGGAACCTAAGTAGCATAACGACCTGCTGCGTCTTAACCAGAGCCCCCTTTTGCCACCACTTTTCAGAGTTCCTGAAGGGCCTTCACAGCTACCGTAGCGGTCCCAGGGCCCTCGAAGTCCCCACTGTACTTCACCCCTACAGGCAGTCCCCTACTTTGGCTGTCCAAACTCCATGGATCAGGGGATGGAATTAATTTTTTTTTAACACACATTTTTAAAATTTACAATAGCCTGCACTGGTCGAATGCCCTTTAACATTTCATTTATTTTCCCTGTTGCTGTTTATTCTCTTCTTGAATACCTATACAGATTTTGGAAAAGGATCAAACACTACCCGTGGTAAACTGTTCCACTCCTTCACGCCCTTCCCAATGAATGAAAATTTACCCCAGTCGCTTCTGCTAAAATTCCTTCTAATTTTATACTTGTGGTCAGTTCTGCCAATATAATTATTTTCCAACTGAAGCCTCTCACGGATTTCTCCCCATGCTTCTTCTCCTGTTTAGGCTCTATATAATCCTATAAGTCTAGTTTTCTCCCTTCTCTTACTTAAAGTTTCCCACCCAAGTTCCTCTAACATTTCTGTTTCTCCTGAAATCCTCTGTTACAAATCTTGCTGCTTTCCTCTGCACACTATCTATTTCTTTTATTAGGTATTCTTGGTGAGGATCCCAAACACTGTTTGCATATTCCAATAATGGACGAACCATACTAAAGTAACTTTTTTCTTTTAATTCTTTGTTGCATCCTTTAAGTAGCCTCATTATGACATGTAACGATCTGTATGCTTTCCCAACAATGTCATCAACATCAGTCAAAAACATTGGAATAACATCCCAAAATTCATGTTTGAACATGAAAATGATGAGTATCATGAGTGGGTGAAAACATTATTCAGAAACAAGCAGCAAGATGTTCCTTTCTTCTTTCTGATTAGCATACCACTCATTTTCTCTAGATTTTTCCATTCAACACAGAATGAAATTGTGAACACCATTTCAACACACTGATATGTCTGCGTTGACATTCATTAATCAGACACTGTCTATACAATTTCAAAGTCAAGGAATATGAGAAGTTTTCCCAAAGACAACATGTTAATCCTTTAAAATCAACAAGGGGACTTTCAACAATGAAATTGTGAATTTTAAAAGGACAGAAGCAAGATAATTTTATGACAGACACTTTACTGAGTGTTTTCATATGATGCTTGTTATTTCAATGTTTTGTGAATTGTATATGGATATGACAACAATAGGTCGAAACATGTACTAAAGAAAATTGTGAGTATTGAAAGGTGGACCCAAAAATCAAAATTTGCAAGAATAGAAACCAAGAGAATGTTCTTGTAACCCCAGATTGAAACACTACTTAAAGGGAATCACGTTTCAAGTATCTAACACAAGAATGAGATCAGGATATAGAAGTCAAAACCAGAATCAGTATTGCAAGAAGAGTTTCTGAAATTGAACAACTTGTGTGCAATTGATTTGAAACTTGTTAGCGTGCCGTGAAGTGTTGTGTGTTTGCTGCTTTATGATGTGGAAGGATTGATGCACCAACTCCAGGGCTTTGAAATGTGGATGTTTTGCATAATGTTGAAGATCCCATGTGTAAGATACTCAATTGTACAGTGAAATCATGTGTCTTAACCTTTGCAAAACACAGAAAAGCAGCCTATTTTGATTAAGTCTTCTTAAATGACCAATACTGCTTGATTAAACTAATCATAGAAGACAAGAAAAAGAAAAATGTAGGCAGAGAAGATTATCCGGGGTGCGACCTCGTACAATGATTTGACATCCATGACATGGTAATCCTGATACAGGAAGCAAAAAATAAGAAAAAAATTACTCTACGTTCCATGAGGCGATGGCACCCGAAGAATGTATTTAACAGGTAAGTTAATTATTTTCTTTATATGCCGATCTGCCAGAATTCAGAGCTGAAAGGAGGTCTTTATGGTAGTAGCATACATAACATACCAAGTCAAACTGCATGGCGCAACAGCCCCCGAAGGCCAGTGGATTACGAGGTATCATATGGTCGGCATGACTAATCCTTTTGGCCGTTATTCTTGGGTTTCTACACTGGGGCCGCTACCTCACCGTCAGATAGCTCCTCAATTGTAATCACGTTGGTTTAGTGGACCTTGAACCTGCCCTCAGATCTAGGTATAAATTCTTCACCTGGCCGGGAATCAAATCCAGGACGTCCTGGTAAGATGCAAGCACTCTACTCCTACACCACGGGGCCTGTCAAATTCAAACAGTTGTAAATATTACAGGCTATATCAGCCGGGCTGAGTGACTCAGACGGTTGAGGCACTGGCCTTCTGACCTCAACATGGTAGGTTCGGTCCTGGCTCAGTCCGGTGGTATTTGAAAGTGCTCAAATATGTGGGCCTCGTGTCGGTAGATTTACTGGCACTTAAAAGTAGTTAGTGAAACATAAATCAAATAACATTAGACTATATCAGGATTTGATCAAAGAACTGTTGTAGTTGAGGAGGCGAATTGCCTAACCAGCAGCATCACGCTAGATCTTTAAACTGGAAATTTTCAAGAGAAGTTGAACAATTCCTAACAAGTGAGGATAATTAAAAATAGGAGAGGATTTCCACCAATCAATACTTATTTATTGCATACATTAAACTACAGGACCGGTTTCGACCTCATGTTCAAGGTCATCTTCAGCTGAACCATATATACATATTAATATAATGAAGCTTTGATTAAGATTGTGGTGTTGAAGGAATGCCATATGATGATGATGTACATTTAGTTACATACAAATGGGGCACGTCTTAGCGTGAGCTGGCGTATATGTCATTCTGTGCAATATTGCAACTGTATGTCTAAAATGTTGAAGGTCTTAAAACTAGTGTATAAAACACGTCTTTTCCTAAACTAACTTATATATATGTACAAGATAAAAACATTACATAAAAACACTTCATGTACATGAACATTCGTTCTTGCTTGGTGGTCAATACATCGACTAACTTCCGTATTTAAGTCTTATTCACAGTTGTACACTTCAGCTGCTATTCTTAGAGTTTGTAAAATTGCATGGATAAAAGTTTTGTCTTCCTGTGCGTATGTGAGATAAAACACTTTCAATTTAAAAAGGGTGCCAAATGTATGGATGAAATTCAAGTAAAATATGTTCAGCTCTGCTGTGTGTGTTGCCCTTTTATAAGAACCAATTCATGTTTTCTTATTGGCGTCCGTAAATTTGGGTGACATTGGTTTCAAAGTAGTGGCTCCTTTCCCATTTGTAGCTGTGCAATGATGTTATGTTAATCTGTGGAAGATAAGATTGAGTTATAAGTGATATTGTGCGGAGGAATGTCTAAGGGTTATGTGTGTGAATTGGAATATGTACTTACTGTTGTTGGTGTAGCTGAGTTGTGTTTGACATGCGAGCTTGTAATGTACTACTTCGTGTTCTTCTTGCACAGAATGACATATACGCCAGCTCACGCTAAGACGTGCCCCATTTGTATGTAACTAAATGTACATCATCATCATATGGCATTCCTTCAACACCACAATCTTAATCAAAGCTTCATTATATTAATATGTATATATGGTTCAGCTGAAGATGACCTTGAATATGAGGTCGAAACCGGTCCTGTAGTTTAATGTATGCAATAAATAAGTATTGATTGGTGGAAATCCTCTCCTATTTTTAATTGTGCAATTATCAATACGGAAATGAAGATTATAGATTACGAAGTGAGGATAAAACAACATGAATAGGAACTACAATATTTTTAGGTGTGCAAACCTTTTAACATCCCAGCATATCCAGCAGACAGTTTGAGTCTACTTCAAGTTATCTTAGCAAAATGAACTCTTGAAATGTCACAAAATCTGATTTAAAAAAAAATTGCACAAATAACCACAAAATATTCCCCATCTTTTATGAAAAATGCAAAATATGATCTTAAATACTTTCCATAAGGGCTGATTGCAGAAACAGTGACTAGTTTTAAGCCTTACACAATGTCTACCTAAACAACAACTAAGTAATGCACTATTTTCCATTGCATAAACAATGTTGCATTGGTGTTTAGCAAGACATCATTTAAGTTTCATTGTATGTTGAGTATTCAGCCTGAAGGCTGGTTTGATCCTCAACAGTTCTGCCATCAGCTGACATATATAGCCCAGGAATCATTGAAGCGGCATACAAGGAAAATGAGGAGTGAGGTAGTTTTCTGTTGCTTTCCTCATCGAGGCAGCCGTTGGTTATACATATCAGTCTGCTGAGCCCACTGAAATGCATACGACGACTGACCCTATGAGGTATATTTTCACACCATTCATAACAGGACTGGCTACATCGCTTGTGCACATATTGTCAAAGCCAATTATGACACTTAGACAGGTCCATGAGAATAAAAAGTTTGCTCTAGCCTATACCAGAAAGAAATAGTGCACTGTAAACACTTTGTCTCGCCAACAAGGGCGCTGAGTTTCAATATTGGTTTCAGCATGGAAATAGAAGTCTTTCATACTACCCCATGCCTGTAGCAACGAATGAAATTCGTCGGTGTGCACACCAAATGTTAGTCGGCTGTTGTCTGTCTTACATATTACACAATGTGGCTATGCTTGAGCATAACTTGTCCACAGAGGACAACATTGCTTTCCCCCTCTGTTCTGCTGTAAAGCTTTTCCACCCTGATTTCCTTCCTGTTGTCCTCATTTCTTACTCTTTCCTTTCTTTCCTATCACACTAAAAAAAAAAATCATTTTGCTGGCCTGGATTTTATTCTACTCTCTTCTTGTCAGTGTCCAGGTCTCTGCTGCGTATGTCAGTATTGGGCAGTGGGACATCATATACATCACCTCTTTATTCTTTATTTGTAGTTCCTTTTTCCACACCAGGTTTCTCTCACTCTGGTAGAATGCATTTCCCTCTTAAATCATTTTACAGATCTCCATGTCCAGCCCTGAATCCTGCATCCTGAATTCTGCTGCCCTAGTACTTGAAGCTCTCCACAATTGCAAGGCTTTGTCCCTTTATTTTTATAATTCCTTTCCCCTCTATAGTCAGCAACATTGTCTTACTTTTTTCCATGCTGATTTTCATTCCACAATTTTCAATAATCTCACTCAAAATGTCTAGTTGCCATTGTACTTCCTGTCTGTTCACTCCTCACACCACAATATCATGTTGAACCAGCACTACCTTCAGCTCCTTCTTTCCATAACTTACCTTTGTCTCCTTCTTTCATCCATAACTATTATGAATAACAGTGGTGACAGCACACTTCCTTGTTGTAGTCCAGTTTCATTCCAAAACCACTCTGTCCTCCCCACATGTGTGTGGACACTGCTGCAACTGTTATGATTTGTTTTCCAAATCCTTTATACCTTCGGTCATGGTACACTATCGTAGGCCTAAGCCTTTTCTAAATCATGGAATGTCATCACCATATCTCTTCCATATTCCCAATGTTTTTCCATTAACTGCCTCATACTTGAAGAGCCTAGTGTTGATCTTCCATTTCAAAAGCCATATTGCTCTTCTTGTAATTGTCCTTCCACCTTTCTTCTCATTCTCTTTTCTTGTACCCTTTCACATATTTTTGTTACCTGATATATGAGTGTAATTCCTCTATAATGATCACATATCTTCTTAAAATATAGGTGTTATTACTCCTTTACTCCAGTCATTTGGTACCAATTTTTGTTTCAAAATAATCTAAATAGCCTGTACAGCCAATGTACAACAGGTTCTGCTGTTTTTATTATATCCACACAATTCATTCAATCCTACTGCTTTTCCCACTTTCATTGGGCAGCCGTTTCCACTCTTTCCATTATGAGTTCACTCTCGGTTACTGTCTCCTCACACTCTGCCTCTATCATCTCATCTGCACTCCTTGTCACATTCAGTTCATCTAAGTAATCCTTCCATCTTTTCCTCATCACCTCTGGTTGTGTTATCTCTCCTTCCTTTCCTGTCACCTTCTTTATGTAGACTGTTTATTTTCTCTTCCTTGCAACATCCTTTTACTGCTGTATATAGCCTTTTCCAACTCTCGCACAAATCCTTCCCAGCTTTTAAAAATGTGTTGTTTTTTTTACTACTACTTTCTTGCACCTTCTTTCCATTTCCTGACACTTTCTTCCATTTTATCCCTGTTCTATACTTGCCATGCTTTCTTCTTATATTTCACTGCTTCCTTTACACTTTCATTCCATCAATATTTTACTCTTTCAGGTATTCTGCCACATGCACTTTCTACACAGCTTACAGATGCCTTCTTCAACATGTCCCATTCCACTTCCACACACTCCACCTCAGTTCTTGGTATGTGTTGTTTCTGTTTATATTGGAGTTTTTATTTTAATTCCCTATCTTTTACATTCCATACTTATATTTTTTCTCTCATTTCTTTCATTTTCATTATTTTTCTTGCTTTCATTTTTGCTTCTACTACTGTTGGGTCTCCATCAAAGGCTACGTCTGGCAAGTCTGTTACATCTAACAACTATGTACAGTTTTCTCTTTCCCATCCATATCTTGTATTATTTCTAACATTCTTCTTCCTGAACCAGTATTGCCAACACTTACGGCCCTCTTCACACGGAGCTACTCAAAGGAAACTGGAGTAGCGTGGACACTAAGAGACCGAGTAACTAGGCTACCCAGGTTGCCCGTTCTCTACACACGATCCACGCAGTTTTGAGTAGCGGACATGTGATATAGTCATGAATGGATGGGAAGCATGTCAGAACAGAACAAATACGCGGTAGGAGATCAAGTAACTTCAGGTATAAATGTACTACTCCATAGTGTTATTGGCTTTAGTGATCCTGCTGGTTTACTCAGTGTTATCTAAACTGTATATGCTGGCAGGAACAGTGATGGAGGGATATTTTGTGCCTCAGCTATGAAGCACTGGATTACCAATCAAGGACTGAACATACCATTGCCTTTGCCATTACCAGATCAATGACTGACTTACCTTACTACTTCGTCAGAGATGAAGCCTTTCCATTGTCACCATATTTACTGTGACCATACCCCCAAAGAACTCGTGATAATGTTGAAAGAATTTTTAACTACGGACTGAGCAGAGAAAGAAAAACTGTGGAATGTGCTTTCGGAATGATGGCTGAAAAATTTGAAGTGCTGAATACTGCTATTCACTGCCTAATTCGGAAACTCCGTTTGCATTCTTCACAACTTTGTATAAAATAGATCTGCCATATACTCCACAACCATTGGACAGTTCTGAAACTCACACCATCACCACCAAAATACAGCAGAGGGAGCGTGAACGACATGCTAGGGCTACTCAAATGAGAAATTATTTAGCCACCTATTTTCTCACTCCTCCAGCTTCCCTTTCATGGCAGTGGAAATGTTGTACATAAACTTACTTTAGTTTCATCGTACTGATTTGCTTTTATGTAATTCATTACGTTTACACTTCATTTATTAGGAATGGCTGTGGAATAAAGCATTGAACTAAAACTGACACTACCGAGCTCGATAGCTGCAGTCGCTTAAGTGCAGCCAGTATCCAGTATTCGGGAGATAGTATGTTCGAACCCCACTGTCGGCAGCCCTGAAAATGGTTTTCCGAGGTTTCCCATTTTCACACCAGGCAAATGCTGGGGCTGTACCTTAATTAAGGCCACGGCTGCTTCCTTCCCACTCCTAGCCCTTCCCTGTCCCATTGTCGCCATAAGCCCCATCTGTGTCGGTGCGACGTAAAGCAACTAGCAAAAAAAAAATTGACACTATAGTTTCAGTTTCTGTTTGTTTCCTGTTTACACTTGTTTTTAATAAAGAAACTATCGTGTGCTTACCTGTGAGTTGAACTACATTTGCCACCTCACTCCAAGCTCTGTTAGGGACATCTCGTCTTGAGTACCATTTAATTTTGTAATTATAGTGCACAGGATGCTTTTCAACTTCGCTCACGAATTTCAAGTCGAAAACTTGCTCTCCCATTTTGTCTGAATCACGCTACTCAAGAAACTGGAGTAGTGAGTAGTTCGGTCTTCCAGTCTCTCTGACTCCAGTTGCGCCATGTGAGTGCTGCCATTGAAGTACACAAGCGGCGTTGCATGGTCGCCCAGTTTCTTGGTATCCAAGCTACTCCAGTTTCTTTTGAGTTGCTCCATGTGAAGAGGGCCTAACCCATTTCTTACACAAAAATCCACAACTTCTCTGCCCCTTAATTCCTCTTTCCATATCAAAAAGGCCCAGTTACTTCTTCCATTCCTTTTCTGTTGCATCCCACCATTGCATTAAACTCCCCCTTGACAGCCACTTCCATGTCGTTTATTTCTCTCTCTAGTGTTTCCGGGAATTTGTCCATATCATCTTCTTTGGATCGAGTCTCGGGTACATACACTTGGATGAAATCCTTCCATTCTCTTTCTTTATCTTGATTGTTCTATCAATTATGTAGTCCACTGTATCTACATACTCATCCAGGGTCTAGTTGGTTATTATCTGCACTCCATTCTTTGCCTTATGTCCTCCACTGCAGTAGAGAATGTATCCCTTCCTTAATTTCTTCTTTCTTTTGCTTCCCCACTTAACCTCACACAATCCCATTGTAGCTATATTCTCCTTCTCCATATCATCATTCACCTCTTCTGACTTTCTAGTCTGTAACATGAGGTTTCATATCGTTATCTATTGGTGGCCCACTTATCACAGCTCCCCCAGCATAAGAACGGTGCTTCGCTTCGTAGCCATTTCCGAGGTTGATTTAAAAGTGCCATTTCATTTTAGGCAGTTGTTACGATGGGGCTGACACCCCCAAAGGCATTTTAGAGCTACTGCCAGCAGGTGATCAGGTTGCTTCCTGCATGGATTTCAGATGCCTTCTGCTGCCTCCCCTAACTAGGGGTCAGGCGCTACATGATGGGTTCCAACTTCATTTCCTACACTGAGGAGACCATCACCCCTTCTGAGGAAACCCGTCTGCCCGAAGCTGTTGATCACCTCATAATATCATCGAGAGTTATGCTACTTGCCACAGTATAATGAAGTGTAGCTTGGCTTATAGTGTTGTCGTTACGGTGTGTTTTCTGTAAATATAAGCAGCCTAGGGAAGAAGAAACTACAGTACTGTGTAACTGAGCAAGTTGGCTGCGAATTACGAGCAAAGTAGATACAGGCTTATATTGTGGAGATTATGGTTTTGAGCCCCACCATCAACAGCCCTGAAGGTGATTAATCTGCAGTTTGCCTATTTTCATGCCAGGCAAATACTGGGGCTGTTATTAAGTCCACGGCCGCTTCTTTCCCAATCCTTGCCTTTTCCTATCTCATTGTTGCTGAAAACACATCCCAAATATGAAGGAAAAAAAAAAATAAAATAAAAAAAAAACTAATTCTGTCCTTTTCAATACAAAAATCTATCTATTCTTTTTTTTCACACAATATTTTGTTTTATTTTGTTTCACCAGTTCATTCCTTCTTTTTTTCCCATTGCAGATGATGCACACTTATTATCCCTTATTGACAGTCTCACTACGTCGAGCAACACAGATTTCCACTTTAAAAAAGTATAAGCAAGTTTTATGTTAACTAGAAGAGTTTTAGACGAGAGGATTTTTCTACCTCAACATTTACACTGTTTTAAATATGTTAATCATGCATTATCTTTTAATTCTGCATGTTTTTCAGGGTTTTTATTTGTTTACACAAGGTAACATGTAACATTTTAGCTTCTACTGAAGATGGCCTTTAGATAGGCTGAAACGTGTTTAGACTTTATCCCATCCAGTATACAGTAGATGGATTTTTGTATTGAAAAGGAGAACAGTATAAGACTTTATTTGTAAAGTGATAGCCGTCAATACTGAATGAGATTTATAGCATGCAATATAATGCCCTATGATCGATTGGTTACAGGTTACAGACTTTGCAACTTTGTAGAGGAAGTGTTGGTAATAGTCTTACCTAGCACGTCCCATGTTGAGTATCTGTTGCCATGTTGGTGTGCCAGCGGGGATACTATATTCTAATACAAGAAGTCCTCAAAATACCTCCATGTGCCTGAATGCACGTCTGAACACACTACCTCGTTGATTGTTTGACATGTTTGAACAGCTTATTCCATACACTGGCAACGTACTGTGCTGTCCGTAATGGCATGCCTGACTCCAAATTTAACCTTAAGTATGAACTCTCCCCCATTTTAGCTAGTAACTAAAACAGGCGTAGCTCGTAAATGATTGACCATGGGTCACATTAATAATTAAACTTATGTTTTTATGGTCCAATTTTCAATACTATATCATGCAATTTTTACATTACATTCTTAATCTTGGTTGGAATTAGTTTCAGCCTTGACTAGGCCATCATCTGCCATACCATAAAATTGTACAAATACATCAAATGACTGAAACAAATGCACAAACACAAATGACATTAAAAGGTAATAAAATTGAACTATGTGCACAACACGTAAAATGAAATTAAAATAAGACTCTAAATTCCTTGGATGCGTTGCATCATGTTAAAATGTTAGTGTTTCTAGTTAAAATATTCTTGAAAATGTTGATGGAGGTTGTAAAAAATGGCACACGAAGATATGATTAATTGGCAGTTCATAGAATGCAGTTGGTGGAAATTCGCAATTCAATGTGGTGTCCATGAAGTTGACCTACATAAATGGGAGAGAGAGTGCTAATCAAATGGCATAAGTTATATGAGACTTACCGTACGCTACGACATGTGGTGCGTGGCCTGCTGTGTGCCTTACTAACAGGGAGGAGTTGAGATTGGATCATGAGGTTCAAAGGGAACACTGAAAGGCAAAGGGTGGGACAAGGAGAGAGGAGAGGGTGGGGTAAGGAAGGGTTTTAAGGCGAGGCTGAAGGATGTGGGAAAACAGGTGGCTGCTGGGGGAAGGTGTTGTGAATAGAATGAAAAATTGAATTATGACTTTTTGGTTTGATGTTTCTAAAAATAGGAATTAGAAGGTCAAACAGAATGTTTGGCTTTTCAGAAATGTCATTTTGATTTTAATTCGGCTTAAAATATTGATCTGTATGTATGAAGCAGCTTTCTGTAATATTAAGGAGGGGTATTTTTTTCATGACTTTGAGAATTTCCATATCATTTCGTATGTCTGTGAATTGGTGATTATAGTCGTGCGTATGCTGTCCTATGGCTAAAAATCTGTTGTATTTCAGGGCATTAACATGTTCTGAGTATCTTCTTTAAAGCTCCTCCCATTCTGTCCAACGTAAGAAAAATAACAACTGTTGCATTTAATCCTGTACACCCCTGACTTTGATGAAAAACTATTGAACTTGTTTATGGATGTGGCATTATGCAAGATTTCTGCATTCCTATTATTGGTTTTGTAAACTACTTTTACATCATTCTTTTTAAAAATGTTGGTGACTTTAAATTTCGTTGTTGAACGTGGAGGTAGAAAAAGGGGAATTGTTTAGTTTATCTTTTTTCAAAGTAGTTAAGGGGTGATATTTATATTTATTGATTATTCTTTCAATAAAGAACTGTTGTATCCATTAGATAATCTTGCAAATAGTGCTCAATTTGTTTTTGAGGTCTCTTTTTGACATTGGAACATTGAAGGCTTAGTACACCATGCTGTTGTATTCTGCTCGTTTGTGAATTTGAGGGTGTGAAGAGCTGCTACCACTCATTAATCTAAATAACATTGATCCGCATTTAAAATTCACACTTGAATCCGAAATTGGACAAAAGATTAATTTTTTAGACTTAACTATTTTCAGGCACTCAGGCTCCTTAATATATAAGGGGTGTACAGGATTAAATGTATGTTGTATGTTTAGTCATCAGCCCGAAGGCTGGTTGGATCCCCAACAGTTCCGCCATGAGCTGTCATAGATGGCCTAGGCATCACTGAAGAGGCGTACTAGGGAAATGAGGAGTGAGGTAGTTTCCCGTTGCTTTCCTCACCGAGCCAGAAGTTGCTATTACATATCAGTCTGCCAAGCCCACTGAAATGCATGCACCAACAGACCCTATGAGCAATATTTTCACACCATTCATAGCAGGGACTGGCTGCGTAAGGAATGGCATTACTAGCATCGCTCATACCTCAGTCACTTTCATTTTGTCAAAGCCAAGGATAAGACAGAGACAGATCAATGAAAGTAACAAAATTGCTCTAGCCCATACCAGAAGACTTAGTGCACTGTAAACACTAGGTCCCGCCAGCAAAGGCATGGATTAAATGTAACAGTTGTAATTTTTCTTACGTTGGACATATTGGCAGGAGCTTTAATATAAGATACTCGGAACACGTAAATCCCCTGAAATACAATAGATTTTCGACCGTAGGACAGAATACACATGACTATAATCACAAATTCACAGACATAAAACAAGATATGGAAATTCTCAAAGTCATGAGCAAAGGACCCCTCCTTAATATTACAGAGAGCTGCTTCATACATATAGATCAATATTATAAGCCAAATGAACGATCTTAAGGACATTTCTGAAAAGCCAAATATCCTGTTTGACCTTCTAATTCCTATTTTTAGAAACGTCAAACCAAAAAGTCATAATTCAATTTTTCATTCTATTCACAGCACCTTACCTCAGCAGCCACCTGTTTTCCCACATCCTTCGGCCCCGCCTTAAATCCCTTCCTTCCCCCATCCCTTCCTTTCCCCGCTCTCTCCTCTCTGCTTGCCCCACTCTTTCCCTTTCCGTATTCCCTTTGAACCTCATGACCCAATCTCAACTCCTCCCCGTTAGTAAGGCACACAGCAGGCCACGCACCACATGTCATAGCATATGGTGAGTCTCGTATAACTTATGCCATTTGATTAGCACTATCTCGCCTTTTAGTTCATTAATTTTGATTATCATTTATTTAGGTCAGCTTCATGGACACCACATTGAATTGCGAATTTCCACCAACTGCATTCTATGAAATGCCAATTAATCATATCTTCGTGTGCCATTTTTTACAATGTCCATCAACATTTTCAAGAATATTTTAATTAGAAACACTGTGATGCTTGGGACATCACTGCATGTTTTCAATTATTGAACTATATAATTAATTGATAAGATGTATATATTTAATCACTGATAGGTCATGTTTAAATTAATATATATATATATATAGGGTTTTTATCATCCATTTCAATCATCATTTCATTTCTTTGTATCATGGCTATAACGTATTCTGAACGAACAAATTATTGGGTAAAGTATTTCAACATCATTCATATTAATAACTTGCAGTAAATTTTCCAATAGCCGTTGTGAGGTGTCCAGAGTCAGCAGGCTAATTTCAGCCCATTTCCAGGAAAAGTACGTCATCTAGGTTATGAGAGACCTTACCCTCTCTACCTCATGAAGAGACAGTTGATACATTATAAACGCGCACTTTTCGAACTTCGCTACCTGACGCTTTATTTCAGTGGGAAAGTTCAGCCTATATGAAAGGACGTAATGAAGCAACGTGATGGATTCACAGCAATACATAGGAGAAGGGATGAGACCTCGAATCTTACTGGACCATGTGATATGGCTGATGGAAGGAGACTTTTGAACGGATATACTTCGGAGACAAGAGCTGGAGAGGACATTCTGATTCTCACTCCTGGAAGACACTCTTACTACGATTCTACGTCCGCACATTGGAGAAGATTTTAACTTAGTTCACTTCGCATCTGAGTAGTACTGTAGGATACTACTCAAAAGTTACTCTCATTGGGACTTGTTATCTCAGTGACGAGAGGTAGTCAATGGGAGACCGGTTTTGACTAGTATAGGGAAGGAGAGCTTTTATTATGAATTTAGCTACACTACTGTTCCATAATACGGAAGAATACAAGTGTATTCTCTCCATGAACATAACCCATGGTGGTTTTGCATTTAAAATTAGGGCTCATTACGTCTTGATGTAAGGAGTGAAGTAGGAAGTGTTAAAGGCAGGAAAAGCATAAGTAGGACTGGAATCCAACAACAGATGAGGCAGCCGGTACAAGAGATCCACCCATCATCAGCTTCAAGATAACAGAGTCTACATATGGTAAGCTAAAGGCATAAGTTACTGCAAGTCTTCGCGCAACAGTTCATTTTCTTAGAGTTAATTTCATTCAGTTTTTCTTTTGCTTCCGTAAGTTCAGATTCGTTAATACCCCGTTACGTCACGTTTTTCATCCTAATAAATTGCTGTTTTAATTTGTATGTTCTGAAATTATTATTAATGATCCTTAAATTCCAAGTTAGTGTACTTAATGATTTGTCTCCCATCACCCTACCCCTGGGAGTTTTTTGAGTCTCATTACGTATTATTATTATTATTATTATTATTATTATTATTATCAACTTTCGTTTTCAAGCCATAAGCTTGAAAGCTGACGCTCATGGTATACTGTTTATTGAGAAACAATGAAATATCATTTATTTATTTTAATATTAAAGTGACCCGCCACGTCATATTTTGTCAAACATCTGTGGGCCGAGTGGGTACGTCACAACACTAACATTTTAACATGATGCAACGCATCCAAGGAATTTAGAGTCTTATTTTAATTTCATTTTACGTGTTGTGCACATAGTTCAGTTTTATTACCTTTTAATGTCATTTGTGTTTGTGCATTTGTTTCAGTCATTTGATGTATTTGTACAATTTTATGTTATGGCAGATGATGATCTAGTCAAGGCCGAAATTAATTCCAACCAAGATTAAGAATGTAATGTAAAAATTGCATGATATAGTATTGAAAATTGGACCATAAAAACATAAGTTTAATTATTATTGTGATCACAATTCAGTATGGATCAAATACCATGAAATTTATATCCTGTGATCATGGGTCATATGTATATTGGGACTTCTTTTGTTGTTTTCGTGTGTGGGTGGAGTAGTGATGATTGTTAGACTGACAGTATACAGTGTACCGGGTAAGTTGTCTGTGCGGTTAGGAGCGCGGAGCTGTGAGCTCGCATCCAGGAAATAGTGGGTTCGAACCCCACTGTCGGCAGCCCTAAAGATGGTTTTCTATAGTTTCCCATTTCCACACCAGAAAAATGTTGGGGCTGTACGTTAATTAAGGCTACAGCCGCTTCCTTCCCATTCGTAGGCCGTTCCTGTCCCATCGTCGCCATAAGACCTGTCTGTGTCGGTGTGACGTAAAGCAAAAAAAGGAAAAAGATATACAGTGTGTTCCCAAACATGTTGGAGGGGGAAGTGGATATATGAATACTGCAAATAGTCTTTTTGATTATTCTCTCTTTTGTTTATTGTTGTATTTTTCCTGTCTGTTCTTATTTCTTCTGATGTTGTTAGTAGTATTCCTTATTATTATCATCCCAGACAGATTTAATGTTTATAATTAGTCATCTTGTGGATATATTAATACCCCCCCCCCCACACACACACACACACCCCGATTACTTACAACATATTTGGGGACACTCTGTATACTGTCAGTTTAACAATAGTCACTACTCCACCAAGTTATGAATTAATCCTTGGAATGCTCTTGCTCTCCATAGGTTCAAGATGTGGAGACATTTACCTCCCTTCAGACAGTGTTGTGTGTCACATGGTCAATATGATGTGTTGGTGGTGTATTTCGTTGTTGTTGTTGTTGTTGTTCCTTTATTTTGTATATAACCCTGTTCCAGAACCCTCATGCAAAGGATGAAACCCATGATTTGAATCATGGTCCATGAAAGATCATTTTTGTATAGTTTTTAATTTAGACAATATTTACTAGGACCTTGCATATGACCCTTTTGAATCATGTTTTTTTTGTGTATGTGTGTTTTTTTTTTCAATTATTCTCTGTAAGATGAAAGTGTTAATGGTTTTATTTCAACAAAGGAAAAGCCATAGTAATTTTGTTTTGACTTAATCGTGAAGTAGGGAATTTTTCTTATGTTCTAGTTAAACCTGGCGAGAGATACAGAGAAATTGGCACAGTCATCCAGCGGCATGCACAGCAACAAGGATTCTCAGTGGTACGCAGTTACTGTGGCCATGGTATCCATAGGCTGTTCCACACTGCACCAAGTATTCCACATTATGCCAGTACGTTATGGTTAACGCAAATAGTCTTTTTGATTGTTCTATTGTTTGTTTTTTGTTATATTTTTCCTGTCCTTATTTCTTCTGGTGTTGTCAGTACTATTCCGTATTATTATCCTAGAGAGATCTAATGTTAATATTTTCAGTAATCCTGTTTAAAACAATAATTTTATATGAATATTTTTACCTCTCTTCAAGTGGTAATGACGAAGCTCCAATGCTTGTCCCTGCAGCAGCCATTGCAATTTCACCTCTGCTTCTAACCATGTCTACTAAACGTGGATAAACAGATGTTTTCCCACAGCCTCATGGAGCACCTACAGAAATATACCGTATTTACTTGCGTATTTGACCCCTTTTTCTTCCACTTTTACAGCCAAAAAAATTGGGGGGGGGGGTCCAGTGCGCAGTAACCTCAAATTTTGTGCAGTGAACACATGGCTTCTAGGCTATAAGTAGCAATAAATTATACATGTGAATATTCTACACTATTCTTTAACAAACTTATGAATGTATTCGAGTTACATTGGCTATTTTTGTTGGAAGGCAGTATTTCTAAATGTAAAAAGACAATAGATGGTGAACATGACTTTTAGGCCTACATATAAAGTAAATATAACCAGTTTTAGTTACTCATATCACTTAATTCATTTCATCTCATTAATTCCTCTGATTAGGTTGGTGTCAGGAAGGGGATATGATCATAAAAACTCGCTACGAAAATTCATCTCACTTCATACTCCACCTCGTAGAGAAAAGGGATAAGCGTATTGTATTATCATGTGCAATATTGATAGAGAAGAACTTAATGGCCAGCCATTTGTCTCTGTCATTTGAGCAGTAGGCCTTCCACACAGTAAACCTGAGTAAATCTAATGCTTTCAATTGAATTATCGTCTTGTGGATGATAGGAAAACTTAAAACGGTCCACCTTTTCAACTTCCCTGCTACCGGCATGTCGTCATTCCAAATGACGTTATCTTCACTGCCATCTCGTCAGCCATGCATCGAGAAAATTCGAGGTCCCGTCTTCTTGAAAATTTAAAAAATAGTTTTGTTCCAGACTGTAGAGTCCAAACAGTGAAAATCTATTCCAAAATGGTTTCTGGAGTTTTTGTATGTGTAGCAGAAGCCACTCCTTCTGAATAAAGACGTGCTGCAGAAAGCGTGCCAAACTACCAGCTGATAACTAGCGTATGTTGTGAGTTGTACTTCCGAATGCAATACATAGTGACTGGAAGTGTTCTTTGCATAACTGCGACTATTGAAAGCCAAACCCTTATTTTTAATTATATTTCATGCTTGTTTTCCACATTTATCACAACAGGATTTACCTAAACAGCTGTAAATGAGATAAGAGAGATCGCATTGTTTAGGTGAGATATGCTATCAAGTGCCCCCATAGTGTCAGAAGTTCCACGATGGGAAGATTAAAAGTAAATAACAGGAAAGTTTACCGCATGTATGGATATCTGCAAGTGTGGCGGTAATGCGTTTTATTATCATAATGTTTAATTTTCTGCGATTGTTGTCTCCATTTTTTATTAACGCATAGTATGTTTTGTTTGGTGTGTCCAAAAATCGTTAAGTGGGGATATAAAATTATTATTATTTGTGGGGCACGTTAGCGAGTGAAACAATAGTTATCATTGGATTGTTTTTATCACGTTTTAAACCTGCTTCTAACAAAAAAATCCCTTTATTGGCCCGAGTTACGTGATATTAAATGTTCACTTTGTTAATGATCCTGCATGCTATATTCATAGCAACAACCGTGAGTATTTCTTAACTAAAATAAACTCGTTTCCTCATCTCGAGGTGGTGAAGCTATTTTCAGACAGGCCTCCAATGGAAGGGAGTTGCATGTACCATTTTGACTGCATTTCACCTCCTGTTCGTAAATCTTTGGCTATGCGGTACTGGAAATCAAACTCAGGCTCGTGAGAACAGCAGGTAATTGTGCTAACCATTACGCTGGTGAACATTCTTAACTACAAAACACATAGACAGACATGAATGATGTGTGCTTGCAATGCCCTGACACAAAACTACTCGCCTATTTGTGCGACGCCAGCAGAGTTGCAGTAGGCCTACGCTTCAGAGGCGGACATATCTTAAATACGAAACACAGATGTACCACGTGATTTCGAGTGTTTTCATTGCGTGGGTCGTACGGACGAAACTATTCACAAATTTATGCAATGTCATCAGAGCTGCAGTAAGGCTTGTACCCGCTTCAAAGCAGAATCGTTGTTCTTCTCTGACGGATTACGTTGGGGAGGGGAGGGTCTTGTATGCAAGATTTTTTTTATCATTTTCTTTGTCTCGAAAATCCAGGGGGTGTCTAATATATGAGTAAATATGGTATTTATTCTGATTGACAGATGTAGAAATTGCATGTAATGTTTCATCAAGAGCTGTGTGCTCCGAGTTGAGTTGGATGTAGGTTTTTACACATCCCTGAGCATTCGAAGCAGGCAGTGCTGATGTATTTGGCCTTGAAAGAAAGTAACTGTTTGCAGTGGCAAACCAAGCTCTTTGCATGAAAACCTGTTGGAATTGAAAATTATTTCAATTTCATTTAATGCCATTTGTTCGGAGCATGTACAGTCATTGGTCTCAGCAATGTTTTTGAATAAGTATTTGTTGAGGCATTCCATAAAGCTAAAAATGAGGCTGATTCACAGTCACAATATATTTAAGCATATACTGTATTTACACGAGCCCGACTCGTTGGCTGCATGGTCAGCGTACTGGCCTTCGGTTCAGAGTGTTCCGGGTTCGATTCCCGGCCGGGTCGGGGATTTTAATCGCTTCTGATTAATTCTTCTGGCTTGGGGACTGGGTGTTTATGTCCGTCCCAACACACTCCTCATCATATTCAGACAACATACCACACTACCGACCACCACAGAAACACGCAATAGTGATTACATCCCTCCATGTAGGATTATTGTCAGGAAGGGCATCCGGCCGCAAAACAGGGCCAAATCCACATGTGTGACACAGTTCGCACCCGCGACCCCACAGGTGTGCGGAAAAAGCAGCAGGAAAAGAAGAAGATACTGTATTTACACGAACAATCCTCGCTGTCGAACAATCTACACACCCTAATTTCAGGAAGGATAATTTTGAAAAAATGAAATGAACTAAAATTCCTTCCAGCAAAAGAGTAACATAGGCATAAAGAAACATTTCATATCACTCCTTGAATTCTACGTGGTCTTCACCCAAATATGAACATGACGGATATAGCTGCTTTGCCTGAACATAATATGAGATGATAAAAATACATTATCACTGCTATAAAATATATTTGCCATGAAAATTAGCAAGTAGGCCTTCTTACGTGACAGGTATTTCATTAATCTGACTGCCAATAGGCTCGATTTGCTGTAGATCGGATGATTCTTTGTCTCTTGCATCACTAGAATCCTCTCCTAAATTACTTACAAATTCATCACACTCCACGTCTAAAACACTTCTCACACGCAATCTCTTTTTACTCAGAGAGCAACATGGCCCGTGGTGGATAATTCTTTTTGTGCAATGTAAAAACTTGAAACAGACACACCTGCGAACTTGTTTCTTAGTTTGTTAGTTTGTTTAGTTAGTTAGTTTGTTTGTTAATTCAATGTCGTAGGGATGCAAAAATGTGACATTGAATTACGTGATTTTGAATTAACCGCCAACTCGTAATTCAGAAATGCCAACCCTTGCCGCGTCACAAAATGTTATATAACCCGTTACTGCATGCAGTTAACATTGATTCACAGTTTAAACCTTTCAAATGCCACGGAAATAAAAACTATTTCCAAAATGTATCCAACAAGGTGCATTTACTGTATTCAAATAATGCACTTGGATAACTCACTGGCAAACATAACCTCATGCAACGAAAGAAAAAAGAGAGATTCAAAGCCGAAGAGAAATCTATGCTGGCTCCCCTGTGCCAGTGCTTTATTCATTGGATTACTGTACTGTGTGCATTTTAGATGGCTTGTATTTCATTTTAGATGGCTTGCATTTGCACGGAAAGTAGCTGATGCCCTTAAAACACTGTGACTTATCAAACATTCCTGGCCAGAACAGGTAACTGGGAGTGGAAAAGGGATAGGGAGAGAGGGAGGTGCTTAAGGCGGATCAGGGGGGCAATATGGTTGGGGCTTGTAGCGTGATAGGGTATTGTGCATAGCGTGAAATATCGAACGCCTGTTTGAAAATTTGATGTTTCTGGATAACTTAACCATATTGCTTCCCTGATCCGCCTTAAGCACCTCCCTCTCCCGCTATCCCTCCCCTTCCCTCCCCACTCTCAGTTACCTGCTCTTGCCAGGCCTACACACTTCAGTTTGCATCTCCTCTCTACATGGTAAACTACTCAGCACTCTGAGCAAGGTGAGCCTCTATATTTATCCACAAAGGTCATTCTTTTGCCTTGGCCCATTAAGCCTTTATATTTAAAATAGGTTTTTTCTTTTATTCATCAGGCTTCACAATTCCATATTGAACTGAGAAACCTTAGCCTACATTAAACAGCATACCACCTTATTATGTACCTGTAACAAAAGTATTGGAAGATGTTGCTGAGTACAACAGCAGCACTGCTATTTGGTTCTTAAGTAACACCACACAAAGGAGTAGATTATGTGTCCAACAGGTTTTTAAAGTGTACACCAAGTATTTATCACATCCTCAACCTAGCACTTGAAAGTGCTTTATCCAAAGAAGACTATTACATGATTCACATGTTGTAAAAATACATAGCCACACTCAAATGTACAACATTCACACAAGACTTTTACATGTGCATACACGTTGCAAAAGCATGCTAAATATTTTATAAAACCCTCAATTTTAAAATGTGAAACGGTTGTCAGAAATTTTTTTTTGTGTGTCACTATGTTTATACATTGTTATCATAATCTATTATGTATCTTGTTAGTTTTGTAATTTAGGCTGATGATAACGCTTTAGAAATGTGTCGAAACCGGTCCCTTGAATAAAAACGTGTTGTAAACACTGTCCTGTTCAACATACACTTTGTATTGAAAAGGTAGAAACTTCACTGAAATTTCAACTTTTGTGATCTCAGTTCAATACGGAACCATAATAAGGTTTATAACTTTAAACCCTACTATATTTTCAAAAATTTTGGAAAACAATTGTGACAATTATGTAGTGAAGTAGAGTATCTCTCATGAACATGGAAATACTTAATGTTTTTAATCCTGGAACATATTTCAACATTTATATGAATGCTATACTGCACCATGAAATATCTGTTAAATGTCTGTAAAGCATTGGTTACTTTGTTGGGCAGATTGGCCAGAATTTTTCAAAACTTGTAGCGATGGCCTGTGAATGAGGTGCTGGGGTCTGTTCATGGCCACTTTTGTTCCCCTACAACTAGAATTCTCTTGCTGCAGGAGAAGCAGTACCTTCCTCCTTAAGCATCCTTCACCATAAACAGGTCCCTTGGTGGACCAACAAATTTTGCAGCAGCCATGCATGGTCACTGACTTGCCTTTAAGCATTATCGTTGGAATCCTATGGTGGCAAACCATATAACATTTAAGTGCCTACGTGCTAAATCCCATTTTTTGACTTGAGAGTGTAAGAAAGCTATTTTGTAAAAGTAGGAGTCTCTTTTATTACATGTTATGAGTCTCATTATGATAGCCGTATTGAAGTACAGAATGTAAAAGTTTCAAACAAATTTATTTAAAAAAAAAAAAACACCATTCCAATACTTTACAGTCTGTAAGTTTAAGATACAAATATTACATATATGTTAAAATGGGACATGTTTCTCTTAGGCTTTGTAAGCATCTTCAGCCATACTTAATCTAAAGCTAAGTGAGGGCCCTGAACTGGGTTCCTCATTAAAGTATAATACATGCTTTAATACAAGATAAAACACTTATAAAAATCTAGTCTGTGGAGAAAGCGATGCTTAAATGCAACTAAAATTCAATAATGAACTTGTCATAGTATTATATGTACATGGAATGAATACTAGTGTTTGTTTAAAAAAGTACTAGTTGGTTATTTGTAGAACAAGACATAGTCATAATGATCTGACATACATTTGGATTGTACAGATTATTTGATATTAATGAAGCGTGGATTAATTAAAATATCGAAAAATAAATCTTCGAACGTTGTTGATTGAGAATCAGGGACGTAGAATTACAGTAGAGTTGTTAACTTCAAGTGGATGCGTGATAAGGTCAAAAGGCGCTTGAAGCATCAATATAGAAGTGTTGTGTCTCCTAGAATAATCTTTGTAATAGATTGTAGTCGTGAGCTATGTAGCGAAGATTCAACAAATAGGGTGTTCAATAAAGCCTTAGATGTGGGTGAATTCGCAATGTAGCGCGTGTAGAAAACTTAAATGTGTAAGAAAATAAATGTAAGTTTTGAAACATAGAGAACATTCTATTAATGAGTGGAAGTTTAAAAACGCTTACCCCTAGTGTTGACAGAGAGGTGACTAGCCTTGTTGGTTGTTTAAGACGATTTGGCAGTTGTTATTCTACTGCTACGTGTATGTAGGGGGTGTGTCTGTGAAGGCAGAGAATGAGTCAGAATAACTTAATAACTTAAGAATAACTTAAGTAAATTCAAAATAGAACAATTCATCAATCTACTGAAATTTGTTCTAAACAATAACTTTTTCACTTTTAACGACAGAATCTACCATCAGAAGGGCCTCGCAATGGGCGACCCAATTTCGGGTATTCTTGCCAATATTTTCATGGACAACCTAGAAACGACTAAGATAATTAACAGAATCAATGGTCTTCAATTGTGGCTGAGATTTGTAGACGACACATTTGTTATCATCGACAAACATCAGAATAACAGTGATAATATATTGAAGTACCTCAATGACCTTGACAGTAATATCAAATTCACTAAAGAAGACGAATCCAATAATTCTTTGAATTTCTTGAATTTAAATTCAACAAGGGCTAAGGATAAATTTATATTCCAAATTTACAGGAAACCTTCGTCCGCTCTGTTGACTATAAAGAATGATTCTTTGCATCCACATTCTCATAAGCAGGCGACTTTTTACAGTTTTATTTCACAGGGCTCTAAAAATCCCACTTTCTAATGCTAACAGAAAGAAAGAATTTGGTTACATTAAAAATTTAGCTGAACTCAACGGCTACAAACCAGATATGGTCAATAAAATTATAGGTAAAATCAAACTAAAGGCCGCTTCAGAATTAACTCCCGAAAAACCCAAAAAACAAGTTTTGCTGCTTTTACCTTTACTAACCCGGCTATGTACCATATAACCAATCCGCTAAAGAAATACGACGTCAAAATCACATATAAAACTTGTGACACGAATTGTAATATATTTTTTAACTCCAATACCATAAATTCAATACACAATAAATTTTCGAATTCCAGAATTTATAGACTCAAATGCACCCAGTGTAACTTTACGTACATAGGACAAACCGGACGCAGTTTCAAAACTAGATATTTGGAACATTACAATGCCTCAAAACATAGAAAATATTCCGCTATGAGCAATCATATGAAGGGTACTGGCCATAACTTTACCACGATTGAACAAGACCTTCATATTATAAAACTCGTCAACAAGAGTAAACTGATGACTGAGTTTGAAAACGCTTACATTTTTCTAGACCAGCATTATAACATTAATAGTAATCTAAACGATGTTCTTGACACAAATAGCCCATTAATTGAACAAATCCCTGAATTACTCACAGCCTTCAACATAAATACAAATAATTTCATGAAAATATTTAATTATAAACATGTCAACATTTTCCCTAATGCAATAGTAGCCACTCCCAAGTTACCGATTCACGCCACACCCCCTCCGCCTACTCCCAATGTCCTCAATGCTCTGCCTACCTACCCTCTCCTGACTCATTCTCTGCCTTCACAAACACACCCCTACAATACACGTACCAGTAGAATAACAACTGCCAGATCGTCTCAAACAACCAACAAGGCTAGTCACTTCTCTGTCAACACTAGGGGTAAGCGTTGTTAAACTTCCACTCATTAATAGAATGTTTCCTATGTTTCAAAACTTACATTTATTTTCTTACACATTTCAGTTTTCAACACGCGCTACATTGCTAGAGTCGAGGAATGGTATTAATACTCATGGTAGTCTATATAGGTTAGGTTCTCTTAAAACTCATGGTAGTCTATATAGGTTAGGTTCTTTTAAAACTGTATTGGTGAATAGTGTTAATGTGCAAGGTACACAGACTAGATTAGATTCTTATCAGATCACTAAAATCAATGAACCTGTAGAAACAAAAATATCTATTAGTAGGTCTATTGGGGAAAATGACATCCAAGATACTAAGAAAGCACCATGGTTAGTTGAACACTTTAGAGGATACTATCAAAATGTAAATTGACTTCGAAGCAAACTAACTGAACTTAAAATTTCTTCATGTTTAGCTGACTATGACTTCATGGTATTAACCGAAACAAACTTAAATGATGAAATTAGTGAAGTGAAACTCAGACTCGAAACGTATTCAATTTTCAGATGTGATAAGTCTTCATTAACGAGTACGAAAGCATCCCATGGGGGGGGGGGGGGTAATGATCTGTATTAACAAGAGGTTTAAACCTACTCTGATACCATGCATTAACACAGTTGAACAGTTGTTTGTGTCCCTGACTTTTAACACCACGAAATTAATCATTGGTGCTGTATACATCCCACCCAGTCTCCTGTCCAAAAATATTTCGAACGTTGCAGTGCTGTTGAAAAAATTGTGTCAAATCTTGACAACCATTTATTGCTCATTGTTGGTGACTACAATCTACCACATCTTAATTGGATAGTAAATGAAGAAACATCTTCTGGCCTTATGTCAGTAGGTAACCACACTATGCAGTCCAGTTTAGTTACAGACACTTTTTCTTATCTCTGCTTAAATGAGATTAATGCTGTCCCAAATTTTCTGAATCACTTTCTTGATTTGGTTTTCAGTAACTCCAGTTCCATTGAAGTAAAATCTAGTAATGAAATCATTGTCCCCCTCGATAGACACCACCCAGCATTAGAGATTTCTTTACCTATAAATGAGCTATACAATTCCTTGCCTGCTGATAGTTTTTATTTTGACTTTTTAAATGGTGATTATAATGGACTAAATTATTATCTGTCACAGTCCAGCTGGAAGGAGATGTTTCAAAATGTATCTATTGATAAAGCAGTAGAAATCTTCTAGTCAGTACTACATTATGGCATGGAACTTTACATCCCTAAACGGAATTTTAAGACTCCCAAATTCCCAAAGTGGTTTAATCATAAATTGAAGTCCCTGATTATTGAAAAGAAGAAAGCACACAAGCGATACAAAATATCAGGTCTCAATAGTGATTATCAGCATTTCTCGAAATTAAGAAATGAATGTAAGTCTAAATCTAAATCTTGCTATACAATGTATGTCTCCAACTGTGAATGAAGTATTACTTCCAATCCACAGAAATTCTGGCAATATCTAAGTTCTAAAAGGTCATGTAATAATATTCCTTCAACAATGCATCTTAATGAAGTTACAGCAGATACTGGAGAAAATATTGTCAGTCTTTTTGCTAACCACTTTTCATCCGTTTATTCTTCTTATCAGAATAGTAGTAGTATGTCATATGATTATCCTTTCTCTGTCAATCTATCAGTTATAAACATTAGTAAGGCAGAAATTTACAACAAACTGATATCTCTAGAATTAAAGAAAACTGTCGGACCTGATGGTGTTTCAACATACCTGCTCAAGTACTGCTCATCTATTTTATGTGAAGCACTCTTTTATCTGTTCAACTTATCATTAAACCAAAGCGTTTTTCCAGTGGAATGGAAGAAAGGATTTGTTAGTCCAGTTTTCAAAAATGGTGATAAAACTGACATAAAACAATATAGACCAGTTATAATTTCTTCTCATATTTCCAAAATTTTTGACTCAATAATTCTTGACAAAATCACACCTCTCTTTAGAAACATCATCATTGATGAGCAACATGGATTCTTTTCAGGATGGTCAACCTGTAGCAATCTTCTTTTATTCTTTCAGTTCTTCTTGGATGCAATAGAGAACCACTCCCAAGTGTGCTGCATTTATACAGACTTCTCAAAAGCTTTTGACACTGTCGACCACGATATCTTGCTGCAAAAACTAACAGGCTACGGAATTAATGGGCCTCTCCTCTCATGGTTTGAATCGTATCTTAAAAATCGCCTGCAGATTGTTAAAATAAGGAATCATTTTTCTGCACCTATTATTGTTACCAGTGGAGTTCCTCAAGGGTCTCACCTTGCACCCTTACTTTTTACTCTCTACATAAATGACATTAAAAATATACTTAAGAATTTTGAATTGCTTTTGTTTGCTGACGATGCAAAACATTTTACGCAAATTAATTGTCCACTTGATTGTTTAAAACTTAAGAAGATTTACATCACCTGGAAAAGTATTGCATTCAAAATGGGTTGAAATTTAATCATGAGAAATGTAAAATAATATTGTTTTTTAAAAACAAGAAGAAAATATCATTTCAGTACAAATTTAGTAAAAACAACATTCTAACTCCTGTTTCACAAGTTAATGACCTTGGTGTTTTATTCAGTTATAACCTATCGTTTAATGAACATATTGAAAATATTTGTAAGAAAGCATTTCAAAGATTGGGTTGCATTACTAGATATTCTAAAGAATTTTCAAACTTAGCTACCTATCGATTGCTGTATGTGTCTATGGTATGCCCTATACTAGAATACTGTACACCTATTTGGAACCCTTCTAATCAGACCTCTATCCATAGATTAGATTCAGTACAACATACATTTCTTCGTTTGTATTGATTTAGATCAGGATTCTCATATGATAATGTTGATTATACATCCTTACAACAGTCCTTAAATATGCATAGCCTGTCACAACGCCGTGAATTATTGGATACATTCTTCATTTTTAAATTGCTTCATTCCTTGGTGAATTGTCCACAACTCCTTGCAAAAATTAACGTACATGTACCAGACAGACGCACAAGGTTCAAGAATACATTGTCTACAAATTGGCATAGAACTAACTGCACATTCAGTGGGCCAATTGAACGAATGTCAAGATCTGTAAACAAACTGGATATTGATATATTTAACTGCTCATTGTCAAAATTGAGAAATCACTTACATAATCTCCAGAATTGACTATTACTTTCCTATGATTACTTGTAATATAACCTGTGTATATATCTGTACATATTTTTCTACTTATACTCCATTGAACTTTCTTTTTAAAGTGTTTTGTTTTGTTTATTCTTCTCTACTGTTATGTAAAATGGTATTACCGTTAATAAAGTATTATTATTATTATTATTATTATTATTATTATTATTATTATTATTACGAATTCTCCCACATCTAAGGCTTTATTGAACACCCTATTTGTTGAATCTATGCTAGACAGCTCACAACTACAATCTATTACAAAGATTATTCTAGAAGGAGACACAACACTTCTATACTGATGCTTCAAGCGCCTTTTGACCTTATCACACATCCACTTGGAGTTAACAACTCTACTGTAATTCTACGTCCCTGATTCTCAATCAACAACGTTCGAAGATTTATTTTTCGATATTTTAACTAATCCACGCTTCATTAATATCAAATAATCTGTACAGTCCAAATGTATGTCAGATCATTATGACTATGTCTCGTTCTACAAATAACCAACTTGTACTTTTTTAAACAAACACTAGTATTCATTCCATATACATATAATACTATGACAAGTTCATTATTGAATTTTAGTTGCATTTAAGCATCGCTTTCTCCACAGACTAGATTTTTATAAGTGTTTTATCTTGTATTAAAGCATGTATTATACTTTAATGAGGAACCCAGTTCAGGGCCCTCACTTAGCTTTAGATTAAGTATGGCTGAAGATGCTTACAAAGCCTAAGCGAAACATGTCCCATTTTAACATATATGTAATATTTGTATCTTAAACTTAAAGATTGTAAAGTATTGGAATGGTGGTTTTTTAATAAATTTGTTTGAAACTTTTACAAGTAGGAGTCTTCCGAGATTGCTTGTATTCTATCATCGCAAGTGTGGACTAAACTCTGCCAAATCATGAGAGTATATAACTTGCCGACGATACCTGGAATCTCTACTGAAGATATAGTTATGATTCCTTCAGTCATTGCAGATCAGATCTCATAGCATCACATTTTGTAGATACATCCTGCTCAGGGAAATATGACCTTGCATTTGTACGTATCAAGTGTGAGGCACATGATCAGTACCTAACATTTGCCTCTAATGCTTCACATTGCTATAATATGCCTTTTACGGTGTGCAGGGACACAGCTCCTGGGCCTATCAAATCAAACTCTCTTTCACTGTCACTAAAATCAACATAACTTCCGTACAGAAATCTTGTTATTGCTTTCTCATAATCTTTGACAGACTCCATGTTTCTAGACAAGAGATATTTACAAACATTCAGGACCAGAGATAACTCTCCACAGGCTTTGTTACCAAAGAGAAAGTAACCTTTGAATCATTCCAGAGAGTCTTCAAGAGGAACATACAGTGGTGCCAGTTTGGGTGGGTAACAATGGATTTATTACCGAAAGTATTTCTGGTCTATGTCCCCCGACACAGGATGTATGCAAGAAAATTCCAATGTAGGGGCTACCCCACCATGTCAGTGCTAAGGGTTAAGTATTTTAATCTTTGAGCCTCAACTTAGGTATACTGATCGACTAAATACAGTAAAATCTGGTTAAAATGTCTTTCTCTGGCATTTCCGTGGTCATTGTGCTATTATTCCAAAGTCCTAATCTATCTGCTATTGGATGCATGCTAAAGAAACCTGAATAGCACATTTGTCACTCAGTAGTACGTTCGTAACTCCGGCCATATGGAATTTAAATTAGCGTTCCTGGCCATGTTGCAACGCACCAGCGATAACTGGCCTGGTTAAGGATTTGTTAGAGAACTTCTTTTCACGGCTCCAGAATACGTAGTGCGGTAGGGTGTTGGCCAAGCCACTCTTTGCTGTGATTGGATTGCGGAACAGTAGCTTATCTGATGGTGCGTAATTTTATGTTCATAATGAATAGCATAACAACGTACGTAAATTAGGCCTACTGTACTTACGTATACAGTCAACGTGTTGGTGTATAATTTTATGTTCATAAGTGAATTGTATAACAATGTACAGAAATTAGGCCTAGTGATTTGCAGGACATACATTTATGAAGAAGAAGAAGAAGAAGGAAGCTAGACCAAAATGAAATGTATTCGTAAAAGCTAGTTTCCAGATTTAGATCATCTGGCAAAATGGTTTAAACAAGCTCGGGCTTCAAATATTCCTCTTGATGGAACAGTGATTCTGGCCAAGGCATCACATTTATCTGCCAAAATGGGATTATGTAATTTCAGAGCATCTAATGGGTAGCTTGAAGGTTTTAAAGAAAGGAATAAACTTTCATACAAATCCGTAGCAAATAGGGATCCTCTTCGGAGGCATTCCTACCCAGGGAGTGGCGCCCCTGCCTACGTGAATCCCAGAGCACACTGACCCAGTGCGTAACATATGTTAAGAGCCCAGCTCAGGGTTACGAAGGAAGACTTCAACTGCATCTCCTGCGGAGAAGGTAGACTTTGGTATGGTGGAGATGGCAGGAGAGACAGCCCTGGATACTGGGATAAATAAGAGTACAATATAAAGAGGCCAATGGCTTCTGGCAGGTGAGGCTTGTTAGGAGGGCTGATTGTCCCTTGGTGTTGGTAATACCACAACAGTCCATCTAGCAGCATCTGCATGTTAGCGATGGCTTGAAAGAGTCCTGGCAGTAGATATAAAATGCCGTTGGTTGTGTCGAGCCCATTTTACTAATAGCCTGTTAAATGTTTGAGACTGAGTTGAGGCCCCCAGAAGCGACGGGCAGTTCCTGATGTTCTCGTCCTCGGAGAATTGTGAAAAGTGGGCAACCAGCAACTAAGATTGCAACCATAAATGTCTTGACCCTTAATGGCATGACAGAAGAACTAATAGAATACATAGAAAAGAGATAGATCAACTTTTTAATTATTGCATTAAGGATTGTGATGGAGAAAAGATGGGAGTCGAAATTGGTTGTAATACATTGAGTACAGAATTTTCTTGCATTTCTCTGGGACGTCCCGTTTCACACACTACCTCTCACGCATTGGTAAAACCCACTGGCTTGTTGCATTCTTTTTTCCAATTTCCTTGTTTATTTTCCCATTTTCTGCAGGTATACTCCCCAAATATTTGAAGCTTCTCACAACTTCTAATGTTCTTCCATTTACATCAATATTCCCTTCCCTCTTCCTTCTTGTTACTTCTCTTCATCGCTATACCATCTTACTCTTCTCCACACTTATTTTCATTCCATATTCCGATTCCGTACATTCTATACGTTTCATCTTCTCCTTATGTTACTCTGTCTTCTCCAAAGAGTAAGCCCTTTGTCTCTTTGCATCTCATGTTTGTTTATACTCTTGTGGATTTCATCCATGACTGTGATGAAGAGTAGAGGGGATAATACACTTCCGTGTCAGCGTCCTGTTTCTACATTAAATCAGTTTGTTTATTCTATGTTAGTCTTCACACTATTTATAAACTTTCCTTACATGGCCTTGATCATTCGTACTTCTGCTCTGCCTACATTATTTTTTATCAGTGCATCCCAAACCAGTTACCATGGTACACTGTCATGTGCCTTCTAAATGCAAAAATTAGATGAAAAGTTGATGCATCTCTTCTAATCCATATTCCTCTTCCTCCATTTTCTTTTCTACTTTCTTCCTCCGTCTTCCCTCTAATATCCTTTAAAAGATCCTTGCTATGTGTGAAATGAGGGTGATTCCCCTATAGTTGCTACATTTGTTCTTATCACCCTTCTTGAATACTGGGATTATCAGACCCTTCCTCCAATCTTCTGGTACTTCTTTGTTTCCTCCTATATCACTTGAAATAATCTATATATCCAATGTAAACCTACTGATCCTGCTGCCGTTACTATCTCCATAGCCACTTCATCCACACCTGATACCTTGCCACTTTTCATCTTCATTGTTATATCTTCATTTTCTTTTTTTCTTTTCTTTTTTTTCTTTTCTTTTTCACCATTTCTTCTTCATGTCCCTCCTCTTCCTCCAGTTCTTTGAATTTGATATTTAGTAGTTTAGCAAAATACACCTCCTGTTGCTGGAGAATATTCTCTCTTTGTGTCAAAATTTGTCCTGTATCTGTCCTTACAAATTTTGTATCTTCTCTCTTATTTACATTGCTTTTTAACCAATTCATACAACACTTTCTTACTTCCTCTTGCAAGGTTTCTGTGAAGTTATCCCAGCACTTCTGTTTCTCTTCCTGTGCATTCTTCTGACATGATTTCTTTGCTTAATGATAATTTTGCCTACTCTCCAGTTTCCGCCTCCTATCCAGCTCCTCCATGCTTTTTTGTTTTTCTTTCCCTGCATCCCTTACTTTATTATTCCACCAGGGTGTCTCCTGTTCCTTCTTTCTCCCTGATATTCTACCACACATACATATCTTCTGCATGTTGCACATTTCACCATTCCTTGTTTGATTTTAACCCATTCCTTTTCAACACTGCCAACCTCTCCTTTAGGAATTTTTCTCAGTAATTTTTGGGACCTCTCTTATGCTCCCTTTTCCTTTTAATTTCCGTACCTTGATTTTTCTTTCTCCTGTCTCTTTTAATTTCACTATTTTACCACGTCTTAATTTAGCTCCTACAATTTTAAGGACTCCTTCAAAATCTTTTCTTGGCATAGCTGTCAAATCTTACACTTGTCTGAGTTTCTCTTTCTTAACTGAAATCAGATCAATCATTGTCTTTGTTCTCTTTTATCTCCATTATCTAGTTACTTTTTGGTTATTCTTCTTTCTGAACCATGTGGGCATTTATGTCTCCCATTATCAACGCTTTTTTATCTTTGATGCACCTCTCCATTTCCTCTCATAACTTCTGTAGACTCTCTTGAAGATTATCTGTTTTAGGTGCATATACTTGGATTAAATCTTGCACTCCACTCTCCAAGCCAAGTTTAATTTTCATGATCATATCATTTACATGGTAGACTTTTTCTATGTACTGTACCAGGTCTTCCCTCGCAATAAAACTTATTTCATTATTGCAGTTCGCACAACCACTCCAAAACAATTGAAACCGTTTCCTCAGTCTCTTCTCTCCCTTTCCTTTCCACTTCGTTTCACTCAATTCCAACAATGCAATGTCCTTCTTTTCCATTTATTCTATTAGTTCTTCTGTCTTGCCATTAAGGGTCAAGACATTTATGGTTGCAATCTTTGTCACTGGTTGCCCACTTTTCATAGTTCCCCCAAGATTAGAACACCGGGAACTGCGTGTCACTTTTGGAAGATGGCCTAACCATTTCCCAAGGCCTCAACTCCCTCTCAAACATTTTATAGTCTATTAGCATGATGGGCCCACCACATACAAAGGCATTTTATATCTAATACCAGGATTCTTTCAGGCTGCCCCTAACATGGGGAAACAAGGCGCCTTTTGCAGCTGCCCCTAATGTGGAGTGTAGACGTTCCAAGATGGACTTTTATGGTATTACCTCCTCCAAAGGACCATCAGCCCTCCTAAAGAGCCTCATCTGCCCAAAGAGATTGGCCCCGTTAGATTGTATTCATATTTATCCCTGAGTCCAGGGCTGTCTCTTCTGCCATCTCCACTGTAAAAAATTCCACCTTCTCCACAATAGATACCGTTGAGGGTCTTCACTCGTAACCCTGAGCTGGGATCCGTAGCAGATGTTACACACCGAGTCTGTGTGCTCTGGGACTTGCACAGGCAGGGGCACCACTCCCTGGGTAGGGCTGCCTACGAAGAGGGTCCCTACGTGCTAGCTGTAAAATATCTGTTTTAGGGAAATAAGGGACTTAATGAAAAAGTAATGTTTTTGTAACACTCCTGAGACAATCAATCAATCAATCAATCAATCAATCAATCAATCAATCAATATTGATCTGCATTTAGGGCAGTCGCCCAGGTGGCAGATTCCCTATCTGTTGCTTTCCTAGCCTTTTCCTAAATGATTTCAAAGAAATTGGAAATTTATTGAATGTCTCCCTTGGCAAGTTATTCCAATCCCTAACTCCCCTTCCTATAAATGAATATTTGCCCCAGTTTAACCTCTTGAATTCCAACTTTATCTTCATATTGTGATCTTTCCTACTTTTATAAATGCCACTCAAACTTATTCGTCTACTAATGTTATTCCAGGCCATCTCTCCGCTGACAGCTCGAAACATACCACTTATCAGATAAAAAATTAGATGTATGGCTTTTCAGGCGTTTGCTCTATTCAGCATTTCTTCTTAGGTGTGACACTAGACTCGTCGGAGTGGGATGTGTCAGACCCTACCCACTGATGCTGGGGTGTATGCAGGTGAACTTATCAGAAGCCTATTTTTGAGGCACAGTCTGATAACTGCATACGGGAGATAAAACTCCACAATGGAATTAATGCCCGCCTAGCAATTCCAAATGGAAATTCTAAATTCCCATGGAGGGAATTTAGAATTTCCACATACCACTTAGTCGAGCAGCTTTTCTTCTTTCTCTCAATTCTTCCCAACCCAAACTTTGCAACATTTTTGTAACGCTACTCTTTTGTCGGAAATCACCCAGAACAAATCGAGCTGCTTTTCTTTGGATTTTTTCCAGTTCTTGAATCAGATAATCCTGGTGAGGGTCCCATACACTGGAACCATACTCTAGTTGGGGTCTTACCAGAGACTTATATGCCCTCTCCTTTACATCCTTACTACATCCCCTAAACACCCTCATAACCATGTGCAGAGATCTGTACCCATTATTTACAATCCCATTTATGTGATTACCCCAATGAAGATATTAACACCTAGATACTTACAATGATCCCCAGAAGGAACTTTCACCCCATCAACGCAGTAATTAAAACTGAGAGGACTTTTCCTATTTGTGAAACTCACAACCTGACTTTTAACCCCATTTATCAACATACCATTGCCTGCTGTCCATCTCACAACATTTTCGAGGTCACGTTGCAGTTGCTCACAATCTTGTAACTTATTTATCACTCTATAGAGAATAACATCATCCGCAAAAAGCCTTACCTCCGATTCCACTCCTTTACTCATATCATTTATATATATAAGAAAACATAAAGGTCCGATAATACTGCCTTGAGGAATTCCCCTCTTAATTATTACAGGGTCCGATAAAGCTTCACCTACTCTAATTCTCTGAGATCTGTTTTCTAGAAATATAGCAACACATTCAGTCACTCTTTTGTCTAGTCCAGTTGCACTCATTTTTGCCAGTAGTCTCCCATAATCCACCCTATCAAATGCTTTAGACAGGTCAATTGTGATACAGTCCATTTGACCTCCAGAATCCAAGATATCTGCTATATCTTGCTGAAATCCTACAAGTTGAGCTTCAGTGGAATAACCTTTCCTAAAACCGAATTGCCTTCTATCGAACCAGTTATTAATTTCACAAACATGTCTAATATAATCAGAAAGAATGCCTTCCCAAAGCTTACATACAATGCATGTCAAACTTACTGGCCTGTAATTTTCAGCTTTATGTCTATCACAGGGGCTACAATAGCAACTCTCCATTCATCTGGTATAGCTCCTCCGACCAAACAATAATCAAATAAGTACTTGTCTTTAGTATATCTCCAGAAATCCGATCAATTCCAGCCGCTTTTCAGAAACCTTTCTCGTGATGATTACTACATAGAGGTTAGTATCTCTCTTTTTTTTCTCTCCAATTTTTCAATACATGAACAAATTATATATTGAACCCTCGAACATACCGTTCCAACGTTGGTCGTCTGCCTTGGCTGCTACTGATGCAACGCCATTATAGGAGCACCTTCTGGCTAGTAAGAATTATGCCAAAACATGGCCTGAATAGTACCCGCTAATATCTTTCACATTCGTATCCACTACGGCAAACACTAACATCGTTCATGTCGATTTGCAAAAATACCTAATCTATGACTCGACTATGTACAGGCGACATCCTAATCTTGTTGTTAACCCTATGTTACTGTCTACTCATCCTTAAGTTGTATAATACACACGGCATCCTAAATCTATCGTTGAGCCAATGTTATGGTATCTACACATCATTCATACTGCCAGGCGAAATCAAAACTTTAATACAATGTCCGGTAATTAAATCTGATCCTCGTTGAAACTCTTACACATAAAGTTAAATTCGCTACCAAAAAAAATAAAATAAATAAAAAATGGAAATATTACTGTGTCCATTTTTTACAATAAAGCGTGAAATCGAAGTTAAACAACATGTCTGAATAGTTTAATCTATTCCTCAATACAATCTCAACACGTGCAGTGAAGTTCGCTAAGTAAGAATAAACTCAACTCTCGTTTAATATTACTTGATATCATTGAAAACAGTAATCACTACCATCACAATGTTCATGGCATAACTCAAGTGTGAGGCTCCAACTTGACCTTCCATGTTAACATTCCAAACAGGCACCACCTTAAACTCTCCAGTGAAGTAACTTTCCATCAATCTACTCAAGCTAAACTATCCTAATAAAATTCATTTTTCACACCCGCTATGTTTGTACACTGATAGGCAACTCAAGACATAAGTGGTCCCTTTGATGTTAGCCAGACTTCCGGTCAGTGGAGAGGTTTCCGCAGAGGTAAATAGTTCCTATGTTTGTTGCTTGTTGCTGCAGTCAGGAGATATTCTGGTGAACTGACTTGATCAATTTAAAATTTTTGCGCTATAAAAATATGGAAAATATTTCACAAGTTGTATGTTATTCGGGTTCGTTACCAACTCATATTTCATACATAGATGGCTGTGAATAGTTATTGTTCTCAGTAGTGTATGTAACAAAATAAATAACTATTTAACATGAGTTTGACATCTTATTGCGTTGTGTACTTTTAAGCTTTATTCGAGTTCATTGCATTGCTGTGTAGTTCGCATAATGTTTATGGCGTTGAGGATGGATCCAGGAAAACTGTTGGCAGTACTGGCTGCAATAGCATGCTCAATATTCATAATGGCTGCCAGCCGTGAGCAACACGTGGGTGATACTTTTACCGGTCCAAACATTATTTCATTGATTTTTGTTGCAATATTTAACTTCACATTTACATTATTTTAAGAAATTTAAACACATTTTAAAGTCTCGCACGCTGACATAAATAATAGACAGTTTGCCTCCACACTAGAATAACGACAAGACACTTCCTCATCATCACAATATACTTGATTACACACGCCACTTATACAATGTTCATTCACCATTTACCACTTGGTAAAATATTCATGCCTCAAGCCGAATGGCTTTAGAGATCCTACAAGTCTATTTCGCCCACTTTAAGTCGTCTTCTTAAGGTTGCCTGACGTAGGTTCACACTCTCGGAAAATACAATTACGACTGATGCTCTAGCCTGAGGAGGGGGTATTTAAGCATTTTCTAGGGACAGATGATGTACTGTGGTGCAGTCATTCCAATTGAAGACCACTGGACCAATTTCTTCAAGACTTACTCCAGAATTGATTATTTTCACCAGAGATTCCACTTATTTTTCCAGTCATGATGGTGTGTTTGCTGATTTTCCCGGTTACTTTAACGGCGTAATTAATTTCGTGCGTTAGGGTTGCTACGCATTTTTACTGTACGTCCTTAATATGTATTTCCCTTATGGCCAACATAGATGCCTTTTTTTTTTTTTTTTTTTTTTTTTTTTTTTTTTGCTATGGGCTTTACATCGCACCAACACAGATAGGTCTTACGGCGACAGATGCCAAATTCTCTCCAGGCCTAATTAAATACATTTCCACCCTGTGGACTCTAGCTTCATCAAATATTTCCTAAAATTCTTAATTACTTACTTCTTTGTTAATGACAGTGCCGAAACCTCTCGCAAAGAGGGTTATTATCCAGAATTTCATAATTAAGTACCCGAGGTCTTCCGAAAGTTTCCGACCTTGATCGAATTGGTCCCCACCGTGAGTTACCATGCCACGGAGCGCGAGAGGAGCTTGCAATAAAAAAAATATGGTTGCACTCCATCTGGTAGTTGCAAATTTTTTTAGCAAGGTAGAATTATGGGTTCAATATATACCACTTTTTCCACACCTGTGGGGTCGCGGGTGCGAACCGTGTCACACATTTGGATTTGGCCCTGTTTTATGGCCGGATGCCCTTCCTGATGCCATTCCTATATGCAGGGATGTAATCAGTATTGCGTATTACTGTAGTGGTTGTTAGTGTGGTTTGTTTTCTGAATATGAAGAGGAGAATGTTAGGAAAAACACAAACGTCCAGTCCCTGTGCGAGAAGAATTAATCAGGCGAGATTAAAATCCCCGACCCGGCTGGGAATTGAACCTGGGACCCTCTGAATCAAAGGCCTCAACGCTGACCATTCAGCCAATGTGTCGAACATATATATATACCAGGTGGTACAGCTGTCCCTATTCACTCGGTTATGCAACCCATAGATTATAGCCTAACCTAAAAATATTGACCTTGACTTTTCTCAACAATATCTGGTCTTACTACACTTTGTATAATTTGTTTATTCATGTCAACCAAATCAGCATTAATGATAAAATACCGAGTGATGGTAAAGAATCGTGAAAATTCTGTATCACAGATATATCCTGTACAGAGAATATGATGGCAAATTGACTAGTAGTAGTATTGACACGTCAGCGGTAAATGGCAATTCATGATACCAAAGCAAGGTAAAAGTTAGAGGGGGAAACCCATGCTCGTTAGTCGGAGTTTCGAGTCCAGTGTGGGACAAATATTTTTTATTTCTTGTTAATATTCATGTGAGTCACGTTGTTGAAAAAATCTATATCACAATTAGTTCTCACATTGCAGGTACTCTGCTATGTTTGTTTTTAAGTAGCTCTTAAAAGAGCTATTTGCAGTAAAGTAAACTCTTACTGACAGAGGTGTAATGGGCTTGTGTATAGCCATTCGATTAATGAAGCAAATGTTGAAAAATGACCACCTCCTTTGTTAATGCAAGTCTGAGCACAGTAGAGGAGAGACATTCTTGCTTGCTGCGACATATGTGGTGGAACTTGCCTGCAGGGTTCAGTGATGGGCTGCCTTATATGATTAGGGCTCTCTGGTTTGTGTTCATAGACTCTTTCCTTTAAAGAACCCCATATGAAAAAATCTAGTGGAGTAAGGTCAGGTGGTCTAGCTGGTCATGGTGACAGGATCCCCTCGTCCAATCCATTGTCCAGGATATGTTGTATGCTAGTAGTTCTGTACTGCCAACGACCAGTGTGGAGGAGCTCCATCCTGCTGGAACTATACCCTTAACCGTGTCATAAGGGGCACATCCTCCATTAAGAGCAGGAGGTATTAATGAAGAAACTGTAGATAGCGTCGTCCATGAGGTTTCCTTCGAAGAAATACAGTCCAGTTATCGCGTCGCCTATAATCTCGCACCACTCGTTGACACACCATGGCACCTGAAATCGAGCTCCCCTTATCCAGTGAGAATTTTCAACTCTCCAGTAATGGAAGTTGTGACAATTAACAGTTCTGTTGTTGTGAAACCTGTAATTATCACTAAAGATAATATCCATTAAGAATACGGCATCAGCTTTAACTCTTTGCAATATCCATTACTAAAATTCTATCCTTTCATGAAAGTCGTCTCCGTGAAGTTCCTGGTGTAGTTGTTGATGGTAGGGGTATAATTTATGGCAGTGCAATATGCACAGTATAGATCATGACTGATGTTCAGTTCATTTCCAATGGCCCATGAGCTTGTATGCAGGTTGTACGCAGTTGCATTTTGAACAGCTTTTTCGTTATTTCCAGACATCACTGGAGCATCCCAAACGGGGGATAATGTATGTAATGATCCCGTTGCATGCAACAGTCTTTCAGCACTTCGAAATGTAATCCATTACGCAGCCATTGTCCATAAAATCGTTCTTGATACGAGCATCTGGTTTCCCGTCAATTCTGTGTTGCTTCCCCATAAAGTAGTACCGTATTTACATAATCATCCTGTGAATACATAATGTTTGCTTTTGTGCTAACCGTACAGCAGGTGTTCGCACTTTGTTGCAAAGATTACAGTGTGCTGTTTCATGTGCCCTACGTATGAAGTACAGACCGCTGTTAGTCTTTCTTCAAGTTGAACGTGCACAGTTGCTTGGTTGAATGGGTGTGTCATAATGTTCACAATAACTGCAGTGCGCTTCATTTGTTGTAGCCGTTTGCCATATGAAATTGGCATGTTATTATTCCTTCAGAATGCTTCCTTTGTAAACGTGAAAAATTACTTTTGTGACTTAAGGAAGTTAAACCTTCGTTACGAATGCCTTTACGAGTATAATACAAGAGAGGTTGATGGCTGTATTCACTTAAGTGTGGCCAGTGTCCAGTATTCGGGAGGTAGTAGGTTCAAACACCACTGTCAGCAGCCCTGAAGATGGTTTTCTGTGGTTTTCCATTTTTACACCAAGCAAAATGCTGGGCCTGTACCTTAATTAAGGCCATGGCCATTTCCTTCCCACCCTTTGCCCTTTGTGTCCCATCGTCACCATAAGACCTATCTGTGTCAGTGCAACGTAAAGCAACATGTTAAAAAGAAGTATAATATTGAAAAGCTCTCATTTACATTCGGATCTGAATTCCTGTAAAAGATCATGTCATGGCTGCAATTATTACATGTAGGCAATCCGGGTGACAAAGAGTAGATCTGGTAACTTTGTACTAACGGATCAGTGGTAGAGTGTTGGCCTCCGGATCTCAAGATAGTCGGGTTTTTGAAGGGTGGAAAAAAGTCCATTCGACATTCCATGTCGTACAATGTCGGCATGTAAATGATCTCTGGTGACACATTTGGTCTTCACCCGACAAAATTAATTAAATCTCAGCCATAGACGCCCAAGAGAGCTTCGGTTTACTTGTCCGCCATCTAGTAGGCCTAGAGTAAAACGGAACATCAAAATTGACGAGCAGACAGCCAAATTGAAATATCTGCACACAGTAGCTGAGGCCATGTGATTATTATTATTATTGTTATTATTAGTGGAATAATCTAGGCCTTCACTTCAAAACTGATCGTGTATGTTACAAGTTCTGAACTCGAATGTGCAGACAGGTTTACCTTGCTGCAGATACCACAGTGTGCTAAAGAACCATGTCTCTCTTAAGTCCAGATAGTTACAACAATTTCCTATGTGTAAAGTATGTACAGCATAATGTTTCAGGTGGTGTTCACAATGCATTTGTCCGTAGTCGGTGCTTACATTGCAATATTTATTATAACTTCCTTAGGAGAATGTCCGAGACTTCAGGAAAATGTTTAGTTTGCGTATAGGATGCCTAGGTGAATACGAAATTGAAATTAAAAAAGGCATTTTAAGACAAAAGGTCAAGTGGATTTCACGTGTATTATTATTATTTATTTAGTGTTTCGCTGTACATATCAACATTAGTCAAAAATAAAATACATACTTACAATATTTACAGTTTGACTTTCAAGTTGTTAAAGTCTATTACAGCTGGACCTGCTTACACAAAGTCACTGAAGTTGCCACTGTAGGAATGCGTCGGGCAGTCATTCATTATGTGCCGTATGGTCTGTCTGGGAGCACCACAACTGCATTCTGGCGAAGGTATATGTCCCTACTTGTAGAGAAGATCTGCACATCTGCCATGGTTGTTCTAATTCTGTTCAGCGTCGACCACGTTTTCCGGGGTAGGTGAAAGCCACTTGGCGGTGTTGTGGTGCTTGTGATGTCTTGCAGCTGACATGGAATGTTTTTTACCAATTCTTCCTTCCAGGTTTGCAGGAGGTTGAAATTATTGTTCACCAGGCGTCTCGCTGTCCGGATGGAGGGGTTCCGCGAACGTAAACGTCTGACATCAGCAGCAGTGATGTCCTGGTGTATTGGTAGCTGGTCGTTTTCATTTATCTTCTTACACACCCCGAGTAAGGCGTGTTCGTGCTTGAGTTCCGTTGGGAAAATGTGACTCAGTGCTCGTAACCAGAATGTAGGTGTTGATTTTACTGTGCCAGATACAATTCTCATTGCCTGATTCAATTGGGCATTGACAAGTTTGGTATAGCTGCTATTGAGCCACACTGGAGAACATTACTCAGCTGTTGAGTAGACCAAACTGAGGGTGGTGGTGCGTAAAGTGTCGGCTGACGAACTCCATGTAGTGGCACACAGTTTCTGAAGTATGTTGTTTCTAGACTTCAGTTTTTCAGCCGTTTTCTTCAGGTGTTCCTTGAAGGAGAAGGTCCTGTCTAATGTGATTCCCATATAGTTTGATTCATTGGTGTGGGTGAAGCAATTTTTACCCATGAACACTTCTAGTTCACGATTAGCTAGCTTATTGCATTAGTAGAAACATGTCACTCTAGTTTTGAGTTTGGCTTCAGCTTCCATTTTCGGAAGTATTCTTCAAGAATGCGTAAATCAGTAGTTAGGGTATGTTCTGTATTTTCGATCTATTTGTCCTGAATAGCAATTGCCCAGTCATCTCCATAGCCAAACTTTCTTGAAATGGTTGCAGGCATGTCAGAGATATAGAAGCTGAAGAGAAGTGGGGCCATGACAGAGCCTTGAGACAGCCCATTGTCAAGTTTGTTCTTATTAGCGATGGTGTTTTCCAAAATTACTTGGAATCTGCGATTCGTTAACATGTTATCCTTAAATCTGGCTATTCTTCTACAAGGTATTGTGCGTGTAACTTGCCTTTACAAATAAGATGTCATATGCTCCAAGACTCAGGCTCATAATTTTTTAAGCCTTTTTCCACGATTAGGACAAGATGTTCTTAACATTGTGTGTATCTACGAAACCTGTACTTTCTGAGTCTTGAATTGTGAAGAACATGGCTGAAGATGTTTTCAAAAGGAAACAGGCCAATGACCTAGATGTTCGGGCCCCTTTAAACAACAAACAAGTATCAAAGGAAAATGAAACATTTACCATTTTTAAATAGATTACTGTTCTTTTAATGAACGAATAGACCAAGATTATTAAAGTGGTGGAAGGTGGAATTTTTAACTTGTTTGTTGAGATTTTTTTACACAACTTTTACCACGGACCAGTATTAAGTTTATAACATGCAATAGCAATTCTCCTTTGCCATACACCAAGCAGTAATCGCCTTTAATCACTTACTGCACCATCATCTTTGCAAAAACATGTCTCATATGTGACTGTCATACAGTTACGTAAAAGGTATGTGCCAATTATACGCTTTCAGTTGGGTCTGAAATGAATGCTAAAAGCGATGGCATACTGATAGAAAATGTGTGTGCATTTATGAAGCGGAAGTAGTAGTCCATCTAATAGGTTTTCTAGTAAGCTACTCGCTGGAGTCGCCGTGGTGTCGTAGGTTAAGTGAGGTGCTGCTACTACAACTGTGTTTGGAAGGTAGGCTCGAATCTCACTTGCGCCTGATCATTTTATTCACAATTTATACATCTAGAATCATCCACAAAGCCAATATGTATTTGAATGCCCTCATGTTGTGGGTTATTAATTAATTAATTAATCAATTTACCCTCCAGGGTTGTTTTTTCCCCTCAGACCCTGTGAGGGTCCCACCTCTACCGCCACAAGGGCAGTGTCCTGGAGCGCAAGACTTCGATTTGGGGGTACAACTGGGAAGGAGGACCAGTACCTCGCCTGCTATGCTGAACAGGGGCCTTGTGGGAGGATGGGAATATCAGAAGGGATGGAGAAGGAAGTGGGAAGGAAGCAGCCATGGCCTTAATTTAGGTACCATCTCAGCATTTGCCTGGAGGAGAAGTGGGGAAAACCTCCCGCTACTCACTTGACCTCTTTTCAGATTTTGTGGTAGAGCCGGGAATCGAACCCATTCCTCTGGGGGTTGGCAGCTAAGCACACTAACCGCTACACCACAGAGGTGGTGGAGATATATATATACAGAGGTGCCAACTATTACGGATTGTCCGTAATAATTACGGATTTCACCTCACGATTACGGAATTACGGTCAATGGGGAAATTATTACAGAAAAGCAGACATCACGAAAAAATAATTTTGAACGGTAAAAATAAAAGGAAAAATTTTCAATCTTTTCGAGCCTTTCTCCTAAATCGTCCTCGTTTCAATGCTTGTGAGTTGGCAACGATACTTATTCGATCGTGACTTCCTTTGCTACCCACAAGCGCTGTAAAATTCATTGTGAATGAAGGAGCTCAGGCGCTGCCCTTCTCCACTATAAATCCTTCAGTAATGTCGTATTTGCTGTGTTAAGTGTACCTGGAAAGAAGTAAGGCCTACATTAAGCATATCAGCACTGGAATCGCTTATGGTTCAGAGGACGAAAATACCATCACAGTGGGAAGGATGCTTAAAGAAAAACTACGCTGAAAAGCAGCTGCTGCGTGAGAAACAAGTTATCACAGAACTGACAGATTGTGTGCACATGTTATTGTGTAATATGGTATACTTTCGAATAGATTTGCTAGAGGGAAGGACAAAGGGGGTGTCATTATCGACAAGGAAGGAGCATGCTTTGGACTCGAATCAAAATTCTTCTCGGGGGCGGAGGGCGATTACTGATAATCCACTTCAAAGGTTGGCACCTCTGTATATATATATATATATATATATATTTTTTTTTGGCACTGTTTTAGGCCATCAGGGCTGCTTATGTGGATGTTTTATAAGCAGGGCTGGACAAGGACAGAATGGTTGGAGGTATGAATCATCTCGACTGAGCAACAGCCTGTTAGTGCAGTAAATGTTCGAATAGATGGCCCTCTGCAGTAATGCACGTTTCAGCACGCCATTGAACTGATATTCGGGCTTGTTGTAGCATAGTAATTGTTATGGATTCCGCAGGCTTCTGTAATAAGGTTTCGAAGGCTTTCAGGATTTTCCAGCTCTCAGCGTACACTACATCCTTCAAATAACCCCATAGTAAGAAGTCCAGAGGCGTCAGATTGGGCAGTCTTAGCAGGTCAGGTGACAGGTCCTCCTCTTCCTTTCCATCGACCGGGAGTTGCGAACATCTGCTGACGTGAGGGGGAGCTCTGTCGTGTTTATACTACTTGGTTACATGCTTACCTAGGGCTACATCCTCTAGCAGCAATGGTAGTTGGTCTTGAAGAAACTATAGGTAAAGGTCCCACAAGAAGAGCCTGCCAAAGAAAGCTGCGCAGAACTTCGGCAGTGTTCGGGTGGGCTCGGTAGTAGCACTGCACGCCCCCCTCACTTCGCTAAATCGCCTTACTGCCAGCAGTTCTTAATGAACCATCTGCGCTGGCGGTCTGGCAAGCTGAACGGTGAGCAGCGTTCGAGTGAAATCTCAGCACGTGTATGTAATGCCTTATTGTAGTTATAACCAGAGCCAGGACACATTTCCGTATAGCATAATGATATTGTTGGATGTGCAGAATCAGAAACATTGAATGAAATAACAATAACAAACGAAAGAGATTAAGAATTATGTGATCGTAAAATAGCACTTAATTTACCTAATGGCTTGTTCCAGTCTGACCGGGCGAGTTGGCCATGCGGTTAGAGGCGCACGGCTGTGAGCTTGCATCCGGGAGATAGTGGGTTCGAATCCCACTGTCTGCAGCCCTGAAGATGGTTTTCCATGGTTTCCCATTTTCACACCAGGCAAATGCTGGGGCTCTACCTTAATTAAGATCATGGCCGCTTCTTTCCCACTCCTAGGCCTTTCCTATCCCATCGTCGCCGTAGGACCTATTTGTGTCGGCGCGACGTAAAGTCACTAGCAAATGTTCTAGTCCGCATCTTCTGAAAGAGGTTGAAAGCTGCTCATATCGCCTTCACTGTCATCCGCGCTGTTACTAACGCTCTCTCCGTCACTGTCACTATCATCCTCCACATTAATGATTATGCTGTCTGATACTTCATCCATTATGTGATCGCTCGCATTGTACTTATTCTCACTGTCGATTACGTGCCTGCATCTTCTTTAGCCCCAATTGACGCAATTCCTTTCATCAGCATTATTGAGTCTGAAAGTAACATTCTTTTGTGCTACATAATCTTTAACTTGAGCCCAAATCATTTCGATTGGGTTCAAGTCTGGATGGTATGGCGGTAGACGCAAAATCGTATGCCCATATGTAGCAAGTAGTCTGTCGATTTGATACGTCTTTAAGAGTGATTTATGGGATTTAATCAAAGCGTATAGTTGGGGTTTTATCATCTCTGTAGAAAACGGAATACTCTTATCAGTCAGCGAATCCTGCATAACTCTTTTTCAGGATGATGATGTGGGTGCACACTCACATTGGACATTATGGTATGAGGCATTATCAATCACCACTACAGAGTTGGGTGGCAAATTAGGAATTCATTTCTCTGTCAGATATTCCTTGTAGTTTCTATAGTTCATCTCATCGTGATAATCCCCTGTTGTTTGGTTGGATTTGAAAACGAACAAAGCATTTGGAACGAAACTTGTATCTGAACCGGCATGTACCACTATTAATCGTTGCCCTTTCGAGATAGGTGACTTCAGTCCATGAAGAGTAGTGTCACTCCAAGCACTTGATTTGGTGTGCGAACTATGCAAATATGTCTCATCAGTGTAAACAATAGGCCTACCCTCTTGTCGGTACCACTTTATGCTTTGTATGTACTGCACACGTAGGAGCCTATGTCAGGCTTCTCCATAAGTATTCTGTGCATGTCTTGTGTCTTCCTCCGTCGAAAACCTGGGCCTCGAACTATCTTGCTTAGTATTCTTATGCAACCTTTAAACTGTATATCCTCAGCCAATTTCTTACAGATCTTTTCAAGCGTTGGTCTTTCGCCTTCAGTGTTGTGAAAATTGTGAATCGTGCGTCTGACCGCGCATTTCTCAAAATCGTCTAATTCACACTTCTTGACAGACTTTGGTCTTCTCTTTCCAGGCATCTAAAATGAATCCATTTCACCCCTTTCGATCTTCTTTGCGTCTCGTTTTACATTCCGCACGGACCTTTCCGACACACCGGGTGCTTCGGCCACTTTCTTTTGAATAGCACATAAGTTTCCAGTGGGGTGTGTTTTGTTTTTCATGAATTTATATACATTATAAATAACTTCTCTAGTTTGACTGTGTAAAGTTTTAGCACTCCCTAATTTAGAACGAAACGGGGGCATTGGTACGTCATAGTACAACAAATTCACTTTCAGCTACGAAATACAAATAAAATGTTAATAATACACGCATACGCTTCTTGCTTCTTTTCAATACATGCGTGATAAAGAGCTGTATACTGTGCCTCTCACTGAGCGGTTGCATAACAATGAGCCCGGTAATCAGCATTCCGGCGACACGCAGGAGCCCCGCAACAAGCTTAAACTTCGCCCACAGATATTGGTCTCTGCACACGTTTGAGTTTTGGCAAGCTCTTCTTGCGGGGCCTATACTGGGCCCCTGTCAAATGATCCTGAAAGAAATGTGGTCCTATTAGGTGATCACCCAGTATATCACAGCAGGCATTTACTCCCCATCATGCCTGAAATGCTGCCTGCCTTACCCAGTGGGGATTTTTAACACTCCAGTAGTGCATAATTTGATTATTCACAGAGCCGTTATTATGAACATGACTTGTCCAAAAATAAAATGTGAGATGCAAATGAGGGATCATTTGCCACTTGCATCAGTATCCACTCTCAGAAATCAATGTGAGTTTCGAAATCGCCTGTGGAGCTCTTGATGTAGCTGCAGGTGATATGGACAAAACAAACTGGAATGCAAAATCCATACAACAGACAACTGGCTGATGTTGCCCTGTTGTGCTACTGCTCGGGTACTCGTGTGAGGGTTCTCCCGGACCATCTCAGCAGTTTCACCAGATGTAACTAGTGCCTCTCCAAGAGAGACTGTTCGGGAAAGTGACAAAGTTATACGCAAACTCACTCCACCCTTCTAAACGTATTTGTGATCGGTTGTCGTCTGTGTGGAAATCTTTTGTGATACATGTGCTGTGCTTCCCATGAGTTCCGAAGAAATTACCAGCATTGCTAGGCTACACCAGGTGTCGTGCCAGTACACATTAAACATTCATGCTATTGGTTGAATGTGCCACGAATGGCCCCTTGTATGTAGTGATGGCAAAACTTTTCAGAATATCGATATATTGGTATTAAAATATCGATGTCATTGATATATCGGTCTTCAAAATATCGATATATTGCCGATATATCAATTTTTAAAATATTGGTGCTATTATCCATTATTGTAAGTCTAGTTTTACATTCAACACAATGCTTAAAGGATTCATTATTAGGTTTAATCTTGACACAGATCAGAAAACAAGCTTAAAACAATGACCAAGTACCATGACTTGGTCACTACAATGACACATTATAAAACATTTACAACCGATAGATGTTATGATAAGTAGAAAAACAGTATATGCAAGGTGTCTAGAAACAAGCTAATAACTTAAACCGTAAAACCATATGCAAAAACTACAAACGTATTAATTTGTGTACGAAATACACCTAATAATAATCAGAGCTCAATAAAATACACTGAGCGGCACGAAAAACACAACACCCAATAAATGATGTGTAATTATCAGTGAAACTCTGTTAAGAAGTTTTTCAAGGGACTGCAAAAAAAAAACTTCTTAAGCAGGAAACTTCTTAAAAGGGGTAATGCCCAAAAACTTATTCTGTACTTTGAAATACATGTGAAACACACAGCCAACAGATTTCCTTGTTTGTGAACAATACCGAAATAGGCCGATATATAAGAGCTGCTTACAGAAAGCCACAATATAAAAATTTGATTATCATGACAATATTTTTAGAGATAAAGTAAAATAATTGAACATACCATATTATAAATATATTTGATAAGAGAAGGGAACATATTAAGTTATATAAAAACGTTGCAAGGTTTGATTATTTTAGCAGGCAGAACCATGTCCTTCCACACTTCCCTTCCCTGCGAACTTACACTCTCTGCTTCGCAACAAATTGTTTTGTAAGCGAAAACCAAAAACCCCATGGCACTACAGCCCTTGAAGGGCCTTGGCCTACCAAGCGACCGCTGCTCAGCCCGAAGGCCTGCAGATTACGAGGTGCCGTGTGGTCAGCACGACGAATCCTCTCGGACGTTATTCTTGGCTTTCTAGACCGGGGCCGATATCTCACCGTCAGATAGTTTCTCAATTCTAATCACGTAGGCTGAGTGGACCTCGAACCAGGTCCAGGTTAAAATCCCAGTCCTGGCCGGGAATCGAACCCGGGGCCTCCGTGTAAGAGGCAGGCACGCTACCCCTACACCACGGGGCCGGCTTTGTAAACGATGCCGGCTCGATTTTTAAAGCGTTCCAGCCACCCGCTCGACGCGGTAAAAGGTACCCTTAATTTGCATGAGGCTTTCTCCTGCACAATAGTCCCACACTGAAAGGTATGTTTAAACTTCGCTGCTGTTTAAACCATATTAGCAGAACTTGTTCTATTTCATCGTACATTTCAGATTTAACTTCCTTACAATTTGCTGAAGTATTCCCTGCAGAAGCAGAGATCTCTTCTTTCTTCGCTATGATATCGTTCAAAGTAGACGGCGGCATCCCCAGCTCCTTTGCCAAAGCAACACGAGAAAGTGTAGATGACGCCACTTTCCTTATAATCTCCACTTTGTCTTTTATTGTTAGTGTCTTTCGCTTGATCTCTTTCCTCTGAGTTGCGCTCATTTTCACTTTTTAAAAAAAGCTTGTACGTTGATATTACAAGTACAAGTAACTTCACCTACTCCTATTCATACTAATTACGACGCTACACTGCTTGGCAATCCGTAGCTTAGGCTTACAAGAAGCAAAGACAAGACGTGTACTAGTTTGTTAGCATGTGCTTTCTATCTTCCTCACACCCCTGACACCTGCTTCAAGGATAACGGCAGCAAATGGGAAATCTAGCAACTTACTCTTAAGAGATTCTTAGAACCTAGGCCTAAATCGCCCCTGCATTCCTACTGGTTGTCACGGCAACGGGCGTAGTTTCTGGCTGTTTCACAAGTACCGCATGGCCAAGCCAGTATTGAGTTTATTTTCCCGCTTCAATCCTCTTCATGCTGTAGGTAATGAAGAAAAGAAACACAGGTTCGAATTTGGTAGAAATTAGTGCATGGAAATGTATCCGGGGTATTACGTGGGAGAGATAAAGGTGCAGTAGCAACGCTAGCACATCTAAACGTAAACAGTTTCTTTCCCCGCGAGAATTTTATTTGATGTCTCCTCATCCTTGTGCTACGTTCTAATAATGCGATGTAATAATTACGAGAGACACGATAATACAATGTTTAGCTCGTATAAAGGTAAAATTAAAAATAACTTTCAATTTTATGCCAACACGTGGTATTGCAATGCCTATGTGTGCCTCCCTCAACACCCAGTTGGCTATCAACATTCGTTCAACTTCGTAAACGATCGGGATCTTTCGGTCGGCTGTTTGGCGGCATGTGTATCAATCAGCTGGCTGCTGGCAAATGGGCTGTTTCCTGCATAGAGTCGCGAAGTTGTTTTTATTCACCTCACTAATAATAGACACGGAAAATCTTATCAGTTTAGTTCAAAAACGTAATTTCCTCTACGGCAAGGCCCACAAGTATTATTGCAACAACGTAAGACAGAATGCCTGGAAGGAAATAAGCAAGGGAATGAAAAATCAGACAGGTTAGAGTATTCAGTTTTGTGGTAGGTTAACAGTAATGTTGTGGGCAAATGCACTTTACGGTTTTTAATTAATGTTTAGGCCACCTCGATTAATGACTTCACCCTGTCGCGGCCCGCAAATTACTGCATTAAAGTTTTATCAAATCATTCATTGCGTACTTTGTTTCTTACGTAGAATCCCGTTCGATTTTATTCCGCTAGATGGAACGGTGGAGTGGAAATTTTGACTGATGGGTTCGATTCGATTCCACAAGTCGAGAGTGATCATCTGCTGTCCGTGTTGTCATAGCGTGACGTCATATGGCCGTGGCAGGCCCGCACATGTTCCGTGACACCAGACACACACCGCGAGCGCGCGCACGGTCTAACACAGGGTGCAACTTGCGCGGAGACTGGAGAGTTCTAACCACGGGCTGCTTTGAGCGGACGTTTTCTATCTCAAGGGGCTCTAAAATCTGAACTGTTTAAGCGGGAAATATATTTACAACAGAACACTTTAAACGGGAAAAATATACATATGTCTTAATGCAACTGATCAAGGGACCAAGAATATCACACTTCTTAGGCGGGAAAACTTCTTATGCGGGAACTTCTTAACCGAGTTTCACTGTATTTAATCGAAGTGAAGCACTTCAACCATTGTTTTTAGACGGGGTATGCTATTGGCGTTGCTTTGCGAGCAAACAATGAAGTGTTAAATGTTTATTGCACTAGCCTCAATTGTTTTTTCCCCGCGCAAGCTGGAAAACACATCGCTGGATGTGAGCCAATAATGTTCCGTGCTCTTGTAGCGCTTATTGTTGTACCTTTAATTGTTCCCCTTTCAATCACACGTGTTTGTAGGATCTTTCTGTGATTCTCTTAATCAACTTTCTGGAGTAAACATGCCGTTAAGCCCTGAACAAGCTGCGAAAGCTGTTGCTTTGTTGGAAGATGGTCGCAGCATGCATTACGTTGAAGTGTTGAGTACTACACCTTCTACAATTTCCAGAACCGTACGAAGGTACAGGAAAACCGGAGGCTTTGCAAGGAGACTAGGATCAGGCCCGAGAAGAGCAACATCGGAGAAAGATGACCGCTTCTTACAACTTCAAGTTCTCCGCAACCGTCACACCACCGCTATTGAAGCACGAAATCGACTCCACCAAGTTCGAGGGGTAAATGTTAGTGAGAGAACCGTTCGAAGAAGACTGGAAGAAGCCAATCTTCAGTCCAGAAGACCTGCTACAGGACCGGAACTCACCAGAGAGCATAGCACAGCTTGACTGCGTTTCGCAAGGGAACATCTTGGCTAGACAGTACAACAATGGGATCAAGTATTGTTCACCGACAAGTCGCGATTTGGCCTCCGATCACCTGACGGAAGAGAGAGGGTCTGGAGAAGGCCAGGGGAAAGGTATTCCCCTTGCACATTCTCATCCAGGGCGCCTTTTCACGGTGATTCTGTGATGGTGTGGGCAGGAATCAATACAGCTGCAAGGACGGATTTAGTCTTCGTGGAGCATGGGAGCCTTACCGCACATCGGTATGTGGAGGAAATCCTTCTGGAGCATGTTGTGCCTTTCGCTCCGTTTATTGGTGATGGTTTTACACTAACGCACGGCAATGCACGCCCACATGTTGCGAGAATTGTGCAGCAGTTCTTGGATGAAACAGAGATTCATGCTATGGTTTGGTCTGATCGAAGCCCCAATTTGAATCCCATTGAGCATGTTTGGAAGCAGCTGAGGAGAAGAGTCCGTCAGCGCTATCCAGAGACCCTACAGGACCTACGGAACGCCCTCCTGGAAGAATGAGAGATGATTCCTCAGCAGAACATTACCGCATTAATCAGGAGCATGCCTGAAAGGTTGAATGCCGTCATTGCTGCAAGAGGTGGCAATACACGCTTTTGAAGATGCGAACAGAGATCCCCGAGATAGTCTCCGAGGTCTGTGAAGTGAAAGTGTGAAGTGTGTAACATTAAAACAGAGTGCATTTACCTTTATGAGCTTACTCAAAATTTCCTTGAAATGTGCATCTCTTGCTTAATTTGTTCAATTTGTTTATAATCGTCTTTTCTTTTCATTGTTAGACCGTTAGATGGGACCGTACCACAATATTCCATCATAAGATGGTGGATTAGTGTCATAAAAGTGTCATAAATTTAGAATAATTTTCAGTTTTTGAAAGAAATTGAAGTGTTGCGTTTTTCATGCCGCTCAGTATAATACAACATTTTCTTCCAACTTCTTTCTCAGCACAGCAATTCCATTTGTTCATGAAAAAACAAGAAAAACATGATGATGATCTTAGGTCTATTTCCGATACTTTTTTAGGCAAGCCATTTAGAAAAAGCAGTTTGGATAACAGTTTGCCACTTAATCAGTTTCTCTTTTCCGTGATGGTGTTACCGGCCTTTGAAAACAGTCTCTCTGCTGGGACAGAGGTTGCTACAATGCTCAAGTATTGCCTAGCTAACGTGTAAAGCTTAGGATAAACTGGTTTCAGGTCTTCCCACAACTCGAGTGGATTCGCCCTGTGGTTTACTGCCACAGGCGTTGACAAGTACAGACTTATCTCCGACTGTAACTCCAATGAGGATTCCGGTGTTGCCATTTTTCTTCTTGATTTAAGTGCTAAAGATTTATGGTGAGCCCATATGTCTATCACATCTACATCTGATTCCATCTCAGCCTCGGATTCTGAAGATGATGGTTGCGGTGCTTCTTCTGACAAAATAGCGAAAAGTTTCTTAATGTGATTTAGGGCTCTTGAGGCTGCCATTGGGTCCATGAAGTGGATATTTTTAAATCTAGGGTCCAAAAACATAGGTAGAGCTAGTAAATGTGCCTGCTCTCGATCTTTAAACCTAGTATCAAATTCTTTGAGAATGCTAGTTTTCAAGCTGTTTCCAATGAGTTGTTTCGGTGATGAAGAGGGGATTGACTGGAACAAGCAATTCAACAGTGGAATAGTCATACTGGCTGTCACATAGGTCTCTCCTGAAATTTCCCTTGTTAAACGTTCCAAGTAAGACAACATGATTTTTACTTCTCTGGCATTTTCTAATTCTACTGCAGACAGCATTGGTGGAGAATCTGGTCGACTTACTAGAACGCTGCTTACAATGTTGGACAGAAGTAGAAATCCTTCACCAGGCGAGTTGGCCGTGCGCGTAGAGGCGCGCGGCTGTGAGCTTGCATCCGGGAGATGATAGGTTCGAATCCCACTATCGGCAGCCCTGAAGATGGTTTTCCGTGGTTTCCCATTGTCACACCAGGCAAATGCTGGGGCTGTACCTTAATTAAGGCCACGGCTGCTTCCTTCCAACTCCTAGGCCTTTCCCATCCCACCGTCGCCATAAGACCCATCTGTGTCGGTGCGACGTAAAGCCCCTAGCAAAAAAAATTTTTAAAAAAAGAAATCGTTCAATCATGCAATATGTAGAATTCTAGCATGTCCTAATGTCAAGAACTAATTTAAGCACTTCTCCTTCAGAAATTCCTCTTACTCTTTGCTCTTCTCGGAATTGATCGCTAACATTCACTGACCGCTTAAGATTTCTCTTATCTTTTGTATTATATCATGTAGCCCCTCAGTGTTCTGGATAGCAGATTCTGCTAATAAATTTATGAAATGAGCCAAACATCTCGTGTGCTTATTTCTCCCAAATAGATCACCCACTGCATTCACCATTGCTGATTCATTGTCTGTAACAACACACAACACCTTATCTATGGGGATGTCCCACTCATTTAATGCAGATAAAATTTGGCTGCTCAAGTAAACAGCAGTATGGGATTGCTGTAACTGAAACACGCCGAGTGCGATTGATTCGACTGACGACTCTACAATGAAATGAACGGTTAAGCCAAGAAAGCTGGTGGTTGTCATCATCTCAGACCAAACATCCGTTGTGATTGTAAAGTATTCCACGTGTTTGGTCATCTTCTTAAAAGTAGAGCTTAGCAAATCATATTTCTTGTTAATCAGGCTCTTCACAGCGTTTCTGGTGGGCACTTTATAGAGAGGAGTTGCTTCCTTCATAAGACGCTGGAATCCTTCTCCTTCAACCACCGACAAGGGCATACCATCTTTGCAAATAAAGTATAAAAGTCCTTCAGTGATGTTACAGTGCTGCAAACCACCCTCTGTAACAAAACTAGAAAAGTATTGCTACAGAGAACAGAAGGGTGGATTTAAAATAGGCAATTAACGGCTCTTTAAAGAAACAGGCCTACTTTCTGCTTAATAGGTCTAAAAAGTACTGTACATTAATTATTTATAAAACACGGTAATCTCGTAAATGGTTAAAAATGAAATCCCGGCTGTGTAGCTACAATAAAGGGTCAAAATGTTTAGTAAAACTAACCTGAAAATTTCTTAATATCTCCTAATGATTGCCGGATAGATGGCTGGACAGCTGTAGACGTACTCGGTGACGACAGCTCAGCGTTGGTCAGCGATGTAGTGGATGTAGTAAATTTCCCAGTACCGGTAGCAGTTCCCGGTGATGATACAGACGCAGACGCTGCTAAGGATGTTGTAGGAGGGGCTTCAACCTCACCAGATTTAATGAGCGATTTACTGTACCCTGCCACTGAATTAAGCATTCCTTTTGTGCTTGAAGTTCCCTTAACAGGCGACGAATATAGTATTTCATGTTGTGACGTACCCACTTTGCCCACAGATGTATGACAAATTTATAACGTGGCGGGTCACTTTATTATTAAAATAAATAAATGATATGTCGTTGTTTCTCCAGAAACCGTATCCCAAGGGCGCCAGTCTTCAAGCTTATGGCTTGAAAACAAAAGTAGATAATTAATAATAATAATAATAATAAATAAAAATATGTAATGAGACTCAAAAAACTCCCAGGGGTGGGGTGAACGGAACACAAATCATTAAGTACACTAACTTGGAATTTAAGGATCATTAATAATCATTTCATGAAATACAAATTAAAATAGCTATTTATTGAGATGAAAAACGTGACGTAACGGCGTATTAACGAAATCTGAACTTACGGAAGCAAACGAAAATTGAATGAAATTAATTTTAAAAATGAACTGTTGCGCGAAGACTTGCAGTAACTTATGCCATAAGCTCACCAAATGTAGACTCTGTTGTCTTGAAGCTGAAGATGGGTGGATCTCTCGTACAGGCTGCCTCATCTGTTGTTGGATTCCAGTCCTACATCCACATTTCCTGTCTTTAACACTTCCTGTTGTACTCCTTACATAAAGTCGTAATGAGTCCTAATTTTAAGTGCAAAACCTCCATGGGTTATGTTCATGGAGAGAATACATTCGTATTCTTCCGGATTACGGAACAGTAGCGTAGCTAAATTCATAATAAAAGCTCTCCTCCCCTATACCAGTCAGAACCGGTCTCCCGTTGACTACCTCTCGTCATTGAGATAACAAGTCCCAATGAGAGTAACTTTTGAGTAGAATATACTCAAATGCGAAGTGAACTAAGTTAAAATCTTCTCCGATGTGTAGACGTAGAATCGTAGTAAGAGTATCTTCCAAGCGTGAGAATCAGAATCAGAATGTCCGAATCTCCGAATCTGAATGTGAGTCTGAATGAGAATGTTAGTGTCCTCTCCAGCCCTTGTCGGTGGTATATCTCGGTTCACAAGTCTCCTTCCATCAGCCATATCACATGGTCCAGTAAGATTCGAGGTCTCATCCCTTCTCCCTTGTATAGCTGTGCATCCATCACGTTGCTTCATTACGTTCATTCACATAGGCTGAACTTTCCCGCTGAAATAAAGCGTCTCGAAGCTGAGTTTGAAAAGTGGGTGTTAATAATGTATCAACTGTCTTTTCATGAGGTGGAGAGGGTAATATCTCTCTTAACCTCGATGACGTACTTTTTCTGGAACTGGGCTGAAATTAGCCTGCTGACTCTGGTCACCTCACAACGGCTATTGGAAAATTTACTGCAAGTTATAAATATGCGTGATGTTGAAATACTTTACCCAATAATTTGTTCGTTCAGAATACGTTATAGCCGCGATACAAAGAAATGAAATGATGATTGAAATGGATGATAAAAGCCCTATATATATATATATATACATATTAATTTAAAATGACCTATCAGTGATTAAATATATACATATTATCAATTAAATATATAGTTCAATAATTAAAAACATTCAGTGATGTCCCAAACATCACAATGTTTTAATGTATGTATTTTCAAATGAGCCTTCATATTTGTGGTATTGCCGGAACTTTTCAGAATTTTGGCACGTATTACACTTCACTTCAGTTTTATTGATTTTTGTGAGGTATCTCCACACATCACTTTTATTTGGAGCCATTTATGAAACTACTTGTTGAAAACTATATATCGCTCAAATATGTAAACGTATGCATCACTTAAAGCAACACTGTGAAGTATGAACAGCACTAGCTGCCAAGAATATGCCACAACTTTCCCGTACCTCACCGACAACAATGACAACATAGTTAACCACTGGGCTTTCTGTGGGTGGCCTGTGTTGGCTGGCGGCTTTATTGAATTACAAAGAATGCACGATGAATGAGTTGATATTATCACTGTATTATTACCGAAGTGAATTGAGAAATAAACATTGAAATCCCGTAACTGTAGCATGCAGATATTGAAAGGGCCTGAAAGAGAATCAAATAGCAGGAAAAAGTATTACATTAGGCAGAAATATCGATATATTAGGCACAAAATATCGATATCGACAATATATCGGACCTCAAAATATCGATGTCGATATATCGATATTTCCATCTCAAAATATCGATATTTGTTTGCCATCTCTACTTGTATGTGATCCTCAAAGCACAAAATATGAATAAAAATATTTAGCGCTCATGGGATTCAAACCCACTTACCAGCAGCATATGTGAGCATGTCTGTGCAATTCCGGTCCGTATGGGCTGCATTGTTAATAAATCTCATGTAAACTAAGCAAAGATAAGACTTAAGAAGATGAAACGGGCATGTGCGTAATCAAAATATAAGAAGATAAACATGGCCGCCACACGGGCAGGAAAAATCCAAGTAAAAGACCTGGCCAAAAATAAATAATGTTGTACCGCGAACAAATATAAGGTACAGAACAAGGATAAAAGGAAAATAAAACTGATCGAATGTGTCATCTTTTCACTTCGCCCAATCACCAATACTCATTCTAACATTCACACTATGTGAATTAGGCGAGCGGCTGCTCGAGTTGAAAGTCGAACACCAATTCAAATAAAATGACTCACCTTGTCACACAGTTAGGTCTCACATATATCAAGTAGTAGCGTGCACACTGCTCAAACATTTCACACCGGAAAATCAGAGAGAATTACTTGCCAAAATCTCATCAGGTCCGCGCTTCGAACGACCCAAATGGAAGCTTCTAGTCGACTCGAAGAGCATACAATCATTGATGGCGGAGTGCAATAAACGTAGTGCACAAAATATGTAATCAGTTGGAGACCAAAGTTACCAAGATATGATCATAATAGCGACCCTACACACTCACACAGATCGTTTCATGCAGCAAAGCAGAAAGAAGCACATCGATCAGTTATCGATGACCGTGAAAAATGTATTACAAACATTCCTAAAATCAAAGTTAAAAACTAAGACCAACATACCTGTAATATTCATAGTTATCTTACCAAAAGAATGCAGTAAGAACTTGTTTTAAAAATATCAAATATCCATTTGAAACATAGGAATGCAATTCCGGTCCATATGGGCTGCATTGTTAATATGTCTCATGTAAACAAACCAAAGATTAGACTCTAAGAAGATGAAACTAGTTGTCTCGTAAAAGAAACGATCTTTAGTACATATTACGAACAGTGCTGCGCTCTCTAGTGCAGCCATTGAAGTAGATAAGTCATTTAAATAGAGGTAGACAGAACTCACTTGCATATCAAACCATTGCATTAGCAACACAAATCATTTGAATTAAAGAAACATGCTAAGGAAGCATGGTTCAGTACTGATATTAGTATCCTCTTACTTGCTGGTCGGTTACAGATATTCTTTAGTTATTCGAAGTGCTTTGTATTAGGATTACTGGTGGTAATAAATACAGTAGGGTAGTTCCCCGGAACAGTTACACATGGTCTTCCCACCTCGCATCTTGAGTTTCACTGGACAATGAGTGAGTGGATGTATTATATCCGATACGATTTATGTGGACAAAAACTCAATTACAGGAAAACGGTTTCTTATAAACACGTTTAAATATGTTACATAATAATAATGATAATAATAATAATAATAATAATAATATAATAATAATAATATAATAATAATAATAATAATAATAATAATAATAATAATAATAATTTTAAAGAAATTAAAAATTATATCGGTTCATATAGTTCTAATAATGTACATGGTACTCGAATATCAGGCTCTGAAAAGCTATCGCAAGTCCCATCACGTGAATCTGCGCACCCTGAAATTTTTGTCATCGACTGCAACCTGTGAGGCAGTGCAGCAAAAGCTTCTATCATAATTTTTACCAGTACAAAAAAGGAGTGATATACAGAAAAATAAATTAAAAAATAAAAGACATTGGCCAAACGGCTTACACTGTTGTTTACCACATATCCATAACCTTCTGTATATGACAAAAGACTATTTTGGAGCCTTTTATACTGGATTTACAGAGCGAGTTGGCTACACGGTTTGTGTTACGTAGCTGTTAGCTTGTATTCGGGAGATGGTGGATTCAAACTCCATTGCCGGCAGTCCTCGAGATGGTATTCGGTGGTTTCCCATTTTCACACCAAGCAAATGCTGGTACTGTTCCTCAGTTAAGGCCATGGTTGCTTCCGTCCTAGTCCTGTCCTATCCTATCCCCCTCATCACTGTAAGTTCAGTATTTCGTCGTTGCCAGTACAAAACCTCGTATGTGATAATATTTTAACTTAGAACTTTAGCCGGTAAGGTTCTGTCATCTAAGGTTCAATATTGCGTGAATGTTGTCAAGGCATTCTAGCTCTTCATAATGTATGTGCTGCGGGTCAGTATATCTCCAACAAATATTATCACATAGGAGGTTTTGTCCCGGCAACGACGATTTGTTGGTGCAACGTAAAAAAAAAATAACAAGAAAAGTACTGGATTAAACTCTGCTTACGTCTTGCCTGGTAGGGCTATATCCTCATGACCCACTCCGGCGGCATTTGAAGTGAGTATGACAGTCGTTCATCAACATATTTTATAATACCTGGCCCTAATGTCTGTTGAACTAGGTCCTTGGACATCTACGAATGCACATAGCAGCCATGGCGCTTTTTATACATGAAATTTTCGAAGTATTGGTTCTCGGAATGTAACTGGGTCATTGCAAATAGTTTTCTAGGAATAGTTAAGAATGTGAGTGACGAGCTGGCGAAAGGGGCAGTGGGAGAGAAGAAAGCGAGATGAAGATATAGTATAGCTATTTATAAGTGCTTACTAAGGTGCGGTTTGGGGCTACAAGTGACAACAGGTGTAACGAACGTCCTTTCCAAACGTTGACCTGCAACTTGTATTATGTTACTTTTATATCCTAATACTCCAACCTAATACTACAGTGTAACGGATACACAGGAACATGACACTGAAAGTAACCATTTGTCCCATTCCTAGTGAAAACCTGTTGCATACATGTTTTTGTAAAAGTCTGCTTTGATGACCCAGTAAGTGCTTTAAAGGTAACTGTAGCATGGTATACGACAAAGGAGAATCAATCATCGGATCACTGACGTTTGTTGGGGGTGCCTAACAACAGAAAAAGTTAGGCGCAGCAGACACACACTCTCTCTCTCTCTCTCTCTCTCTCTCTCTCTCTCTCTGAGTGTGTTTGTTTTTTTTAAATGTAAAGAAATAGGTTTACAGAAGTATAGACAAAGGTAGAGAAATAAAAGTATGAAACTTAATTTAAAGGAATATGTCTCATGAACATAAAGATAATTTGGATTATTTATGCATTGTTTCAAAGTTGTATGGTCATCAAAACCATGCCTAAGTTTCTTATCCAGACAAGGACAGTTGGTGTCAAATGGAAATCTTTGAGGTTCCCAGGATAGGATCATAAGCTGCAACTCTTCACAATGTGTCAAATGCCCTGTTTTTGTACTCATGATCGCATTAGAATGAGGGAGTTTTGTCCTATTTATGTAGGCTGTTTGCACAGATCCTATGTCCTGTTCATATCATGGTGAAAGTCCTCCATATACCTCGTGGCAGTTTCATACAAACAGGTTTCTTGGCAGGATTGATGAAGTTCCAACGTTCATCGGAGACTATTTCATTCCACAGCTCTGACCACTTGCTATTTTTGTTCATGTTGAAATTACTTAATTGCAGCAATTTTGCTATTGGGTTGGATGGTTTTCGGGGTTTTAAGGAGTTCTTCTTTAGTTTAGGTACATTGGAATGGATGGGAGGCTCAGTATTGCATATTAACGTTTTGTATTCCCTGTGAAGAGCAGTTTGTGTGCGTAGATCAGGTGGTGTAATGTGATTATGAGATGGAAGCTAGAGGAGTAATCTTGATGCTGCCTATTGTTATCCGAGTAGTGGAATTCAGCTGGACATCGATCTTCCTTACTTGTGGACTATTACGCCATACCAGAGCACAGTATTCAGCCGGCCCTGCGGTGTGGGTATAGCATGTCTGCCTCCCACCTGGACCTGAGGGTTGTTTCGAGGTCTACTCTGCCTGCGTGATTACAATTGAGGAGCTATCTGACACTGAGATGGTGACCCTGATCTAGGAAAGCAAGAGTAACGGCTGAGCGGATCTTTTGCGCTGTCCATGCATGGCATTGTAAACTGCAGCCCTTCGGGCTGAACAGCGGTCACATGGTAGGCCAAGGCCTGTCAGGGCTGTAGTGCCTTGGGGTTGGTATGTAGAGACAGTATTCAGCAGTAGAATAGATTAAATGAAATGTCGTATGGCTTTTAGTGCTGGGATATCCCAGGACGGGTTCAGCTTGCCAGATGCAGGTTTTTCTATTTGACTCTCGTAGGCGACCTGCGTATCGTGATGAGGATGGAATGATGATGAAGACAACACACACACCCAGTTCCCGTGCCATTGCAATTAACCAATTAAGGTTAAAACCCCCGACCCGGCCGGAATCGAACCCGGGACGCTCTGAACCGAAGGCCAGTACGCTGACCGTTCAGCCAACGAGTCGGACAGTAGAATAGATGAACCCTAGGGAAGAACATCGTAATATTATTGCTTCAGTTCCCCATGCGAATCCTGGCAGTTTCTGTAAGATGTCATTGCTTGACCTCAGTTCTGGTGCGTTATCTAAATGCTGCTTGAAAGACAGAGTCTTATCCCGAGTAATGCCGACATATTCTCCCCATGGTGCAACAGCTGTGGCGTACGAAACGACTGCTGCTCAGCCCGAAGGCCTGCACACTACGAGGTGCCGTGTGGATGACCACATATTTTGGGAAACTTGCATGATGGCTGCCTTTCTCATTAAAGTTGACATTTAGCTTTGCATTGGCCATTCTGTTGTTCATTTGGAGATAGCTACTTCAGTATTGTTCAGATTTAGTGTCATTCTCCATTTCTTGAAGTACTCGCTCACTATTATATTGTCAGAAGAAAGGATCTGTACTTGCTCACAATGATATGGTTAGAAGAAAGAATCTCTTCACTCTTGGACTTTACTATTGCATTGCCAAAGGTAGATCATCTGCCTAGATGGATAAATTGTGTTGCAGGCACGTCAGGTGTGGAAAGTTAAGGAGAACTGGAACCAGAACTGAACTCTGAGGAAGTCCATTGTTTGACTTCTTTTGCCTGCTTTTTCTGTTCCTAAGGACCACTTGGAATCATCTCTCAGACAACATATTGTTTATAAACTTGATTATGGTTTAATATGGTATAACACACACAAGTTTATAGAGCAATTCTGTTTTTCACAACGTGTTATAGGCAGCTGTAAGGTCAACAAAAGCAACAGATGTTTGAAGTTGCTGACTGTAAGACTGAGAACTTTATCTGTGCAGTTTCTGTTGGACTGAATCCTACGTATTCAATGTGTGTTACTTCATGGATGTTCAGACCAGTTTTGTTGAGGATATATATACATATATTTTTTAAAGATATTTGTTCGGGGCGTTGACCCATGTGGATCTTTTGCCCCTACTCGCACCATATTTTATGAACCTGCGTGTAAATTGCAATGGCAGTAGTGTGGAATGTTGTGTGTGAGGAAAGGAAGATTAAGGACGTCACAAACATCCAGTCCCCAGGCCAGGGATATTAATCATTACAATTAAAAACCCTGGACCCGGCCAGGAATTGAACCCAGGGCTGCCGGGTGATAGGTGGACGCGTTGCCCCCTACACCGCGGGGCCGGACTTGTTGAGGATAAGTTTTCCAGAAGCTTGTAGCAGTAGCTTGAAAGGGTAATTGGACGATAGCCTTCTGCTCTTGTTTGCCAGCTTACCAGGTTTCAGTACTGTTACAATTTTTGTTTCCTTTTTGCCAGCGACCATAATGTTGGTAAAGGCATTAACGAGTCTTATTTCCGCAGTTACTAGAAATGCTGCACAAATTCCATTGAACCCTGGTGCCTTGCCTGGTTTTGTACTTCCTTGAGTGCTGCTTTGATCACAGCCAATTTGATATCTCCAGAGTACTCTGATCTGATGACTGCATTCTGCTTGAAGTTAGTTAGCTCGTTAACAAACAAGTAGTTGCGCAGTTTGGGTCACGTAACTATCGGCTTGCATTTGGGAGACAGTGGGTTTAATTCCCACTGTCGGCAGCTCTGAAGATGGTTTTCCATTTTCACAACAGGCAAATGTTGGAGCTGTACCGTAATTAAGACCACCGTTGCTTTCTTCCTGCTCTTAGTCCTTTCCTCTTCCTTTGTCATCATCGTAAGACCTATCTGTGCCAGTGTGACATAAAGCAAACTGAAAAAAAAAAAATATATATACTTCTTATCCTTTCTTGTTTGCTGCTTATGTGATTGTGCTTTAGATAGTGAATTTAGCCTTTGCATGTTGGTGAGCCACTTCGTCTGAGTTTCCTCAAGAAACTCCATGCTTCTTGCTTGACTTTAAAATCCAAGCTATGTGGTTTTTTGTGCCTGTATTTTCTTTGAGCAGTATCCATGTTCTGTAGGAGTTCAGCAGCAGTTTTGCAGTAATTGGACCTTAGATAAGACTTGTACAGCTGTTGGCCCAACCTAAAACATATATACCATATTTACGCAAATAATCTCCGCAATTTTTTTTAAATTGAGGCACGAGATTTGGGTGCAGGTTTTATTTGCGTCAAGGTTGGCAGCACGCTCCTAGCTCATTTAGTTTTCGATATTGGGTGTACAGTTACACTTTGTGTAACTGCAGATGGAAGAAAACTGCCCCCATATATCATATTTAAACGGAAAACAATTCATGACTTTTAATTTAAAACTGCGTTTATATTTTTTTTAAATAGTACTTTACAGAGTAATTTAAATTCAAAATTTATCCGTGCCAAGATAGGGCCAGAACTTGCAGGGGTAGCTTTCCGCACTTTCAACTCACCGGTCTGTACAGTGTGTTTCATAGTTGCTAAGTTCGAGTGAAATAGTAATTCTTTTGCATTCAGCGTTTTAAGGAATGCCACAATATCATGAAACAGCTCATGTCCAGAGAAGCAGAATACTCGAACACTGGCGATGCCGACGGCAAAAAAGCGTGGCTCATAATTATTATTAGGATAGCAATGGCAAAGAGAGCCTTCCAAGATAAAAAGCGTCTGCTGGCCAACAAACATATAGATACTCAAACTCAGAAGACCTTTGCAAAAACTTTTGCATGGAGCGTGCTTCTGTTTGGTTGGGAAGGCTGGACATTAGGAATGCAAGAAAAGAAAAAAAAACTAGAGGCAATTGAAATGTGGATCTAGAGAAGAATGCAGTGGGTAAGTTGGACTGAAATGAAGAGCAATACCAAAGTCCTTAGAGAGATAGGAGAAGAACGGAATCTGATAACTGAAATTGAAAAACGGAAAATAAAATTTATTCGTCACATTTTGTAGCATGAGTAGTTCCTTTGTAACATCATTGGAGGAAGAATTGCTGGAAAAAAGAGGAAAAGAATGGCCCAGAGTGTCTTATTTCAAGAACCTGCTTCTGAGGATGAATTGCAAGACCTACGCTGAGTTGAAAAGACTGGCTCAAGATAGACATCTATAGCTGCAGTGACAACTGCATTTTTTTTATGCCTAGACCAAACTGACTTTTTTAAATGAGATAACCGGGCGAGTTGACTGTGCAGTTAGGGGTGCACGGCTGTGAGCTTGCATCCGGGAGATAGTGGGTTCGATTCCCACTGTCGGCAGCCCTGAAATGGTTTTCTGTGGTTTCCCATTTTCACACCAGGTACCTTGATTAAGGCCATGGACGCTTCCTTCCAACTTCTAGCCTTTTCCTATCCCATTGTCATCGTGAGACTTATATTTGTTGGTGTGACGTAAAACAACTTGATAAAAAAAGTGTGAACTTGCTGTAAGATTTAATTTCATAATCTGATATCTGCTTTATATGGCATTACTTAACTAAATTCCATTATTGTACTCTTCTTATCAGTGTGTATTACCCTTGTCATCCTGCATCTTGACATATTCATTTCTTTACTTCTACTTGTAACGTGTCTTGTCATTTTCCAGAAAATAAAGCTGTTGGTATTATGAAGCCGGGTAACTGTTTTACCATTGAACCTATGATATCGGAAGGTAAGACATTATTTTATCTTATAATATATAATTCATATAATTAATTGTAAACAATACTTAAATTATTCTATTAACTAACATTTCGGACAGTTTTTTTAAGATATGTCTTGTGTTCAGAACTTAAAATTATGAATCATTTTCTGAGTTGTACATCTTTACTCATGTACCTTGAGTGGATTTGTAACCCTAGGTTGATTGGGTGTAAAAAGAAAATTCTAAACATTTACTGCAAAGATTCCCGTTAACTAAATTAATCCGAGCAACTGTGATTCCATTGGATGATGAGCATTTTCCAACTGATTCTTGTAGACGTTATGGTATAAACTTTATATTAATGGTTGTATAAATGGAACAGTGGCCACTAATAATCTTGCTGCAACACAGTGAAAATTTTTGGAGATCTGGCAGGACAAAAATACATTTTCGACTAACCTATTACCTTTATAAAGAGCATTATTTTATTTTCTAGACTATGCAGATAATACCTGACTGCATAGCTTTTAAAGCTGTGTGTGGTATATTGTATCTCTACAGTTGTGGAAACATTGCATCCCATACTGATACTTGTGTCTCGCACTGTCAGTTGTCTGCAGCGTGTTCAGATGAATCTCTTAACTAGTGATTGTATTAAGATATTTTTAATGAGAAAAATGGATCTTGCAGAGAAAGGTACATACTTTTAAAATATATACAACTAGATTGTTATTACGGTAAAACCTCGTTAATTGAAAGTTGTTCGGACTCAAAAATCGGACTTCAAATGACATGATTTCGAATTAACCGCCAATTCGTAATTCAGAAGTGCCAAGCCTTGCCGCGTTACAAAATATTATAAGGCCCGTTACTGCATGCAGTTAACCTTGATTCACAGTTTAAACCTTCCAAATGCCATGGAAAAAGAAAGAAAGAAAGAAGGAAAGAAAGAAAGAAAAAAAAGCACGATTGAAAGAGGAGGAGAAATCGATGCTGGCTCCCATGTGCAAGTGCTTTATTCAGTGGATAACTGTACTGTATGCATTTTAGATGCCCTGTACTTGCGCAGAATGTACCCGATGCCCTTAAAACATCGTGGCTAATCAAACTTTCCTATGACGAGGGGAGAAAGTCTCTCGCTTCCTTCTGCATGAAAACACCATACAGTTACTCTATCTTTGCACGATTTCCCACCATGGCACTTCTCTCGTACTTCAGAAATGTAAACGCTTGCCACGTCACAAAGTATTCTAAGACCCATTAATGCATGCAACCACCTTGAATCACAGTTTAAACCTTTCAAATGCCATGGAAAAAACTATTTCCGAAATGTATCCAACAAGGTGCAAAACAGTGTTCAAATAATGCACTTGGATAAATCGCTGACAAACATAACTTCACACAACAAAAGAAAAAAATCACACGATTCAAAGAGGAGGATAAACTATGCTGGTTCCCCTGAGCAAATGCATTATATTTTTGGATTACTCTACCATTTGCATTTTTAGATGCGTTGTACTTTCACGGAAAGTGCCCGACGCCCTTTTAAAACATTGTGGCTTATCGAACTTTCCTATGATGAGGGAAGGAATTCTCTCGCTTCTGTGTGCATTGCAACACAGTACAATGACCCCCATCCCCACACCCTTGTACGATGTCCCGGCAGACACTTTCTCCTTTAAAACTATAAGACCATTTGGGCTCAGCATTAAAAGAAAACAATGCAGTTTCATTGGCAATGACAATATTGTTCAGTCCCTATGAATTGATTATATGAGCCACGCTTTTTGATCAACTGTCAGCATCGCCAGTGTTTGCGGATTCTGTTTCTCTGCACCTTGCCTGCTGCGTGATATTACGGCATTCCTTAAAACGTTGTATACAAAAGAATTCCGATTTCACTCAAACTTAGCAATTATGAAGCACACTGTAGACACACTGAAGTGTGTGAAAGTGCAGAAAGCTACCCCTGCACGCAACCCTGTATGTTCCGGAAGACGTGTTCCATCACGACGCAGATAAATTTTGAATTTAAATTGCTCTGTAACATACTATTGTTTTAAAATGTAAAGGCAGTTTCGAATTAAAAGTCTGCATTTCAGAAATGGGGCCGACATTGTACTCCGAATTACGAATTATCCATATTTTGAATTAAACAAGTTAAATAATGTGCAAAACCGTATCTCATGTTTCTGGGAACGAGAGCTTCTTCGAATTAGGCAGGATTTTGAATTAACCGATTTTGAACTATCTAGATTCTACTGTAATTATTAATTTTGGTTCTTCCTCGCGCATTCTGCAGTCTAAAATTTTGTTTAAATATGGCCTTTTTTCCTTTTTAACAAGGGCTATAAAAAACAGTCTTTCCCCATTTTGAGTTTTATGTATGTATTAGGTGTGCATCCGTACTACACCTATGCAAAATATTATGATTCATGAAATTTTAAAATTATCCATCAGAAGCTGATCCATTGATTTCATTATCCAGTCCATCAATTTCAAGATGAGATCTCGTTGTTGTTTGGAAAAATTCCACCATTCTTTCATGTATATTTACTGTAACTTAAAAATGAAATTATGCTCTTTTCATGACTCACCTGAATAAGGGCCCTCTAAATTAATAAAACACAATTATTTAAACTCCTTTTATTGCCATTAATATATAAACCATGCAGAAAATAGATATCTTGCATAACTTCAAAGCAGACAATGTCGTTCATTACAACACTCTAGTTCATGTAGTTTAAAACTAGAAATATGAAAATCAGTCACACTTCATTACTGTTTGAACACTGACGTTTAGTCTCTTTCACAGTGGTGCCAACTATTACGGATTGTCCGTAATTATTACGGATTTCACCTCACGATTACGGAATTACGGTCAAAGGGGAAATTATTACGGAAAAGATGACGTAATTAGGAGAAATAGTTTTCAACGGAAAAAAGAAAAGAAGGAAAAAGCCTCGAAAGGATTGAACATTTCTCCTAAATCGTCCTCATTTCACTGCTTGTGAGTTGACAATGATACTTATTCGATCGTGATTTCCTTTTGCTACCCATAAGCGTTGTAAAATTCAGTGTGAATGAAGGAGCTCAAACGCTGCTCTTCTCCACTATAAATCCTTCAAAAATGTTGTATTTGCCGCATTAAGTGCACTGACAGTTGTCAGAAAGATTGAGAAAGAAGTGGTGCCTACATTAAGCACATCTGCACTGACGCTTATGGTTCAGAAGTCGAAAATGTCATCAGAGTGGAAGGGATGCTTCAAGAAAACCTACACTGAAAACCTGCTGCTGCGTGAGAAACACGCTACAAGGAATGTTTTATCATATAACTAACAGGTTGTGTGCAATTGCTATTGTTTAATATGATATACTTTCGAATAGATTGCTAGGGGGAAGGGCAACAGGGGTGTTATTATCAAGAAGGGAGGAGCATGCTTTGGATTTGACTCGAAATTTTTATCATGGGCGGAGGGCGATTACAGATAATCCACTTCAAAGGTTGGCACCTCTGCTTTTAGTCACTATCGGTTTTCTTGTTGAGGCATTCTTCACACACGGTACTGAAATGGTCTTGGCACATGTACTTTTCACACAGCACACAAGAGTTTCCTCTTTTCCTGTTCCGACTTCTAGGACATAAAGCACATCGTCTGGATGATCCGGGTGTTTTTCTCTTCAAGGGTGGAGTCAGAGAGGGCTGGGAAATTTCTTCCTTACCATTTGAACTTATTTTCAAAGCTTTCACTTTGATACTGCGAGGTAAATTTGTTTGTGCTGCTCTAACAGCTATCCTAGGTTTCACCACTTCCATTGCAATTGAGGATTCATCAATAAAAAAATTAAACATTGTCATTGGATCCGTAACGCCACGTGTTTTCATCCTAGAGCCAGGCAAGTACGATGAAACTTTGTTGTGAGCATGAGTACGAATGTTTTTAAGAGGCACTATGGTGCTCCATTTAGTCGCACCAAGTCCATATATGTAGTTTTGGCAGGGCCTGTTTGAAGCGTCGTCATTTTCACTCCCTGATGTATTGCCACAGTCCTCTTCAGGTAAGTCGCTAACATCCTGTTCTGAGAGTGAATCATGCTCCGAATTTCTATGTTGTCCTCTTCACCGTCGTCTTCTGAATCCACTAATTCTTCGTTAGATAATTCAGAAAGGAGTTGACGAATTCGTTCCTGGTCCTTCCTAATGTTCCTGGCTATATCACGACTCATATTTACTGTCTACACTAAAGTAACTAGTCGTTCTCACAATAAACAAACACACAAGAATGAAAATTCACAAAGCATGAGTCTGCCAATTTACTTCCGCCAGTGCTCGCATGGGGCAATATGTTACCCCAGTCAGCTTTGTGTCACTGCCGGAAACGTACTGACGCACAAAGATTTATGATAGACAGCTCAGGAGGCACACACAGTGTCCTTCAAAGGTACACATCAGCCCAGTGTACAGTATGTGACAGAAGAAATCGGCAGCTGTTTTCCAAAGGTTGGGGTAATTTATTACCCCGCGCGAGTACTGGAGGGTTAAAACGCTGAATACAAAAGAATTACGATTTTTAACTCCCCAAGCAGGTTCCAGAAGACGCATTCTAAATGATGCAGATTAATTTTGAATTTAAAATACTCTGAAAAATATTAACTTTTCTAAAATGTAAAGGCAGTTATGAATTAAAAGTCTGAATTTTAGTAATAGGGACCGACATTGTTCTTCGAATTACGAATTATCCGTATTTCGAATTAAACAATTTAAATAACATGCAAAACCGTACCTCATGCTTCCGGGAATGAGAGCTGCTTCGAATTAGGTGGGATTTTGAATTAACCGATTTTGAATTATCGAGGTTCTACTGTAGTCGTTTGGTGAAAGTGCAAGATGACGTTTTAACTGCCACTTTTCCAACATTGAATGATGCTTCATTTACACTTGTAAGTAAATGGGGATGTGATGGTAGTGCAGGACAAAGTCAATATAAGCAGCCCTTCCAGGATGAAACCTGCAGAAATGAATATTTATTTATCATATCCGTTGTCCCAGTATGATTGATATCTAATTCTGAGGACAGAAAAATAGTATACAATTAAAAATAGGAAAGAATTTCCACCAATCAATACTTGTTTTTTATTGCTTATATTAAGCTACAGGACCGGTTTCGACCCCATATACAAGGTCATCTTCAGCTGAACCATGAATACATATTTATATGGTGAAGCTTTGATTAAATTGCATTGTCAAAGGAATGTTATATGATGATGCCCCATTTGTATGTGACTAAATGCACATCATCATATAACATTCCTTTGACAATGCAATTTAATCAAAGCTTCATCATATAAATATGTATTCATGATTCAGCTGAAGATGACCTTGTATATGGGGTCGAAACCGGTCCTGTAGCTTAATATAAGCAATAAAAAACAAGTATTGATTGGTGGAAATTCTTTCCTATTTTTAATTGTGTAATTCGTCAATACGGAAATGAAGATTATAGATTACGAAAAATAGTATGGCAAAATCCTAAAACATCATCACCCAGACTCTGCCACCCTATTAAATTTTTATTTGCCAAAGAATCAACTGCTGTAATAAACAAAGAGATCAAAAGGATTGAGAACCAGATCACATGTTTGCAGCCATCTGTAATAAATATTGGCACTGAAGAACTCTTACTCATTCACTTTTGAGTACAATGATTGATGGAAAAGTATGCAGTGCTTAACAGGCAATGCAGCACAGAAATGCTATCTGTGTGGAGCAAGTCCCAAAGAAATGAATTCAATAAGCTGCCGAATTGGAAACGTAGATATGGAAATGTATTCCTTTGGAATATCTTCCCTACATGCGTGGATTCGTTTAACTTAGAGTGCTTGCTCCATATCAGTTACCGTTTAAATGTTAAAAAAGTGGCATATTAGAGGGGCTGAAGGAAAAGCTGTTGTCAAAGAAAGGAAAAATGAAATCCAAAAGGAATTTCAGAGAAAGATGGGACTTGACGTTTTGGGACAATAAGTGATGGGAACGCAGTCAATTCTTCCGGGATGCAGAAGTAAGTGCAGAAATAACTGGAATTGAAGTAAACCTGATCCACAGGTTTCACATTATATGCAAACCATTTCTTGTGGGTTCGAAATTAATTTAAAGGCATTCAAGGAATATCTGAATACTACATAGAAGCTACAGGGTCTCACTTATAAACCCAGGCCATCCAGCAGCGATTTTACTTACTGAGACCTAAGCAGCTCTATGCATAGTTCTTGACTTTGTAAGGAGTGTGGACGTGTTCAGCCTAACATCAGTAGTCAGTCTGAATCTCAGCTTTTAATATGGTGAGACAGTTATCTTTGCAACACAGTATTTTCGTGTGTAAAAGTTATTTTAAGTATGAGTCGGTTCGACGGGTGCGCGATGCATGCGTTCAGCAATTTCCTAGTGAAGTGCCACCTTCATGAGCACAGATTCACTTAAATTTAAATAAATTTGAAACTACTGGCTCAGTACTTAATAAAAACATGCGTGCACACGAACTGTTAAATCACTCACAAAATTAGCACAAGTAGGGGTTTCAGTTTCATCTGCATACAGAACTACAAAGCTGTTGCACTTCAAACCGTACAGGTTTACCTGGGCCCATTGTTCAGAAGAGTGGGATATTGTGAGTGGTACCTTGCATCATTGAATGATCATTTATTCAACCCACAGCTTGTGTTGTTTATTGATGAGGCCTGGTTTCATCTTAATGGTCATGTGAACAGTCATAACTCTTGCCATTGGTGTGCAGAAAATCCTAATGGTGTTTATGAAGTCCCTCATTATGAAGGATGGCACTTCCAGCATCTTTCATAAGGTAAGGCTTCATATAAAATTGTATACATTCTTAAAGCAGGGCGGCCACGCGCAACATAAGTTGGGCTGAGGTAGCTACTGTAGCGCAGAGTGCAAATACTGTGCACTCGGTCTGGGTTTATAAGAGAGATCCTGTATATATTGAACTGTATCCATGGTTCTGTATGTCAGCCAAGCGTCCACAAAATTTAGTACACGGTTCTGAAATAATAAGTTCCATGTTGCTAATAGGTCAGTTATCTGAGGAGGCCTAGAAAGAAGGATTTCAGAAGTGATCAATTAGGTTATATTAGAAAGATGTCCCGAGTACTAATAAATAAGGATATTCTTTCAAGATTATTGGTAACTTCTGATGCCTTAATTTCTAGCCTCAGGAAACCTGCTCATAAAGGAGTAATTGCACTGCAACAGGAAACAGTCGGCTTGCTTTCCTGTCCTCCACCAGAATCCCGTACTGATTCTGACAGTCAGATTTACAAAGTTAATTTGTAGGAATGTAATTCACTCTTCGTGATTGGTTTTCTTACTCTGTTCATTCTCTGTTACAATATTGATATTATTCTTATTATTATGCTCATTGTTAGGGATACTTGAATTTCTTGAATGAAATTGTGCTGAATTCTTGAGTAGGAAACAAAAATTCTTGAGCAGAAAAGACAAATTCTTTGATAATGTGGATCTTATGGAAATAAAAATGCAGGCAGTGTTTTCAAATATGTTTATTGTAACTGCAAAATTACCACTAAAAAAGTCAGAAATTGCAAACATTAAAGACAAGAAGGATATTTACAAACTTCACCTCCCTGCTACCTTCATGCTTGACGTTTATAGTTGTAGGATGACAGCAATTCCAAATTTGTCATTGTGAGATTAGTTGGCAAATCAGTCAACACACAAGAAATGTTTGAAAGGAATTTTTCACAATTTACGTTTGACACTGGAAACACAGTGCCCTTAGTGCACCATCAACAAAGGGTTGATGATCCTCAACGCATTGCCTGAAAAGCAACCTCCACCGATATTTCCGCATTCTTCTTCAGAATATCCTGAAGATCTCTTTACGGGAGCGCTTCTTCGTCATTGGGAATACCCTTCTGTGATGATATTTTGCTGAATAGAACCTTCGGTTTGTCTCCTGCTGCAGATTGTGACAACACATTCTGCCTGTAGAAGAGCTCAGACACTGGCTCGAAAAATGTACAGGCTGGGTCCCCCAATATCAGGTTGTCCAACTTTGTATGCACATGGCCTGCCGTCTTACTTTATTTCCTCCATCGCTCTGCCCCAAAGATTACCTTTTAGGGCATCCTGCTCTTGCTGGACTCTGCTGCTGAAAATTACTACTTCAACCACTCATAAACGCTTCTTCAAATTCTGGAGTTTGGGATGCACTTCTGCAGCAATTGGTTTGGAATTTTTCTGCAGTCTGAGCAGGGTTTCATCACCGATGCTATAGATGTAACGAAAAGAGGTCGCTCCGATTCCATTATACAGGGTCTTTCATCAAGAATGAACCGATTTCGAAGGCTTATTGCACCGTACTCAAGCCATGCAGCGGAACGAGTCGCGTATTGTTACAAAGGGCGTGGCCTCACATTTCTATTAGTAGTCAGTAGAGTGCTCCGTTCCTTCCTTCTCCCCCGCCCCTCCCCCCAACTCCATTAAACCTGTACAGCTGTGAGTTCACTCAATTGCAACGTGAGTCTAACAATGGCAACGCCTCAGCACAAAGCGTTCTGTGTTGTTGCGCTCACACAGACCGGGTCTGTGGTCACGGTGCAACGCGAGTTCCATAGGAGATTTAACGGCGACGCATACAGGCCCTCGAAACAGGATGTTTGTGTAAAGGAAAAAGCCCTGGTCAACCGCGAACTGCACGGTTAGAAGAAAATGATTGAAATAATAACAATGAGTTATTTTATTAATTTGACCACCTAATCAATACAATAAATCTTGTCTTTGTTGAATTACATTGACTTGTTAATTAAAATGGTACCTGTTTCGTCTAACATATAGGCATCATCAGCCATGGGTTTAACCTTGAAAAAAATCAGGCACCTGATTTACATATAAATAAAATAAAACTAATGTATAAAAAGACCTGAAAGAAAATTAACATATGGTAAAAGACTAGTACAATGTTGGTTTTAAAGACTATGCTATGAGTGAGAAGTTTACATTTGGTGAAAGTATTTGCAATAGTGACATTGGAAGACTACTATTATTAGTAAAATAAATAATGCAACAGTTTGTTATAGACAGGTGGTAAAATTGCTATAAAATGGTGGTCCCTGCTGCTGGTTGTGTTCATATTGAACACTTGTAAGACTAAACTTGATCATCAGTCAAAGATGTGTGTCTTAGTTTTAATCTTGTGCTACTGACTGTTGGGGAAATATAGCTTGATAAAATCAGTTCATTCTGTATGAAAGACCCTGTATTCTGGAGATGTGAAGATGTGGTGGTGAATGATTCTTTCCCATCATTGAATTGGAGAAATTTAAAAAGAATGGCCCAGTTATATGCCAGCCACTCAACTGTTTCCAGCCAGGAATTCCACCTTGTGGCAACAGGAATTGGAAATATCCCAGCCCCCGATTCTTTGAACTACAGGAACTGTCAGAAGGCATGCATTTCTTTCTGGCACGGGGAAATGTTTGCTTAATGGAAACAACTAATTTGTTCAGGAATGACAGACATTCTTTCACCACACCACCAACTAGCTTGACCTTATGTACCCAGCATTGATGCGTTGAATGTGAGGAGAGTCATCTGGCAAAAGGAGTGACAATCCAGCAAAATTTACAAATTTCGTTAGATAGGTCTGTATTGATACAGCTTAATTAAGAACTAATATTTGGTTTAATGATCCACCCAATCCATACACTTCACTTTACACTTTACAAGTGAGAATATACTTAATCTTAAAATATTTTATGCATTCTTTTATTGAAGACTTCATAGAATAATTTTCTAATTAATGTTGCTTGAGGTCAGAGCATATCAGAGCTAGGCGCGGATGGGAGCTGGCCGGCCGTATGGAAGAACATCTATTCGAGGACCTTGTCTCTTGAATTTTATTATGTTGAAAGCTTCAGTATTCTCCCGTTGACGAATTAAGAAATAAGGTCCTATTCTCCCATTTCCGAGGCCATAGTCTAACTTCCACCTCATTCAGTACACTGAAGCTATGTCAAACCTCCAGCAACATTAGAGGATAATGCTATGAATTTTTTTTTTAACATGTTAAAAAAAATTTTTATGAAAGTTTTGTACAGTATTATAAGAAAACAGAGTGTATTGATTTTAGTGTGTTTTTAAATGTTTTAGAAAGGACATGGGTTCATCAATTTTTAATTACTGGACAGTAATATTTCTGTATTTTAAATCGTAAATTTTGAGATGCTATGGCTGAAGAAGTCTGAAATAAAAGACGAAGCATGTACCAAAGAATGCATAAAATATTTTGAGATTAAATGTATTTTCACTTGTAAAGTGAAGCGTATTGATTGGGTGGATCATTAAACCAAAAAGTAGTTCTTAATCCACCAAAACACGAGGTCACGTATTTGGCTGAGGCAGTTACTAAGGCCACAACTTGGTCAAAGTTCACTTTTGTGTCCCACGGTGCCTTTGTAATTGTTCGAGCACACGTCCGCCCATTCACTGCCTCGAACTAAGTGACTGCTGCCTCATACTGGTCTTGTGATGTGGAAGGCTCCACTGTAGAGAGCAGAACAACAAAAATTGTCCTGCCCCTTCTGTCAGTTGTTTCATCAGATGACAGCAACTTGTTTGCTCTCTACGGCTATGACAAACTCTCCCTTCTTCGATTTTGCCAAGAGAGGCAAGTATATCCTACGAAGAACATATTTTCTGGAAGGTCTCCTCTGCCTACAATATTTTTCTTCACCCATTCCTTGAAAGCTGGGTGATCTGCCTTCTCCAAGGGAATGTTAGCTGATATCATCACCTCTACGGTCAAAGAGACAAAATCCAGTTTGGCAACCTAATAAAGACAGAAAAAATGCCAATAATTAATCTGTGCAATTAAATGATTACTATTTATATATCACAACCAACCACCACAGATACACGCAATAGTGAATACATCTTGCCTCAGAAGAGGTTGGCGGCAGAAAGGGCATCCACCCTTAAAGCAGGGGACAAATCCACGTGCGCGACACAGTTCGCACCTGCGATCCCATAGGTGTGGGGAAAAAGAGGAGGAAGATTGAATGCTAAGGATTAATAACCACTGCTTACAGCTTAAGTGGGAGGTTATATTACAAAATCGTTGCCAACATTTCCGGGCTATATCGAGTCGCTTCAAAACAAATAACATTAATTGTTGTACTTTTGAGAATTACTAGAGTTATGCTGCTTCCACTTCACCCATTTTTCATTCATTTCTGATAGAATGCACATTTTAAGAACATCTTCATGGGAAAAACATCTACAGTGAATTTGCTCCATATGTCACTGCTTTAAAGCAACTGTATTGTACACTGCACATGCATCTCTCAAATGAAGTTTTAACACATAAGTGACGAATCTCTGTTATATGATACTTGGTCAGAATGCAACAAAACAAACACACAATGAGGTGCCGATATTGCATTCATTATACACCCAGTACCGATTATCAGGCCACCCAGTGCATAAATAGGACATCACTTTCTACCTGCAACTTCTCTTTCAGACTTTCTTCCTTAGCTATCCTGCACTTTGTATCGACTCTGCCAGTTTAATCATATAGTTGTAAGCACCGGCTGATAAACGGAGTGCATGAGTGACCTTAAGGGTGCTCAGTACAGAATTGACATGTATCAATAATAAATATGTGGATCCAAGGAGATCGGCAGGATTCAGTAAACGAGAACCATCAAAGTAAAATCCATCCTGGCAAACTATGATGATCAGAAAATCATCACTATCTTAACATTTAAACTTTGTATTCTTGAAGTACATCCAAAAATTAAACAAGTGGGATGGTACAATACAAATTAATCCCTAAATATTTTGGCAAATATGAAGTTAAAATAATTTTTAATTTCGTACAAGTTTAAAGTTTTGTTTACTAGGCAAGTTGGTTGTGCGGTTAGAGGCGCGCAGCTGCAAGCTCGCATCCGGGAGATAGTGGGTTCGAACCCCACTGTCGGCAGCCCTGAAGATGGTTTTCTGTGGTTTCCCATTTTCACACCAGGCAAATGCTTGGGCTGTACCTTAAGGCCACGGCCGTTTCCTTCCCATTCCTAGGCCTTTCCTGTCCCATCGTTGCCATAAGACCTATCTGTATCGGTGCGACCTAAATCAAATAGCAAGAAAATACCAAAAGTTTTGTTAAGTAAACTATGAGAAAGGCTCCTCGGAATTCTAATTATTCCGGTGAAATCTGGAAATTTTTTGTTGTTGTAAATTTACAGTTAATCCAGGTTGTTTTAACAGACAAGTTTTAAATGAACTGTGCCGCCAACATTGGCTTGAACAATACAATAAATTATGCTCAATGCATGCAACTCATAGTTAGCTCCACACTGAGTAAATATTTGCTCAAAGTCAGTCGTGATCTCCAGAAGCCTAAACAACATTTTTTTTTTCCCGCCACTTCACTGACGTACGTGTGAATGCGTATGAGCTAGCATAGTGGTCAGAAAGATCAACGCCCACCATGTATTGATTATAAGTACATTCGGCAGTAGGTTTCTCTACAATTTCCTCAGCACCTTGACGTCTTATTCTTTGCACAGGCTGTGTGAAATTGTCATAAAAAGTGGACAGCATAGCAGTAATCTGCTTGTCCTTCCATACAATGCATGAAGTGTTATCTTTTCGGAGTGCAATAATGTCATGTTGTTTCATTCTCTTTGTTGCGGCTTTTCTCACTTGTAATGGCAGATCTCTCCTATTTACCATTACAGTGCTCATAATATGGACCCTTAGTTTCAGTAGCTCAACTGCAAGGTTGTAACTAATATAGAACTGGTCCGTAAAGACACGAAACCCAGTTTCGTTGGTGGTCTGCGAAACTTTTGTAACCAAATGCACAACTATCCTGCAAGTGAAGAGTAAATTGGGCTTAATAGGTGATGTGTGGAATATGGTTCAATCGCACATACGTATTCAGTACTCGAGTCTGACAGTACTTAATTGGTTTCTGCTTATTGTAACACCTCAACATGACATGTCCCTTGAAGCCTACAGTGCTTTCATCAACACTCAGATTCTTTCCTGGAATGAAGTGTTCCCTGAATTTCATGTCCAGGTACGGCACTATATTTCTGACCTTCGAACCTCTAGATTGTGTGCCTGCCTTATCAGCATCAGGGGAAGAAAGATGGAGATTCTAGAATATCTGTAGAAATCTTTGTAGAGCACCTGCTTATCCGACCAGTCTTCACTAAAATAATCCTGCATTTCTGCCTTACTGTTCATCCCCAGGTTGATAATTACACCAATAAATGCCTTCATCTCTTCTAAAGTCACAGCTTTCCAAGAAAACTGGATTGATCTCTTCTGAAGTGGAGTATTTTGCTGTACTGTGTTTTCATTTTGGCAAATTTGTTTTTCTCATGGACAATAGAGGTTAGCAACTGATCAGTAAAAAATAGCTGCCAGTACTCTAATTCTATTTTAGGTTTATTACCACAACTTACGAATCCACTGACTAACTTGTAAGGAAATTTGCATCACCCGTTCTCCAAGGTATGTCAGCACTGTATGACTGGGACTGCGATGATTCATAATATTATTGCCTCCTCCATGATTTCTTGCGATGCTGATATCAGTATTGTCATTTGAATCACTCATGGATATATCATTTTCATCGCCAGGTTCAAAATTTTCATCACTTTCATGGCCACTATCATTAAAATCAGCTGAAGCAGACGCAAGATTCTCAGTTTCAGTCAGACTGTGTGCTGCCATGTTGCTTCACCTCTACTGCTTTCCATTGTAAGGGAAACGGAGCAGTTTTGCAGAGCAAAGGGAATTTAAAACACTCCTATTTGATTTCTTTCGGTTTCTGGAAGGGACCAGCACGTATCAAATGAAGTACAAAAGCCCTGGCAAAATAACCTAGCAATGAGCGGCAAAACGTAACGCTAAGTGACAGCTGTACATGAGTCGAGTTGAAAGGGTTAATAAGGAACCACGTTCATTCTCATTGAACCAAATCCAATTAAGAAAATTAATGTATGAAGAACATTAACATTGCATTCTGATATACACTAATTATGTCCATCGAATATCATAGTTTAACAGAAGATTAGTAAAATCTCTCATATTTCTCGTAAGAAGCTGTCAACTTGCGTAGCGTGGTCAGTTATTACTTATGAAGGGTCCACGAAAATATCCATCAACAAGGATATATCTCATGACAACACCGTGTAATACTATACGGCATGTGCTAGGGTATTCAACCTTTTGAAGACTCATCCCAAATACACAATTAGCATGATTATTCCCCAATGAAAATGTCTCGGTGCATGTCCACATGCATGAGAGAATGAATATCATAATTACAAACATCCGTCAAATAAGATGCATAATCTATACATATAAAATAACTTGTCCTGACTGACTGACTGACTGACTGATTCATCATCGCCGAGCCAAAACTACTGGACATGAAGAAATGAAATTTTGGGGATACATTCATATTACAATGTAGATGCTCACTAAGGGAGGGGATTTGTATATTCCATCTCTAAGGGGGTGAAAAGGTGGGGGGGGGGGGTGAATATTTAAAATGAGTGTATCTATATCTCGAAAACTGAACAGTTTAAAGACGTGATAATTGGTATTTGGAATCTCCTTTAAAAATAAAGAAACACATATTTGTTTTGTTTTTGGAAAATCCTGTTAAGGGGGTGAAAAAGGGGTTGACTACCTGTTATGTGGATACTTATATCTCAAAAACTGAAGATGTTACAGTCATGATAATTGGCATTTGGAATCTCCTTTAAAAATAAAGAAACACTTATTTTTTTGTTTTTGGAAAATCTACTTACGGGGTGGTGAACAGGAGTGACAAAGTGGGTGAATTTTTAAAATGAGTATATCTAGAGTACATCTCAAAAACGTGACATGATAAAGACGTGAAAACTGGTATTCAGAACCTCCTGTAAACCCAAAGGAACAAGCATAATTTTTCTGAAAATCCTCTTAAGGAGAAGTATTAAAGGGGGTGAATTTTTAAAATGAGCATTTATGCAGTATACATTAAAAACTTACCATGTTATAGACATGAAAATTGGTATTTTAAATCTCTTTTAGAAATAAAAGTAACATGTATTTCTTTGTTTTCGAAGAAAAAAAAACACTTCAATGGGGGAAGGGGGTGTAAAAAGGACTGAAAAAGGGGATGAATTATTTTTATGCTGATACTTATATCTCAAAAACTGAAGATGTTACAAACATGAAAATTTGTATTTGGAATCTTCTTTAAGGATAAAGAAATGTGTATTCTTTTGTTTTTGGAAAATCCAATTAAGGATGTGTAAATGAATTGAAAAATCAGTTTAATTCTTTGTATGAGGATTCTTATGTCTGAAAAACGAAGGATGTTACGGACGTGAACATTGTTGTTTGGAATCTCCTTTAAAAATAAAGAAACACATATTTTTTGTTGGGGGGAGGGAATCAACTTAAGGGGGGGGTTATAAAAGGTGCTTAATTCTCTTTATGAGGATACAAATAAGAAGAGGACTTAAAACAATACACCCCTAAGGGGTTTTGACTGGGGGATGAGGAATGATGACAAAAATATATGTTTATATGAAACCGTTTCAGTTACGAAGTTAAAATGTCAAATGATATCCTAGGTGTTTAACAACAGAAGGTTTGAAACAAATTTAACCACTCAGGCCCGGTTTCATCAACGTGGGTTAAATATACTCTAACCCTGGGTTTGTTAACTTAGGGTTAATATTTTAACTCATTCTTACAAGTCACGCGTTTCACCAAGCTATTTCGGCAGAGGCGAGGTTTAACACCGTGTTAAACCTCGCAGGAAACAGCTGCCCTAATAATCAAGGAGGCAGTGAATAAAAATCAGAAATCATGAACACACTTCTTGCGTGGTTCTTTTGTTCATTTCTTGCGCGGTATTTCGTTTTCTTCCTCAGGTCCGTGGTAGATATTACTCTTTCGTGATCTTGAACGAAAAATGGAAGAAGTGCAGAAGAGAAATAGTGGCACGAATTTTTCTGCTTTAGAAAATTCATGACTTATTGAATTAGCCACCGAGTACCGAAGATTTACAGAATGCAAGGAGATTGACGGTATAAAATTAAATGAAAAGGAGGATACATGGGAAAGAATAACAGGGGAATTTAATAATATTGCCCACGTTACAGTGCGATCTATGAAACAACTAAAACAGTTCCTTAAAAATTTTAGCTTCTCTGTGCCAAGAGTTGTGTTTTGAAAGTTGGCACACCTTCACAGCAATAACACACACGAAAGCAAAATATATACAGTTTAATTTCAAAGTGCATTTCTGTATAACCACTACGTAATACACAGTATAATGTTCATACGTGTTGTACTATTGAAGTGGTGTTGTGCACTTGCATTCCTATATGCCACTGTAGTGCTGTCGTTATCAATGTGAAGAATGATGCCATTCTCAATTCCAACATTCCTATTCCTTCTCCTTCCTGTGAGATACTGATGCAGAGTCAAGTCCTGTGGAGGAAGTTCATCTCGGTTCTCCACAGCAATATTGTGTAATACCGCTGTTGCTACTATTACGGTCAATGTAGTTTCTAGTTTAGTTCGCAAGCCCAAGTTTGTTTCTATCAGCTGTGTATTCTAACCTCTCGCAAACATCATCGACGAATTTACTGACGACGGCTTTTGAAGTCTATATCTTCAGAAATTGTCCCTCAGATAGATTTTCAAAGTCTTTCCTTCTTATTATAGGCCTATTTTTGTTAGGAACACCGTTTAACAAATCTAAATAAAGCAACTCTGCATCAAATGCATGATTTACGGTGGCCATTTTGCTTTTAACCTCGAATAAACAGTTTAACCCAGGTGAAAGGAGGGGTTAACTTAACTCCGGTCTTAACCTAGAGTTAAAAATAACCCTCTTTGATGAAACGGAATGAACAGTCAAACTCAGAGTTAAAACTGTGTAACTCGGGGTTAAGGTTTAACCCACGTTGATGAAACCGGCCCTCAGAGAGTTAAATGGGGGTTAAGATCCGAAAACAAATATATTCCTTCCTCCGAAATGATTTAAGGTACGAAGACAAAATTCCAAATAGCGGTATATATTTTAAATCCCAGGTGTGAAATAGGAAATATTTTTTAACTTTCCACCGCTAAAGTGTTAAATGAGGTTAACTCCGTAAACTAAATTGTTCATCCCTCCATAACCGTTTGGTGTACAAAGTTGTAATTTTATGAGAAGGGTCTTCTTTTATGTCCTAGGTTTAAAATACTGTATTCTTCAATATATTTCTCCCCTAAGGGTTTTAGATGTTAGTTGACTCTCAAAAACACAACACGCCTATCCATTCTTCCGAAACCGCTTCAGGTACGAACATAACTTTTTTTATGAAGGTTGATCTTCTATATCCTAGATACTAATAAATATTCCAGAACATTCACCCCTTAAAAGAAGTAATCATTCCTCCACTACTCTTCGACGTACAAAATCAAAATTTCACAGGTTGGTCGCTTTTAGTCCTAGATGTTAAATAAGATATGGTTTAAAACATTCGAATTCTTCCGTATGGGGTTCAAGTGAGTGATAGATTATAAAATAAATAATCATTCCCTCAAAACCGTTTGACATACGAACTGAGGACATATTTTACAGGCTCAGCTGACAGTGGACTCTCCAAAATGTAAAACTTTGAATAATAACTTTCATTTTAAAGCCGTGGCAAAGTACAGGTACCATGCTAGTCTATATATATCAAATAATTTGTCCTGACTGACTGACTGACTGACTGACTGATTCATCATCACTGAGCTAAAACGACTGGACATAAAGAAATGAACTTTTGGGGATACATTCATACTATAATACAGGTGCTCACTAAGGGAGGATTTATGGATATTCCATCGCTAAGGGGATGAAAACAGAGGCGAATTTTTAAAATGAATGTATCTCAAAAGGGGAACATGTTACAGATATAAAAATGGGTATTTTTAATCTTTTAAAAATAAAGTAACATACTTTTTCAGTTAGTTTTTTTTTTTTTCGGGTTGAACCATGTTGTTGTTTTTTGTACGTAACGTACAGTTTGCCGGTGTTTCGAATAAATCGCAGTATTCTTTGTCAAGTCGACTGAAACACCCCTTCTCTCTCTGAGGTAATCAATCTTCCATGGGAGAATACAGCGATGTATCGAAACTCCGGCAAACTGTACGTAATGTACAGAAAACAACACCACGGTTCAATCCGGAAAAAGAACTGAGTAATCCGACACACCGTGGAAGCTTCACTTCTAAGATACATACTTTCTTGTTTTCGAAAAAATCACTTGGTGGTGGAGGGAGGGTAAAAAGGACTAAAAGAGGGGTTGAATTCTTTTTTATTAGGATGCTGGTATCCCAAGATACCAGATATTGAAGATATTGCAGATGTTCAAATTTCTATTTGGAATTTTCTTTAAAAATAAAGAAACACATTTTGTTTTTGTTTTTGTAAAATCCACTTAAAGGAGGTGTAAAAAAAACTGAAAAGGGGTTAAATTATTTTTATGAGTATACTTATATCTCAAAAACTGAAAATGTTGCAGACATGAAAATTTGTATTCGGAATCTTCTTTAAAAAGAATCATGCATTTTCTTTCTTTTCGGAAAATCCAAGTAAGGGCGGGTAAATGAATTGAAAAGTGAGTTTAATTCTTTGTATGAGGATACTTACATTACAAAAACGAAGGATGTTACGGACGTGAAAATTGGTATTTAGAATATCCTTTGAAAATAATCAACTTAAGGGGGTGTAAAAGGAGTTTAATTCTTTTTATGAGGATATAGATAAGAAGTGGACTTAAAACAATACACCCTGCAGGGGTTTTGCCTGAGGGATGAGGAATTATGACAAAAATATACACTTCTATTATACAGTTTGAATTTCAAGGTTGAAATGTCAAATGTTTTGAAATGTTGTTAAATAACAGAAGATTTGAAACAAATTTAATCCCTCAGATAGTTAAATGGGGGTTAAGATCCGAAAACAAACATATTCCTTCCTCCAAAACGGTTTAACGTACAAGGAAAAAATTCCAAATAGCGGTGTATATTTTAAATCCTAGGTGTGAAATAGGAAATATTTTTAAACATTCCACCGCTAAAGTGTTAAATGAGGTTAGCTCGTTAACTAAATTATTCATCTCTCCAAAACCGTTTGGCGTACAAAGTTGTAATTTTACGAGAAGTGTCTTCTGTTATGTCCTAGGCGTAAAATACCGTATACTTCAAAACATTTCTCCCCTAAGAGGTTTAGATGGTAGTTGACTCTCAAAAACACAATATCCATTCTTCCAAAACCGTTTCACGCACGAACATAACTTGTTTTATGAAGGGTGGTCTTCTATATCCTGGGTGTTAATACGTATTTCAAAACATTCGCCCCTTAAAAAAAAAAAAAAAGGTACTCATTCCTCCATTACTGTTCGGCGTACAAAATCAAAATTTCGCAGGTCGGTCGCTTTTATGTCCTAGATGTTATTGGATATGGTTTAAAAGATTCAAATTCTTCCATGCGGGGTTCAAGTGAGTGGCTGATTATAAAATAAATAATCATGCCTCAAAACCGTTTGAACTGAAGATGTATTTTACAGGCTCAGCTGACAGTGGACTCCCCGAAATGTAAAACTTTGAATAATAACTTTCATTTTAAAGCTGTAGCGAAGCAGGGGTATCTTGCTAATGACCAGTACAATTTAAGGAAAATAAATAATAATAAATAATAATAATAAATGCTTTAAATTACATGCAGATTTGAACTTCAAAATGATATCCTGCCGTACTTATTGAAATGTTATTAGAAGAAATCTGTTCATATCACAAGTGCAGCATTTACTTATTAGATGAACCTTCAGAAAAAATGGCAAACACTTTTGGTAAAATATATGAGAAATTCAGTTATGAAGAAAAAGTATTAAGGTGAAATGTACCTGAATATTTTAACTATCAAATGGATAATTAGTATCATCTTAATCTCTGCAGATGGCTAAAATAAGAATTGGATTCATATACGATGGTAAGCCCTTATTATCACTGCACAGTCGGTGATCTGGAAGTTTCGACACCCATGTCGCAAAATATAACTCTAGCATACCAGGTGTATACATAAGTCTTTCCTGGTTTCACTAAGAGATTGCGCCAGCGAACAGTACGTAGCATATGAATTTGACATGTATGTCAGTTTGTTCATCTGACATTAACCTACCATCACACACAAGTTGAGTCTGCCAAACACTAGCGTTTGTGTTGTATCGTTCAGTGATTATGTTGACGTTTGTGCCTGGAGAAGAACATTTGTGGCTTGCATTGCTTTTCTTATTTAATCAAAAGAAAAAGACTGTTCAGTGTCATCGTTTGCTGGTAGAAACATCGATTAGAACCTGTGAGACATGGTTTCGACAATTTAAACGTTGTGATTTCGATGTGAAAGACGGTGCACGCTCTGGATGATGACCCTACTCAAACTCAACAGCAATTAGCACAAGCATTGAATGTGTCACAAGAAACACTCAGCAGATGTTTATGAGCAATGGGGATGATCAGCAAACTCGGTAAATGGGTCCCACATGATTTGAAGGAACGGCAAATGGAAAATCGCAAAGTCGCTTGTGAAATGCTGCTTCACTGCCACGAAAGAAAATAATTTCTGTACCAAATTGTGACGGGTGACAAAACCGTTAATTTCCTAACATGTGCTCTTTATGACTTTAATTTATATCAGATAGTTACCAAAACAAATTTATATAATTGACTGTTACTGAAATTTCGCACCATTTATTTGTTTACATAATTAATTTAACACACACAAATTTGTTGTTGTGTCTGGTGGGACCTTAGCGGTATTGCGTATTATGAACTCTTGAAACCCAGCGAAACCGTTAATGCACAATGCTGTCGCCAACAAATGATTAATTCAAGTCACGAATTGATCGAAAGATGACCGGAATGGGCCAGAAGACATGGCAAAGTGGTTTTGTTACACGACAGTGCGCCGTCTCACACAGCAAAACCAGTGAAAGACACCTTGAAATCGCTTGGAAGGGTCATTTTTCCATACCCGCTGTACTCCCCCAACCTGGCATCTATCACCTCTTTGCATCATTGGGGCACACGCTCGCGGACCAACACTCCAGCAATTTCAAGGAAGTTGGAAAATGGCTCTACGAATGGTTTGCCGCCAAAGACATGCAGTTTTCCTGGTATGGTATTCATAACTTACCTGAAAGATGGGTGAAGTGTGTAGAAGCTGATGGCCAATCTTTTGAATCATCAGAAAATGAATTGCCCTTGAAAATTACATGTTTTCTTTACCTCAAAAACCGGCAAAAACTTCTGCATACACCTGGTATATTCTAAGTTCAACGGTGATGTAGAAATTAAGAAAAGACACGGTAAAGATATCCTTTACATGTCGACGTAACTGTGGTTGCTGGTTTTAAGGGCAGCGGGATTAATCACCCAGGACTGCTGTCCATGATGACTTTAGGGCTGGTTTCCTGACATTATGAGACTGCTAGCGTCTGTTCCATTATTTAGAACTGCATGGTACTGTTGAATGTCTCCACGTTGAAGTGAGAATGTCCCTCGTTGATCATGTTGTACAGGCCTTGAACTCTTGTACTCAGATGTAAAATTCTCTGTAACTTGTAATACATAAGATTACCACAATGTCTTTTGAGAAAGACTGATGAAATAACATGAAATGATACGTACAATTGCACTATGAACGCTTAACACGATGGACGCCTGTCAGTAGTCTTCACTTTGTATTGCTTTGCCGCTAGGCAGGGAGAGTATCTCCTTTGACAAGTGCGAACACGACAACACCTGTGGCGTTTCGTAAGTTTGCTGCTCGCCAAGTGAACCGGGCCAGGTGTAGATCGTAAGTGGGGTGAATAGCTTTGGTTGTGAAGCGAGCTAAGCTCTCCTTGCTTTGAGTAGAATAAACTTGATCAAGTAACCTACTGAATTCTTAACTATTTAATGTCCTAACATATGCTCTTCATGACTTTATATCAGACTAGCAAGATACCCGTGCTTCGCTACGACTGTAAACTGAAAATTATTATTCAAAGTTTTACATTTTGGAGAGTCCACTGTCAGCTAAGCCTGTAAAATACGCGCTTAGTTCGTGCGTCAAACGTTTTGGGTTTATTTTCTGATCTAACACTCATTTGAACTCCATACAGAAGAATTTGAATGTTTTAAACCCTATCTTATTTAAAATCTGGTATGTAAAAGCGACAACCTGTGAAATGTTGATTTTGTACGTCGAACAGTAATGGATGAATGAATACTTTTTTAAGAGGTGAATGTTTTAAAATATTTATTGACATCTAGAGTACAGAAGACCAACTTTCATAAAAAAATATAAGTTAGTGCCTGAAATGGTTTCGGTGGGTCCACCACCATCGAAACCCCTTAGGGGAGAAATATTTTGAAGTATACAATATTTTCCACCAAGGACATAAAAGAACACCCTTCTCGTAAAATTACAACTTTATACATCAAACAGCTTTGGAGGGATGAATAATTTTGTTTACGAGCTAACCTCGTGTAACACTTTAGGGTTGGAATGTAAAAAGCCATTTCCTATTTCAACCTAGGATTTGGACTTGGAATTTTGTCTTCGTACGTTAAACCGTTTTGGAGGAAGGAATGAACATATTTGTTTTTGGATCTTAACCCCCATTTAACACTCTGAGTGGTTAAATTTGTTTCAAACCTTCTGTTACTTAACACCTAGTATATCATTTGGAATTTTAACTTCATAATTCAAACGGTTTCATATGAATGCATATTTTTGTCGTCATTCCTCACCCCCAGACAAAACCCCCATATTGTTTTAGGTCCACTTCTTATTATTTGTAACCTCATAAAAATAATTCAAGTCCTTTAAGCCCCCTTAAGTTGATACCACAGACATGAAAATTTGTACCGGTATTTGGAATCTTCTTTAAAAGTAAAGAAACATGTATTCTTTTGTCTTTGGAAAATCAACGTAAGGGGGTGCATTGGGTGAAAAGAACTGAAGAAAGGGTTGAATTATTTTTATGAGGGTACTTATATATCAAATACAGAAGATGTTACTGACTTGAAAATTGGTATTTGGATCTCCTGTAAAAGTAAAGGAACACGCATAATTTTTTTCTGAAAATCCACTTAATGGGAAGTGTTAAAGGGGGTATACAATGTACAGTACACAAAAATACAAAATACAGGTGTCCTTATTTTAAAGGAGATTCCAAATACCTATTTTCACATCCATAACATCTTTCGTTTTTGAGATGTAAGTATCAACAAATAAAGAATTCAACTCAGTTTTCAATTAATTTATCTCCCCCCTTAATTGGATTTTCCTGAAACAAAAGAATACATGTTTCTTTTTTAAAAGGAGATTCCAAGTACAAATTTTCATGCCTGTGTCATCTTCAGTAATTGAGATACAAGTATCCTTATAAAAAGAAACCGTCCCGTTTTACAGTCCTTTTTACAACCCCCACCCCTTAAGTGGTTTTTCCGAAGCAAAAAATACGTGTTACTTTATTTTTAAAAGAGATTAAAAATGCCAATTTTCATATCTGTAATATGTGGTAAGTTTTCTTGATAAACTGTAGATATGCTCATTTTAAAAATTCACCCCCTTTAACACTTGCCATTAAGTGAATTTTCCGAAAACAAAAGTATGTGTTTTTTATTTTAAGAGGAGATTCCAAATACCAATTTTCACATCTGTAATATTTCAGTTTTGGAGATACCAGTATCATAATAAAAATAATTCAACCCCCTTTTTCAGTCACATTAACCCTCCTTAAATGTTTTCCCTGAAAACAAAAAATACACGTTTATTTTTAAAGGAGATTCCAAAAACCATTTTTCACATCTGTAATATCTTCAGTTTTGGAGATACCACCATCCTAATAAAAATAATTCTTAAGTTTAAAAAACAAAAAAACAAAATATACACAATACTTTATTCTTAGGTTCGGATCCCACTGTCGGCAGCCCTGAAAATGGTTTTCCGTGGTTTCCCATTTTCACACCAGGCAAATGCTGGGGCTGTACCTTAAGGCCACGGCCGCTTCCCTCCCACTCCTAACCCCTTCCTGTCCCATCGTCGCCATAAGACATATCTGTGTTGGTGCGACGTAAAGCAACTTGCAAAAAAAAAAAAAAAAAAAAAAAAAAAAAACTTTATTCTTAAAAGAGATTGAAAATACCAATTTTCATGTCTGTAATATGTGGTAAGTTTTTTTAAATATACTGTAGGTATGCTCGTTTTAAAAATTCACCCCCTTTAACACTTCCCCTTAAGTGGATTTTCAGAGGACAAATTATGTGTGTTGCTTTACTTACAGGAGATCCAAATACCAATTTTTCACTTCTGTAACATCTTCAGTATTTGATTATGTAAGTATCCTCATAAAAAAAATTCAACACTTTCTTCAGTTCTTTTCACCCACCCCAACCACTTAAGTGAATTTTCGGGAAACAAAAGAATACGTGTTTCTTTATTTTTAAAGGGGATTCCAAATACCAATTTTTACGTCTGTAATTTCTTCAGTTTTGGAGATACCAGTATCCTAATAAAAATAATTTAACCACCTTTTCAGTCATTTTAACCCCCCTTTAGTGTTTTTTTCCGAAAACAGAAATGTGTGTTCCTTTATTTTTAAAGGAGATTCCCAATACCGATTTTTACGTCTGTAATATCTTCAGTTTTGGAGTTACCAGTATCTTAATAAAAATAATTCAACCCTTTTTCAGTCATTTTAACCCCCCCCCCCGTGTTTTTCCAAAAACAAAAAATACTCATCATGTTACTTTTAGAAGAGATTCCAAATACCAATTTTCACATCTGTAACATGTTACGTTTTTGAGATATATCATAGATATACTCATTTTCAAAATTCAACCCATTTGTGACTCCTGTTTACCCCCTCTTAAGAAGATTTTCCAAAAACAAAATATATATATTTCTTTATTTTTAAAGATGATTTCAAATACCAATTTTTAAGACTGTAACATCTTCAGTTTTTGAGATATAAGTATCCTCATATAAAAGGTGCTCAACCAATTTTTCACCTTTTTTCACACCCCTTAAAAGGATTTTCCAAAAACAAAAAAATACTTGTTTCCTTAATTTTAAAGGAGATTCCAGATACCAGTTTTCACATCTTTAAACTGTTAAGTTTTTGAGATTTAGGTACACTCATTTTAAAAATTCACCCCCCCCCCTCCCCTTTTCACCCCCTTAGTGATGGAATATCCAAAAAGCCTCCCTTAGTGAGAACCTATGATGTAATATCAATATATCCTCAAAATTTTGTTACTTTATGTTCAGTAGTTTTGGCTCGGCGATGATGAATCAGTCAGTCAGTCAGTCAGGACATGTTATTTTATATATATAGATAATTACCCAGACAAATTTATACAGTTGACTGTTACTCAAATCTCACACCATTTATTCATTTACATAATTAATTCAACACTCCTATAAATTTGTTGTGCTTGTAATAACTCGGTGGTAGCAAGCGCTGATGTTCACAGTTCTCAGTATGCGGAAGGTTTCGTATTCCTTATACACCGTTAGTTCTCATGTTTCCAATGTCAATAAGTATTGATAATTTTCTTGTGCTGTGGCTACAGCCAGCTGTATCTTCTTAAATAGGTTACAAAAGAAATTACACAGAATAAAACCTACAGTCTCTTGCCCGCTGCTGTTCATACACGCGCTGTATTGACTTTGCCTGTGTCACAAATGAAACATTGACAAATGCCGAAGGTCATAACTGTCACACTACTCCATTCTTAAATCATCTGTATTCTTTCCTGCCCTCCTGATTTTCTGCATTCTTGTACGTAGGTGGATCAAAAGGTTAGTTGCACTAACGCGCCGCAGCAGCGCGCTGTGTGTCGCAAACGTGGGCACAGCGGAGAATGGGACAGACACTGCCCACACGTCTGTTAGGCAGGTCGCTATGGTGTCTCATAAGCTGTGTCAAAGATGGGTCCCACGTCTTCTCACCGAAGAGCACAAGGGACAATGTTTCCAATCCTCCCTGACATTTTTGAAATGCTATGCCGCAGTCGGCAATGGGTTTCTGCAGCGAATCGTCACACGCGACGAAACGTGGGTCCACCACTTCACCCCCGAAACGAAGCGAAGATCAATGGAATGGGTGCACCCCTCATCACCACAACGAAAAAAGGCCAAGGTTCAACCTTCAGCCAGTAAGGTTATGGCGACAGTGTTCTTTGACATGGAGGGTTTGCTGCACGTGGAGTTCATGCCGAAGCACCAGGGGAAATTGAGCGCCGGTATGATTTTGTTGCACAATAACACATCACCTCACAAGGTCCGCCAAGCGAGAGAACTGCTGCAGCGTTTCAAGTGGGAGGTCTGGCAACATCCACCCTACAGTCCCGACCTAGCGCCATGTGACTTTCATCTGTTCGGTAAGCTCAAAATGGAGCTCGGTGGTCGAAGTTTCCAGACCGATGAGGAGGTGAAGATGATGTAGATGTTGATTCCCATAGGGAACCTAAAATATTTGTCCTGAATGAGTAAATTTATAATACCAATATAACGGACCATTATATTGGAGGAGGTGAAGGCCGCTGTCTCCAAGTGGTTGCAGAACGCTGGAGGAAATTTCTATGCATCTGGCATCGACAAGTTGGTTGTGCGTTCGCAGAAATGTTTGGAGTCTCTTGGAAAATATGTGGAAAAGTGACGTTACAGTGTATGTTGTTATAGTCGTGTTGCTGTTGTATAGGTGGTGTAATAAATGGCCATAACTGGGAAGTGCAACTTATTTTCTGATCTGCCCTCGTATTTTCTTCATTCTTCAGTCAGTTCTAGTATCTCCTGAGTTATCCATTGAGTTTTAGTTGAGTTTTCTTCCTAACCTTTCTTCAGCAGCAATACAGACCTCATTCATCATGACTCTCTGTTCTTCCACTATTGTTGTTTCCTTAAGCCTTTTAATTTAGTCAATGTGCAACATGTTCTTTGAAACAATCCCTCACACACTATTCTTTCAGCATGTCTAGATCCCATCTCCTTGCATTCCTTCCTTTCCTAAACTTCAGATAGTATTTCGTGACCTACAAGTTGTGGTCAGAGTCCACATCTGCTCCTGGGAAAGCCTTGCAATCCAGCACCTGGTTTCTGAATCTCTGCCTACTTGTAATGAAGTCTCTCTGACTGGGGCTATGTTACCTCCGGAATATTTTACCCGAGAGGAAACCATCATTAGTATATCATTCATACAGAGAGAGCTATATGTCCTGTGGAATTAGTTACAGCTGTAGTTTCCCATTGTTTTCAGCTGTGTAGCAGTATCAATATTACTAAGATCAAGGCCATATCAGCAAACTTCCAAAAGGCTGCTACCTCCCTGTGGATGAACCGCTCGTTTTTCTCAATAGATACCCATCCGATATGGTTGCACCTACGGCTTGACTATCGGCTTCATTGGGATGTACAAGCCTCCTCACTGCACCATGGGCGTATGGTTCTCAGGGGAAGAATGACTGTCCACGCCAAGTGAAATGTAAAAACAAGAAAGATGTGGTTGCAAGATGCTCATCTTTCTTAATACAGAAAATTAAAATCAACAGCCTGTTTACAGTCATTCGACCAGGTCAGGAATGGAATGAATGAAGCCCCTATCTAGCGGCTAGAATAGGGATTGTGCCGGCTGCCGCACTCTCAATGATTTATGACTGACAGACGAAATTATATTGGAGTGTGATGCTGGATTGAAAGATGACACGGAAAACCGGAGTACCTGGAGTAAACCTGTCCCACCTCTGCTTTGTGCAGCACAAATCTCTCATAGTGTGACTGGGATTTGAACCACAGAACCCAGTGATGAGAGGCCGGTGTGCTGCCGCCGCCTGAGCCACGGAGGCTCTCTTAATACAGAAAGTGACAATAATTGTGTTATACAGGCTGAATGTTATTACACACTTTTCTTCCTGTTTTCTTTTTTTTAAATTGGCTTTACGTCGCACCGACACTGATAGGTCTTATGGCGACGATGGTATAAGAAAGGCCTAGGAGTGGGAAGGAAGCGAGCGTGGCTTTAATTAAGGTACAGCCCCAGCATTTGCGTTTTGTGAAAATGGAAAACCATCTTCAGGGCTGCCGACAGTGGGGTTCGAACCCACTATCTCCCAGATGCAAGTTCACAGCTATGTGCCCCTAACCACACAGCCAACTCGCCTTTAAAAAAAATCATAACCTTCATTTATCTGCAGCAGACCAGCACCTTTGAAGGTTGGCATCTGTGATTTAATGAGCCTGCTGTTTACCCATAGGCCCTGGATTCAGTGCCAGGCTATGGACTTTCACACGGATCCGAGGGCTGGTTCGAGGTCCACTCAGCCTATATGAGAATAATTGAGGAGCTGTCCATAGTGAGATAGTGTCTCCGGTCTGGCAAATCAAGAATAATGTCTGAGAGGTTTCATCTCACCACACAACCTCATAATCTGCCAGCCTTTGAGCTGGGCAGTGGTGACTTGGTGTGCCATGGTCATCAGGGCTGTAGTGCCACAGGGTTTGGTTTGGTTTCATTTGGTTTGTTTGGTTTATTGTAGTGTTTCACCATCTCTTTTGCAGTTGTGTGTGGTAGATCTGTGACAGTGTTGATACTTGTAACCTCTTTATTTGTAATGGGCATATTTGGACAAAATGCTGTTCAGGAAATGCTAGAACAGTACTTAAGCTACAGTTCTAGAGCAGCACTGAAAACTAGCGATGTCAGCAGATTCTCATATATTCCATGCAGACAGTGAATCGTATACCAATGTTTCAATAGAACCGTTGTTGATGAATCCAATGGGAATAACAGGACTCTTATCGATGAATTATATATATAGATTGTTATGCATTTATCATGGCTAACCTGAACCCACATGATTAATGATGTTATTTTTTAATTAAATTAAAAACCATTGTTTATAAGGTTCACTTTTTTCCTTTATTTACCAGTCAGTCTGAGTGTAGACATATTCTTAAATTTTCATGTGGTACAAAATCCTTCATGATTTATAACTGACTTGGGAATTTAGTTCTCATACGTTTTTCTTAAAGTGAGGTACATCATTATGACAAAGGTTCTGAATTATAATGTGCCAGCTTACAGGTTATACTGGAGGAGGGTGAAAAGTGTGCCTTGTCTGATAGTAAGGACCAAATAGAAAAAGTGAGGATTACCAGTATTTATTGTTCACAGTATTTAGCCTAAGGGTTGGTCTTCTCTTCAGGAGGCTTATTGAGCAGAAGTTTGTGATGTAGGGTGATCACTTCCTGTTTTTCTCTATCTTGATTAGGATTTTGAGATCAATTCATGTCTCTTGTATGATTTGGAATCGTACCTATGAAATTGGGGAAAGGTCACAGTGTTATCTGCTAGTCAATTAAGGGTTGATGTGAGTTGTCATAACTGGGCTCAACATTAATTTTGTCAAGTGTTGTGAATATGCATACTTCTAATGAATTGGAGGTAAAAAATATTTTGTTGTGAATATGCATACTTCTAATGAATTGGAGGTAAAAAATATTTTGTTGTGTGTATTGTGATTTCTTACTACTATTCTTTTTGTAGGTACTTGGCGAGATGAGATGTGGCCAGATAAGTGGACTGCTGTAACAATGGATGGTTTGTTGTCAGCCCAGTTTGAACAAACCCTGCTCGTTACAAATGAGGGATGTGAAATTTTGACCCAACGTCGTGCTAACAATGGCCTGCCCTACTTTATGGACAATATGTAATAAGCAAATATGTGGCATGAATTTTCTTAATTTAGTCCACAAATTTTCCTGTATTTTCCTGGAAGAAAGAAAAGAGAGTCTTAAACAATAGTTTTTTTCAGTAGACCTTGATTTTTAAAAATATTCTGAGAAAGTAAATTTTTTGTAGACTCATTTCCAGTATCATGAAGAGTATATTCTACAGATACATTTTAAAGAAAATCTTAAAATCAAGAAGCTGTAAACCACACTTCTACAAAGTCCTTAAGAACTTCCCATAGCAAACATGCTCGTAGTCTCTGTGTAACGAAGCAGGAGACAGTGTCCAATGACTTGCTGGAAACAAAACTCTTTTTCATTTCGTGAGAGCTTTTTCAGTTCTCTCTTCCTTCAGTGTGTGAATTATGCCAAAAGTGTCAACTTCTATGTTGTCTTTTTAATTAAACAGTGGTTACAGGAGATAGTGGGTTTGAAACCCACTGTTGGCAGCCCTGAAGATGGTTTACCGTGGTGTCCCATTTTCACACCAGGCAAATGCTGGGGCTGTACCTTAATTAAGGCAACGGCTGCTTCCTTCCCACTCTTAACCTTTTCCTATCCCATTGTCATCATAAGACCTAAAATTTAAGCTGCCTGAAATATATTTTAGAACCTATTTTTTCATATTTGAGACCCTATTTTAGGCACCTAAGAATCCGAGGTTTGTTTATCATTAGATTTACTGAGATATTGAGGAACCATTTTCAGGGCCTGGCACCCTGCTTTATTAGATACCATTTACCTTTGAAAGAGAAGCTTAAAGTTCATTAACCTCAAGTGTTCATTGCAAGTCATGTGAACATCTTGGAATTATTTCTTCCTTCTGGAAATTCATTTTTATTATTTATTTATTTATTTATTTATTTTTATTTATTTTGGGTACTGCGTGTGCATGCGCACGTGCACACACACATTTTTAGAAACAACTACCTATGTAATGCATTTTATTTCTGTTTTTGTTACAGTAATGACATTTCACCATTGTTCCAGGAATTTCACTTGAAATAATGCTCTTTGTAGACTGGACATTATTTTAATCTTTTACACTTTGGAGGCATTGATTATATACAAATGAGAAAGTCTAAAGCTAGATTTCAAACGGACTTAAGCAGTTTCTGTTGTAGTTAAATGTCATTACAAATAAGACACTGTCTGTTTTATTGATCAAATTTATTTCAGGATGACCCATTTAGCACACTCACATACACACACATGCCCACACTACAATTATATTTTCCACTAATTGCTACGGTACGGTATCTATTTACAACAAAGTCTCTGCCTGTCCTCACTGTAGGTGGTTCGGCTCGCTGGTATTATCTGAGACAAGGCAATAAGTCTGATTAACAGGTAGCCTTACTTTTGCTTTCCCTTGCAAATCCATGCACCTCACACAGCAGCTGCAGGTGGACAGGTAGGAACACCACAACACACGACTGCTTCCTGGCTCGATTTGAGAGAAAGTCCACCACTCTCACTTTTAACACAGTGAATTACTCAACTCTGACAATTAAACAGTGGTCGCACAACAGCAGCAACTCAACACTGGCAACAGACAGCACTGCTGTCATCCCAGTCCAACTACTCGCTGAACACTCCAACACAACAACAATGCCTCATTTGCAGCAGACCTCTATTTATATCTCGGGTGATTACATGGCTAGAGAGGGAAGTTAGTTACCCATTCCAGAAAGCACACGAGGAACTGGCCCTCTGATTCACGCTAATTACATTGATGTCACTCATGAGGTCGATCCCACTTCTGGTACCACTTTTGTTACAAATAAAACACTATTTTATCGATCTAGTTTATTTCAGGATGACCCGATTAGAGTGTGCATGTGCATTCGTACACACAATTATATTCAGCCATGGATGACTTCTCTCCACCAATTGCTGTCTGTTTACAAAGTCTCTGTCCGTCCTTACGGAGGGTAGTCTGGCTCGCTGGTATTACCTGAGACAGGCAATAATCCTGATTGACAGCTTGCCTCAATTCAGTCACCCCACACAGCAGCTGCAGGTGGACAGATATAAACAGCCAGTTCATTACTGACATGCTGGAGAATGGTGTTGCTACTTCTATTAGATCAATAATTGAAGACAATCATTTTGAATTTAAAGAGAGCACTGCCTCCATTCTAGTCCACAGTGTAGCTTCTCACAGATGGAGTACTAGCATGGTACATCATCATTGTAGCTGCGAATACCGCTGTGTGAAAATATTACTACTTAGAACTTTGGCTAGTAAGGATCTGCCATATAAGGTTCAATATTGTGCAATGTTACTAAAAGAATTCTTATTCTTAATGACATTTTTGCTGCGGGTCAGTATTTCTCCAACACATAGCGGTTTTTGTAGGCACAATGACAAAATACCCTTCATGTTTGGTGAAAGTAGGTCTACTTACAAACATTGGAACAAGCAGCTCAGAAGCTTGTGCTCTTGCTGCATTTAAGTCCGAAAAGTTACTTCTTATAGAAATTTGTGTGAAACCTCCCTCAATTATTTAACACCAGTTTTTTTTTTTTTTTTTTTTTTTTTTCGTATTAGCAGAAGGCACAGTTTTATCCACTCCCTGTTTATCTTATGCTTGTACACATATACAGTAAAACCTCATTAATTCAAAGTCATTGGGACACAAAAATCGGACTTTGAATTACGTGATTTCGAATTAACTGCCAACACTTCGGAAATGCCAACCCTTGTGGCGTAACAATATATTCTAAGACCTGTTACTGCATGCAATTAACCTTGAATCACAGTTTAAAGCTCTCAAAAACCATGGAAAATTACTATTTCCAAAATGAATCCAACAAGGTGCATTCACAGTATTCAAATAATGCACTTGGATAACTCACCGGCAAACATAACCTCACGCAATGAAATCAAAAGAAAGAAAACGTGATTCAAGAAATCTATACTGGCTCCCCTGTGCAAATGCCTTATTCATTGGAATACTGTACTATATGTATTTCAGATGCCTTGTGCTTGCACGGAAAGTACCCGATGCCTTTAAAACATCGCGGCTTATCTAATTTTCCTGTGATGAGGGGAGAAAGTATCTCGCTTCCGTCCACATTACAACAGTGCAGTGACTATACTTGTACGATTTCCCACCATGGCACTTCTAATACCCATTAATGCATGCAATCACTTTGTTTCTCAGTTTAAACTTTTCAGATGACATGGAAAATACTGTTTCAGAATTTATCCAACAAGGTGCATTTATATTATTCAAATAATGCACTTGTATAAAACAATGGCAAACATAACCTCACGCAACAAAAGGGAGAACAACACGATTCAAAGACGAGGAAATATTATGCTGGCTCCCCTGTAAAAATGCTTTATCTTTTGGATTGCTGTACTGTCTGCATTTTTAGATGTCTTGTACTGGTGTGGCATGGAAAGTGCCTGACGCCCTTAAAACATCGTGGCTTTTCAAACATTCCTATAACAGGGGAAGGAAGTTCTTGCTTCCGTATGCACTGCATAGCAACACAGTACATTTCCCAGCTGGCAATTCTCTCCTTTAAAACCATACGTCGGTTTGCCCTCAGCATTTAAAAAAATAAAACAATGCAGTTTCATCGGCATTGACAATACTGTTTGGTGCATACGAATTGATTATAGGCTATAAGTCATGCTTTTTCGCCAACTGTCAGCATTGCCAGTGTTCGCGGATTCTACCTCTTCGCACACTTCCTGCTAGGCCTACGTGGTATTGTGGCGTTCCTTAAAACGCCGAATACAAAATAATTATGATTACGCTCAAACATAGCAGATGTGAAGCACATTGTAGACACGCCAAAGTAGGTAAAAGTGTGCAAAGTTACCCCTGCATATTCCGGAACATGCATTCTTTCATGACGCGGATAAATTTTGAATTTAAATTACTCTGTAAACTATTTTTTTTAAATGTAAAAGGCAGTTTCGAATTAAAAGTCTGAATTTCGGTAACGGGACAGACATTGTTCTTCAAATTACGAATTATCTGTATTTCGAATTAAACGATTTAAATAACATGCAAAACTGTACCTCGTGTTTCCGGCAACAAGAGCTGATTCGAATTAGGCGAGATTTTGAATTAACCGATTTCGAATTATCGAGGTTCTATTGTATTTTTTTAATGCTTATTTCACATTCTTTTGCTATAGTTGTCAGAGAAGACAATTTTTTTCATTTCATGCTTTTCTTGTTCAGCGAATTCTTACATGTACTAGAAATTTTAGATTGTTTATTTGTAGTATAATTTTTTTTTTTCAGTAGAATTGTTGTAAAGAACTGGCATTCATTCATCTTTCACTTGCAATCAGGCAATTAAGTGGTTCTCAGTAGCTGTCTGGAAGTAGCAAGGTTAGTATATAACAGGTTGCCCAGAACAAGGGTTTCTGCTTTCAGAGGGCTTCGGCTACGCTTTGTTATGATGTCAGCGAGTTAACCACCGCCAAAGTTAGTAAACTTGACTGCCAGTCTCGCTAAAAGTCTGTGCAGTAATACAGTACATGTGTAGTGTGCAAGTTTCTTTTATATGTGCTAGTGAGTTTGTTTTGATTTTATAGTTTCATGGTGCTTTCTATGACTAGTCCTTGTGGTGAATAGCTGCTTTCTTATGCGAGTGTTATTTTGTGTTTGACTTGAATTGATTTGTCTCGGGTTGCATATAAACATGCCTGGTACAAGGTGTACGGTTGCTGTGTGCAATAACAGCTGGGTGAAAATCAGGAAAGATCCCTCCAAAAGTCATATCAAATACTTCAGTTTCCCAAAAATGAGGAACTAACAAAGAAATGGATCCAGAGATGTAGGCGTGCTGTAAAGTTTTAGGCAGATGCGTGCCGGGTGTGTTCCGAACATTTTTCTGATAACGATTTTGAAAGGGGTCTAAAGGGTAAGTCCACCACCTTCTTCAGCCACTCCACCTACCCAGGTTCGTAATAATACTACGGCCCTGATTGAAGAAGTTGAAAGATTGAAAAAACAGTTAGATGAAGAAAGAAAAACTAACAATGTCCTTAAACTGAAATTAGAGACAGCAGAAAGAAAATTACATCAAAGCTGCGTATCTATAAGTAATTTGCATAAGGAGGTAATTAAATGTAGGAGGTTAAAAAATTCTGTTCAGAGCATCCATACAAAACTCGCAAATGGTTTGAAAGTAACTTTTACTGAAAATCAAATAAAGATACACACAAACCAGCAAAAACGCGTTAATTGGACTAATGAAGACATATCATCAGCTTTCACTTCAAGGTATCTTGGGAAGAAAACCTACATTTATATGAGACAAAAACTGCATTACCCTCTGCCTGGACTTTCAACGCTGGAAAATGGGCTTGAAAAATTGACATGCAAAGCAGAAGTGGAATCCTGGAAGATATTCTGCTTATTATGAAGATTGCTGATGTCTCATATAAAGACCACAAAAAAACTGTAGTCCTCCAGTTTGACGAAATGCGCATGAAAAGTGTTTTTGAATATAACCCCCTGAAGGATGAAATTATAGGCCCCAGTTCACAATTGTAAGCTGTGATGGTGAATGGACTGTTCAAGAATTGGAAGCAAGTAATTTACGCCAATTTCGATAAGAAGATGACAAAAGACATACTAGACAATTTGGTTTCTCGTCTTTCGGAAATAAGGTACAAAGTAATGGCATGTATCTGTGACGTGAGCACAGCAAATCAAGGCATGTGGAAAGGATATGGAATCAATGAAAGAAAAACATGGTTTTTGAACCCCATGGACATCAGAAAAAGTGTACTTCTTTGGAGATACCCCTCGTCTGTTGAAACTAACTAGGAACTGGTTTCTCGACACTGGCTTAGAATTTTCTGATGGTAAAGTTGCCTCGAAGGAACCTGTGGAAGCTCTGGTTAAGAATGACAACCACGAAATTAAAACATGCCACAAAATCGATGTCTGTCATCTAAACTGTAGGGGCACAGAAAGGATGAATGTAAGAAAAGCTGCAGAATTAATGTCACATAGTGTAGCTAGAGCGTTACATCATTTCAAATTAGGAGACGATGCAACTGTTGCTGAAAGCATGTTTGTAATTCATTGAAACTGTTAATAATTGGTACGATCTCATGAACTCCTACAGACCGGCAATTTCTTAAGTCTCTAGTAAAAATGCGTATAGTCTTCAGTTAAAACAAGACAAAGGGAAAAAAGTTAAACAAGTGTTCCAGAAAGCTTTCCTTGTGACTATCTCCTCCTTGAAATATCTGATCTCAGAAGTTCAGAATCTAAGAATGAAATTCATTTTATCACACCGACTGAACCAAGATTCACTCGAGAATTAGTTTTCCCAGATTCGTTCTTGAGGAGGATTATATGATCACCACACCGCTGAATGCTCTTTATCGTCTTCGGATGATTATTCTCGGAAATAATGCCGGTAAAATAGAGAAACATAAGAACACACGAACAGAAAGCCCTGATGAATATCCGTAATCACAAATGCTGAGGAAATGCGGAATAACGTGTCATGAGTTAGAATATTCTCCTGCTGAAAGCTGTTTTGAAGAAGGCAAGTATGACACTGTTCCAACATTTGCCGATGAAACTGACAGTGAAATGGAGGTCGAAGGTTTGAATTACATTGCACTTTGTATGGCTAAAAAACACAAAAGCACTCATCCACACTTTGTTTACCAAACAGACATAGGAGGAACATACGACAGTACGTATTGTTTGGGGTCCTGGGTTCAAAGTCTGTCATACGGTGGTCTTGGAGAGCCAAGAGCTGAGTGGTCACAAACTGTACGAGATAGATAGAAATATTTCTTTTCTTATCACGGACTTACAGTCCGAAGAGGGTTGGGAGTAATGCAGAGCTTAGTTTCTTTAATATGTGCAAGTGATCCTAATTTTAGTAGTGATCTGGTAGCCACATTAGTGAAAATGAGGACATATGCTTGTATAAAATTTTTAAACAAACGTGAGGGAAAAGTGGAAGCAAACGTGTCAACGTTATGGAGGTGAAAGTCAAGAAGATGAAGAAAATGAAGAAACTTACCAGTTAAGGTAAGATTCACTTTATCGTAATAGAACTGTTTGTTCATTCTTTTGTTCACTTGCTTGTTTATTGGTCATATTTAATGCTCAGTTTTGTTTAACACAGAATACTTTATTGGATTTCCGTAGCGTAGTGTGACTAGTAAAATCCTATTGGGAATAACCACGGTCTTGTGACACAATTAGCTCTTGTATTTGTACATGATTGTGTTCGTTATCTGCTATTTATAAAGTCAGTTTGAGCAGGTATAGGGGACACACGAGCTAATAATTGTTTGGTTAAAACGTATTGCAATCACTAAATTCCTTTGGAAAGCGCTCCCACAATCAGAGAGCTGGTATCTGTGTGACGTCATGCTCAAATAGCCAATGACTGCAAGCCAGCCGTTGTGGGTAACCTGTTATATACTAACCTTGTTGAAGTGGTTTCAGTAGAGCAATACAAAATGACAGCAATTCAGTTTACAGATTTTTAGTTCAATTTAGTTCAGAAGTATCATTGCTGCTTCATTAGTGTATATTGAAGTATCTGTTTTGTAGCAGTAATTAAATTATTGGGTTGTCTCATAACTTCATTAGCTTCTTTGGCATTTTTCAATCACTAAGAACTCCTTTCACACCACAGGTACAACAGAGCAGTTGCTGAACACCCTCGGGTGTGGGATATTGACGCTGCAAAACAAGGTTATCCACACCAGAGAAAGGACGTGTACAGACAATAGAATAATACATTTTCGTAAAGAAACTTAATATCCCACAGTATGCCCCATTGATCAGCAATATATTGCCATTTTTCTGGAAACATATTCTCTGCACATCTGCCATCATAGGTCATTCTGTGTGTGGTTTGTCTTTTAGGAAGAAAAATCCAGATCAGAATTGCCAAAGCCACTTTTGATATGCTCGATTCATCACTGCATCTTCTCCAAACTTTGCAGAAATTCTCATTCAGGTTTGTGAGGCAGTTTTATCCGTATGGTAATAAAACAATGCAAGATGCCGAAAAGGTTCCTTTTTATCGTCCTTTCTCATACACACAGAAGTCCATACTAATGAGGCTAAGAATGGTCAAAAACACAAACTGTCATATCCCATAGGGGGTCTAGTTGTTGACCCTGTGGCACAGGAGTGTTTCACAATGGCCATACTGTAGCTGTACAATGGGTATAGTATAGTCGGGGGTTTTGTAATTGAACTTACAATACCAGCTAACAAACTTTTGTGCCCACCCAATAAATACAAAGGAATTTTTATTTATTTCATTTTAAACATTATAAATTATGGTTTGCTCTGTATGCTACTGTATATTTATTGTAGATACTCCTCTCAGCTTACTGCAAACTATATTATCTTTTCACAGAAAGATCATTTACTGATAGAGTAGAAATTATGGTAATGTTATTAAAGTAATGTATGGAAGAATCTATTCATGTAGACAAAGAATCTATATGGTCTGTGTTTCCTGTGCTAATGTTTAGATTGCTTTGAAAATGTCACTTAGAAAATTTATAATTCAGATAGATAGTAGCAAGCCTTAAACCACAAGTCGTCTGATCTTCAGTACATTATATTGTGCAGAGACTTAAACAAGCAGCATATCAAGCAACATGAATAAAAATTGCTTATATGTGGTTCACTTTCTAAAAGAGAAGATAATGAGGGGGAGGAGGAGAGAGTGAAAGTTAGGCATGTAACTGGGGCTGTGAAAACTAAGTTGGACTCTTCTTTCCTGTTCGAGGAGAGTGCAGGAAATACATATGACACAAAATTTTCAAATTCCAGGGCATATTTGTTTTATATAATTCTTGAAACCTGTGTAAATATTAAAATGAATTGGAAAATTGTATATAATGATTTAAAGGTTTCAGATATACCTGTTTAAATAAATAAATAAATTCTTGAAATGCTGTCGTTGATGTGTTTCCATGTGTGTGCATGGAATATTGTGAGAGTTTGACATTGTTAGATACCGCAGGTGATCTCCACGAATTTTAACTTCTAAGATTGTCGGTAACTGTCATGGTAAACTTCTGATAGTTGTGTGAGCAGTAAACCCTGTGGTAGTAATGGAACTTTTTGTATGGTCATTGGGTAAGCGTGTTTGAATGTAAGGTATTTGTTAATGAATGTTAGTTTACTGTTAAAGTGAGATTTGCTGGGAACAATAACTACTGTATTTACTCGCGTATCAGACCCCCCCCCTTTCCCCCCCCCCCCCACTTTTACAGCCAAAAAGAGTAAGGCGGGGGTGTCTAATATGCGATAACCTCAAATTTTGTGCAGTGAACATAATGGCTTCTAGGATTCTAAAGAGCTATAAATTGTACATGTAAGTATTCTACACTATTCTTTAACAAGCTTATGAATGTATGTCAGTTGTACTGGCTATTTTAATTGGAAATCAGTATTTCTACATGTAAAAAGGCAGTAAAGGGTGAACACGACTTTTAGGCCTACATGTAAATTAAATATAGTCAGCTTTAGTTATTCATATCACGTCATTCATTTCATCTTATTAATTCCTCTGATGAGGTTGACATGAGGAAGGGCATACGGTCGTAAAAACTCGCTACGAAGATTCATCTCACGTCATACTCGATCCCGTAGAGAGAAGGGATAAGGGTATCGTATTATCATATTATGCAATATTGATACAAAATAACTTAATGGCCAGTCATTTGTCTCTGTCAGTTGAATAGTAGGCCTACCACACTCTAAACCTGAGTAAACGTGATCACTGCTTTCATTTGAATAATCGTCTTGTGCCGCCAGCTTCCCTGCTACCGGTGTGTTATCATTCCAAATGACATCATCATCACTGCCATCTCGTCAGCCATGCATTGCAATAGAGAGCATTTGAGGTCCCGTCTGTTTGAAACTTTTAAAAATAGTTTTGTTCCCAACTATAGAGTCCAAACAGTGAGAATCTATTCCCAAGTGGTTTCTGGAGATGGTCTCTGATATTCCCAGTTGATGTACATGTAACGGAAGTCACTCCTTGTGAATAAAGGCATGGTGTAGAAAGCGTGCTAAACCACCAGCTGATAACTAGCGTATGTTATGAGTTGTACTTCCGCGTGTAATATGTAGTGACTGGACGCATTCCTTGGATAACTGCAGCTGTTGAAAGCCAGACCCGTATTTTTAAGTATATTTCATGCTTGTTCTCTACATTTATCACATCAGGATTTACCTAAACAGCTGTAAATGAGATATGAGAGACCTCATTGTTTACATTAGGTATGCTATCAAGTGCCCAAATAGTGCCAATAGTTCCACAACGGAAAGAATAAAAATAAATAACAGGAAATCTTGGCACATTTATGGATATCTACAGGTGTGGCAGTAATGCATTTTATTATCAGAATGTTTAATTTCATATGTTTGTTGTCCCCATTTTTTTTATTAACGCATAGTATGTTTGGTATGGCGTCTCTGAAAATCGTTAAAAGTAAGCGGGGATGTAAAATCATCGATATTATTAGTATTATTATTGTTGTTGTTGTTGTTATTATTATTATTATTATTATTATTATTATTATTATTATTATTATTATTATTATTATTATTATTATTATTATTATTATTTGTTAAGTACGTTGGTGAGTAAAACAATCTTTATGATTGGATTGTTTTTATCACGTTTTAAATTTGTCTCTGGCCCAAGGTACGAGATATTAAATTATCACGTTATTAATGATCTTGCCTACTATATTAATAGCAACAACTGTGAGTATTTCTTAACTTAAGTAAACTTGTTTCCTCGTACTGAGGTGGTGCAGCTCTTTTTAGACACAAGCCCAGTGGAGGGGAGTTGCATATACTATTTTTGCCGCATATCAACCTTCCTGCCATTCGTAAATCTCTGGCAGTGTGGTACCGGGAATCAAACTCAGGCTCCCGAGAATGGCAGTTAATTGTGCTAACCTTTATGCTGGCGGACATTCTTAACTACAAAATACAGACTTATAGAATGACTGATGCGTGTTTGCAATGCCCGGGTCTGACACAAAACTATTCACCTATTTGTGCTGATATCATCAGAGCTGCAGTAAGCCTACGCTACAGAGCCATACACTTCTCAACTACGAAACACAGATTTACCGCATGACTTCAACGCATTTTCATTGCGTGCAACGTACGGACAATGCTATTCACAAATCTGTGTGATGTCATCAGAGCTGCAGTAAGCATTGTACCCGCTTTGAAGCAGAACCGTCGTTCTTCTCTAACGAATTACGTTGGGTGGTCTTGTATGCGAGATTAAGTTTTTCATTTTCTTCATCTCGAAAAGCCAGGGGGGTCTAATACACGAGTAAATACGGTAATTGCACATCACCACTTATTTCTTAAAGAAAATATACGTGTCGGCACCTTGCTGAGACTTCAAGACGAAAATCTCCTTGTTTGAGGTTCAAAGTGCTGTGTGCACTTGGTACCATTCGAAAGGGTTATCGGTGGTAATGTGTACAGCAAAACATATACTGCTAATGGCCTAACTTGTCCGCAGGAGAACAGTGGAAAGTTTACACTTCAGTGGTACAGATGATATATCTCTTTCTGAACAGAAATACCTGCTGTTGGAGGTGGGAAATATAAGGGTTGCCCTAATAAAACTGAGACATTTGTTGGTTTCTGTAATGGTTTATTGTTTGGAATACATGAACATACAGGAGGTAAAGTAAAAAAAAGAGATGTATGCAAGGGGGAATCCCCAAATGTTCCAATGAAAGGACGAAAAATTTAATGAAATTTTAACATTTAAAAAAATAAGAAAGTGATATAATATACAAGTAACCAGCGTGAATTACTATGAATTTACATAGCAACAGGACACACATTGTGGCATTACAGAATGAAATGATGATAGGCCTATGGCCTGTTCAGCATACCGTATTTCACCTCAAAATCGTCGCATCTTATATTTTCAATACAAAAATCTGATTTTAAAATTCCATTGCATAATTGCCGCATGTTCAAATTTTGTTTATCAAGCTGCTTAAAATGAAAACGGAACTGCAGTGTAAATTGCATATGAATGTGCAGTTTAAATACGTATATGGCGTATGGGCAGTTTAGCAACACACTTTTGCAGGATATGGCACAATGTTTAAATAAATAACACCGGTATACATACAGTGCATGGTTTATTGGTAGTTTGACTACGTGGTCATGGGACAATGTACATTTTGTTCACCAGTAACATGAGTTCTCATTTGAAGTACTTGAGGCTGAAGGTTATCATTTGTCGGCTATGTCTCTGGGAAGTACAGACACCACACACACTTGTTTTCTAGTATGGCTTTGAAAACCTTGCATCCAGAGGTACACTGGTATCAGAACGCACAGACAGATGGCTACAAAATGAGTCACTGAGAAACTAATTCAGAAAAGAAAGGAAAGAAAAAATAAGAAAAGGGTAATATTTGTTCTTATCTATGGTAAACATCAAAATGTACACGTTCGTTTTTCATAACATTGTAATATAACCAGCCGCCTGTGGCCATGGGCTACATTCCTATTGTGTGCTGTAATAAATAATCAAATGTTCCAGTATTGAAAAATTTACGAATAGGTACCCCCCTGCTTGCAACCCTTGTACTTCACCTCAAGTGGGCCTCTCCATATCTCGGGGAAATATTTTCCTGTTTTCTCATTTCATGTTTATTAGATTGATGTATCAACTGTTCTGGAATGTACAGATCTATATGTTTGTTTGTTTGTTTGTTTGTTTGTTTGTTTGTTTGTTTGTTTGTTTGTTTGTGAGTAACATAATTACTGTAGATGTATGTGTGAATTTATTTTATTATCAGATTCGAGAAATGTTTGCCAAGCTGTTGTAAATAAATTACGAGTTTTGATTTGGATTACTTTAACTATTTTGATGTATATATGCGAGTATTACGGCACCTTAAATTTGTATCAAATACAATGTAGTTATAAATTAATTTTTTGTAATGCAAATATTGATATTAAAAAATTATTTGCGTAATGGTCACAGCGCTGTTACTTTTATTGAAAATTCTATATAAGAACTGCGGTGATTATGCTGTGAAATACGGTAAAGGGCAAGAGTTACCCTCTTCTTTTACGAGTACTGACAACTTCACCTTGCGGGGGAGGCAAGAAAGAGAGAGAGAAAGAAGACTTCCAAACCCCATCCACTTGCAGGAAAGCGTGGTGAATGACTGAAGAAAAACTACCCAGCCTAAGAGATGAAGTGAGCTAGCATCATAATAATCTGTGATTCTGGTTCTTCTGTTTTGGAGAAAATACATAAACTGAGGGGGGTGTGCGTGTGTGTGTGTGTGTGTCTGTTTTTTTAGTTTTTATGTTATTCATTGGCACATTGCAGCTTATAAAATGGTAAGTATAAAGTGCAAATTGTCTATATTAATACAGCAGAATGCATCATTTTCTAAGCCAATGTTTTTTCCTACTCTTTATTGGCATTTCTCTTTTTGCTTGTGGGTTTTGCATAAGTATAAACATATATAAATTAAAAGTCCACTTGAAGATATTGTATTTTTCCAGTAGCCTATCTATTGTAGAAGGTTACAAGCAGATGGGTGAACAATGACATGTTTTTATGCTGGGGCTGTTAAATTGGTTTGAAGCAAAGCAAGCACTGTGACTGATGGAGGATCAAGCAACTAACACTAACCACAACCACTACACCAGAAGGTGGTCACTTAGTACATAAACCAGTGTCAGTTTAATTTTGTGATCATGGAGTAAACTTGTGTTTTAGAAAATTCTGTTGCGGGGCTCTCTGAATTACTAAACAGATTTTCAAAACACTGCCTCTTTCATAACATAAGATACTACATAAGAGGGACTACCCGCGATACCCCATAGTTTGTGTGATCTCCCTGCTCATCCTTCCCTTGTGACGTCCATACTGTATTTTATGTTTCCATGGAGGGACAGCTGTCATCTTACCTAAGTGACCACAGTTTGTAGTGCATGAAAGATTATTTTTGCTACATGATTAACGTTACACTAACAACTGCAGTTTTTGTCAAAGATGGGAAAGAAGAGAGCCAGTACTGGGAACGTAGTGACCATGTCCTTAATCAAGGTACATGGTGTGAAAATGAGAAGCAATGGAAAACCATTTTTTAAGGGTGCTGATGTGAGCTTTAAACCCACCTTCTCCTGAAAGCAGAAGCACATGAGATTATTACATGGATAATCGCATCTCTTTAGTTCAGATTCCACATAAAATAATTGGTCCCGTGACATGATCACAAGATTTATGCCCGGTTTCTGGAATGTGAGATATCGAACCTATAGCGGTATCGAATGGTTAACTTGTGTTTTGGTGTTGCATGAACGTAAGATACAATTATCGGTTCGATAAATCGCTTGCTAAGAGGGCCCTAAGCAGGAGATATCTATTTGTTAACTTGGTGGGCGCGTGCGCAGTACTTCAGTATCACCAGCTAACCTTGTGTTTATTAAAATTTTCTATGGCTTTCTCATCTTCTTCCGACGAAGAAATTGTAGAAATGGTCAGCATTCTAGAACGACCATGATTATATCATCGACGGCCTAATATTCTAATGAAGTATACAGTAGTGAAGACTAATTCAAAGACAGATTGAGGCTAAATAAATATACTGTCATAGGTTTGGTAGAGGTTTCAGGCGACAATTTGCGTCCTGTGACGAATAATTTTCCATTGTCCCCTGTTGATCAATTATTAATTAGGATACCCTTTAAGATTCAGTACTACTGAGTCTTATCATATTTGTATAGGTGACTGCATTCGTGCTCATAAAAGCACTGGTACCAGTAACTGAGTGTAACAGATAATTACACATTTATCGTAGTAGGCCTACTGCAGGCCTACTTGCATTGGCAGTGAGCATATACTGTTATCTTGGGATTGTTTTTTATCAACGATATTACATTATATGGAACTAACAAGTTATATAATTATGTTAAATTTTTTTTGCTAGGGGCTTTACGTCGCACCGACACAGATAGTTCTTATGGCGACGATGGGATAGGAAAGGCCTAGAAGTTGGAAGGAAGCGGCCGTGACCTTAATTAAGGTACAGCCCCAGCATTTGCCTGGAGTGAAAATAGGAAACCACGGAAAACTATCTTCAGGGCTGCCGACAGTGGGATTCGAACCTACTATCTCCCGGATGCAAGCTCACAGCCGCGTGCCTCTACGCGCACAATTATGTTAATTACCCGATATATATCATTATACTGTGATCAAACGATGTTCATATTTTGTAATAACAGGGAAGAGATACGGTATACGTATAAGGCTCAGTGCAAACTGGATTGTGCGTGACATGTGCCACTCGTGTGCATATTTCATTAGAAATCCTCAAACAATGTCAAATTATTCTGACAGCCCTTAAACACCACGAAACTGACACTCACATCTGCAAGAACTAGTCAAATACCCATTTCTTGCTGCGTGGCAAAGAGGGGATTATAGGAGCTGCACAGAAAGCTCAAATGCGATGCATTACTTGTGCACATCTGCCTGACAATCTAGGGAACACACCTAATGCACAAAAACAAAGCAGTACGAGGGGTGGCATTTAGTGTGTATTTATGAAACTTGATCAACGAGCCAATAGTTGACAGTTCGATAAGTTAGCTGCTGTTTCGCTGTGCTACGCAGCGAAGATTTATCAAGTCGACAGCTGTAACAAAGCAATAGCTATCGGAAAGATATCTCACCATTCCAGAAACCGGGCATTAGAATTACATAAAACTGCAAGCTTGTTTGCCTTTATTATTTGTTTCCATTATGATTTTTTAATATTTTCTTATGCTTGGGACACCACAGCAAATGGCTAATACTGCTCATGATTTAGTATGGAATACTGATCAAAATTCAAATACTGTATGTCTGTTTTGTGCAAATGCAAAAGATTTAAGGAGTCTGTCAGAACATGTTTATACATTTTTGAAAGAATTCAATACATTTTCACAGGTTTTCATATTGGAAGGAAAGTCAACCTTATTCTTGTTTTGTAGGTTTAAAGCTTAAGATTCACTAACAGTAATAATTCCGCTTAATAATACTGAAGGACGTCAAAAGAGGCAGACTATGTATCGCCTAAGTAAGGTGTTAATTATATTATGATGTATGAATTTTTCAAATTTTACTATTTATTTTCATTACACTCTGGTGGCCCCTTCATGTCTAAAACAGACATCACCCTTTAATGCTGGTCCTGGATTCAAAGCTGGTGACTGCATGTAAAATTTTTACTGGACAAAGTGGAGGGTGTACAGGCTTTCAGTGGGATCTCCGGTTTCCCTGTGTACATTATATTCTAGTATTGCTCCATTGAGCTCCATTTATTCCTCTTGGAGGTGCTTGACAAACCTCCCAAGCCGGCACGTTCCTTTTCCTGATAGTTGAGACTTCCTCACTCAACCTGATACTTCACTGGGTAAGTGGTAGAGTGTCTGCCATTGGATCCTAAGATTGCAGGTTCAGAAGTGGTAGAGGTGGTCAATTTCCCTTCTTCATTTTATTCTCCCTGGTATGCTTCCCATCTTTTATGGGCTCTGCCTTCTAGTATTTCGCCTTCCATTTTGTCTGGTCTTCAGCATCCGCAGGGTGAACACCTGCAGCTCACACGTCCTCCCTCAGACAGTCCACCCACTGCTTTTCAGGTCAACCTCAAGGCCATTGTCCACCTGGCTGAGTGTAGGTGCTCGCTTCGTGATAGTTTCTGTGTCAGCTCTGGCCACGTGACCATACCACCTCAATTTTGCCTCTCTCATTTTGTCAGGAATCAGGGCAACTTGACCTCATAGTTCTTAGTGTGGTCTAGTTCATCTAAGCATGCGCATCTCCGTTAAGTGCCCGATCTATTAGTGTATCTTTGTCACCGGCATTTCACGCCGTACGGTATCACTGGGCAAACATCTGTCTGTTAGATCTTCGATTTGAGGCACAGCAGGACCTTGCAGTTGCCCATGATCTGGCGCTACTTAAACCAGGCATTGTTAACTCATGTTTGAGCATCTACAAGTGTCACTGTCAGTTGTCACACGGGAGCCAAAGTAACAGAACACAGATGTCTTTGGTAGTGGAATGTTGTCAATCTATAATGTCCCATTTGTCTCGATTCTGCACCCGAGGTATTTTTTTGTGAGGTTTAGACGCACTCTAAATGCTTCCAGCCTTGTTTTCCACTGGGTAACCAATCCTATTCATTAAGCCAGTTTGATGAGTTACTAGCCAGCATAAAGTCATCTACATACAGCAGGATCCGTTGGTGATGTGTTTGCAGGTCTGTGGTTACTGTGTCCATGCACAGGATGAACAGGAATAGTGACAGGGCAGATCTTTGATGAACTCCCACTCAAATTTCAAATGGTGTTGTGACACCAGCGGGACAGCGAAGAGCGCTTGTAGAGTTGTGGTAAAGGAGCTGAACTCAAAGGACAAACTTCTCTGGGACACGATGGGCACGGAGCGAATATCAGATGACTTCATGGGGGACCTGGTCAAATTTTCTAAATCTAGAAAGGTCATGTGGATCATTTTTCTCTTCTCTCTGTGTCCCTCTGCCAGCAGCCGGACAGGATGGATAGCATCTGTTGTTCTGCAGCTTTTAGCAGAGCCACATTGGTTTGATGGACCCTTTCCTCCTTCTAGCCACGTACCAATCACTTGTTTGAAGATTTTTATAGTGTGGCAGAGAAGGCAAACTGGGCGGTAGTTTGTGCAGATAGTAACACCGCCCTTACCTTTCCAGATTGGCACGATAATACTGGTCTTCCAGGTGGTTGGTATGTCATTGTCTTCAGTGCATTTGTTGAAGAATTTTGCTAGAAATTCAGTTCCACATTGCCCCATCTCTTTCCAACCTTCAACAGGCATGTAATCAGGTCCTGTTTCTTTGCTGTTTTTTATTGCACGGATCGCAGCTGCAACTTCGGCAGGCGTGATGGGTGGAACTGCACTCTGCACAGGATTGGCTTTGGAATAATTGGATGTTGATAACATGACATTAAAGTTTATGCCATGGTCAAAATATATTCGCTGGGTATCGAAAGAGCTGTCCATGTTCGTCCTTAATGTTGATGACTTGACCAATATCTTCAGTGGCACGATGACGAGATCTTGTGATCTTACAGGTAGCATTGGCTCCTCCGGGTCGATGTGATTGTTCCTAGAAGTCACGAAAATAATTGCCTTCGGCTATTGATACTGTTCGACCAAGCAAGTGGCTGTGCAGTTTGGGTCACATAGCTATCAACTTACATTCATGAGGTAACGGGTTCGAACCCCACTGTCGGCAGCCCTGAGATGGTTTTCCATGATTTCACGACATGAAGGTTGAAATGATGAGTTTGGTGGCGATTAGGGTGCCGGACAACATAAATCAGTGCAGCTTTTTGCCCACTGCCATAGGGCATTTCTTAGTTGGTATACCGAAACAAAATCATTCTCGCCAATTTATACATCAAAATTAGTAGCCAATATGAATGGAACAAATGGTATACTGCCTACTTGGGCTGGGAAGCGGCTGCGCAAAATGAATGAGAAGCTTGTGCATTCGCAGAGAGCATTATCTTAGTCTCCCATTTCCCCTCTCTTCCCTCTCTGAAGCACAGCAGCGGACAGCGATTTGCGCTCTGGCATAACATATATGGTGAGTTTGTCAATTTGAATCGCGTGCCCGGAATTGACAAAGTAGCCTAATTTTTTTTTGAAACAGAAAATTCTCTCTGCCAATCCGATTGCGCCGTTGCTCTTTACATAACACGAAGAGCATTCCTGATTTTCTTCGTTGATATAATATAGGTACACCCTGTATAAGAAATAATTATCATCTTCATCATCTTTAGATTCTGTGTTGTCAGGCGAAAACTGTTAGATGTTTTGGTTGCTATACCAATGCCATGAGTGTTTAGGGTTTCAAAAAATCACCTTAGTGAAACTGAATTTCAGATGAGGTACAGGTTCAGAAAACAGACAGTTATGAGGTTAAAACATCGAATTGGTCACAATGTTAGACCTGAAACACACCAAAACTAATGTGGAAGATAATTTTTTTTTACAATTTTTCTTTACAGATAGGTCGACAATGGGTTAGGGCTAGGAGTGGGAATGAAGTGGCCATGACATTAATTAAGGTACAGCCCGAATGCAAGCTCACTACTGCGCGGCCCTAACTGTATGGCCATCTCGCTCGGACCTTAAGATTTCTGTCAACAGGAGCTTTCCAAATTTTACTAGGTGAGAACATGAAACTACTTAACTCTATGACATGTCGCATATTGCAGAGGGTGCTCCCTCAAATTCCCACTCCACTCAAAAATTTAAAACGCCAAGAAACCCAAAATTGCAGAAATGGACCCACATGGAGATTCAGTCTCTGGGTGGTGGGATTTTTTCAAGGAGAATTCTCAAACAGTTTCTTGCTTGCAATAAATTATAACTTGACTTAATTCCTTTCACTCCAGTGTGGAGCATAGGGCACATGTTAGAGCTCTCCATCTGACCTTGTTCGTTGCCATCTTCTTGATGTTAGTCCAGGAGCACCCAATGGCTGTCACCTCCGCTTCAATGGTCCTGCGCCAGGTTGTCCTCGGTCTGCCCCTCCGCCTTGCTCCTTGAGGGTTCCTTTCCAGCGCCTGCTTCAGAATATGTTGTGGTCCTCTTCTCAAGTGTGTCCGATCCATCTCAGTTTCCTTTCTTTTATGACTACCTCAGCTTTCCGTTGTTGGGTGCACTGCCAAAGTTCTTCATTGGAGATAACTTCCGGCCAGCGTACTCCCACTATAGTCTTCAAGCATTTATTGATGTAGGTTTGGACTCTTCTTGTAATCTCTACTCTGTCAACTTCCACGTCTCACACCCATAAAATAGAACTGATTTCACGTTAGCGTCAAAGATCCTAAGCTTTGTCTTCAGTATACTTCACAAGATCTCCACACTGGTCGCAGCTGAGTGAAGGATCCTTTTGCTTTTTTGATCCTATTTACAAAATCCTCTGTCACCCCTCCATTCTTGGAAACAGTACTTCCCAGGTAGCAAAAGCTTTCCACCTGCTCAATCTCTTCTTCTTTCATGGCCAATACATTCTTGTTTTGCTGTTCAGTCTAAGCTCTTTAGTCTTGGCTGTGCTAATTTTTAATCCTACTTTGAGCTTCTGTTTCCAATTCCTTCAGCTTCTCACTCATATCCTTAAAAGTGTGGGTCAGAAGGCAGATGTCATCCGCAAAATCTAAATCCTCCAGGCGGCCAGTTAGATTGTATACTGCCTGTTAGTGTTGAGTCACCTTCCTCATGGCCCCATCTAACGTCTGGAAAAACAACAGTGATGAGTGCAGACATCCCTACTTTACTCCAGAATGGTTCTGAGAGGTTGCCATCATGTTTCACTAGGTAAGTATATTCTCTGTACATCATCATCACAATACTGATTATCTTTGAAGGTACTCCATAGCTCTGCATTGTTTACCAGATGGCTTTTCACTGCACTCTGTCAAAAGCTCTTTCAATGTCAACAAAAGCCAGATACAGTGGAGACCAGTATTCCATGGATTGATCAATAATAATCCTCGAGGTCTTGATTTGATCCATGCATGATCTGCTTTCTCTGAAACCAGCCTGTTCCCTCCTAAGCTTACTGTCTATTGGCCCTCTAAGACGGTTGAGAACAACTCTTGAGAATACTTTACTAGGTACTGACAAAAGTGTGATGCCACACCAATTACTGCATTTCATCAGGTCTCCTTTCTTGGGCAACTTGATAAGGATTTCCTTCCTCCAATCTTCCGGGATGGTTTCTGTGTTCCAAATTTCGTGGAACAATGGTAGTAGCATTTCTGCCTTTATTTCATAGTCTGTGTTGGAACACGACTGGGCAGCCGGACGGAACCACACCCCGGCTATCGGCAGGGGAGCGAGAGTGTGAAAAGGCACAGCACAATGCGACCCTCCAGTTTTAGTTTGTTTTCTTTTCTAAGCTGAGGCACTGCCTTTTTTTGCTGTCTCTGCTTTAAATGAATACTGTTGGACTTGTCTCGGCAACATGGGTCGAGGGTAGATTCCACTTGAGCTATTATGTTTCACGTGTAGCAGTTAGCTATGGTCGCGACGCGCTGTTGTATGTCTGAAGTGTTTGATGTAAATATGTTTAATAAATTATTATTAATTGTCCTCCGTATATGTGTTTCAAAATGAGCTACCAGATAGATGTTGTTTCACCAGCAAACAAACATTTTTTATTTTTTTGGTCCTCCGGGCCGGATCTTGTGAATAGTTTTCCGCTGCATGTTACGAATACCTACTAACTTTTGAACTACCGGGCGAGTTGGCCGTGCGCGTAGAGGCGCGCGGCTGTGAGCTTGCATCCGGGAGATAGTAGGTTCGAATCCCACTATCGGCAGCCCTGAAGATGGTTTTCCGTGGTTTCCCATTTTCACACCAGGCAAATGCTGGGGCCTTAAGACCACGGCCGCTTCCAACTCCTAGGCCTTTCCTATCCCATCGTCGCCATAAGACCTATCTGTGTCGGTGCGACGTAAAGCCCCTAGCAAAAAAAAAAAAAAAAAACTTTGAACTTTCGTGCACGGGTCTTTCAGCTCGTATCGTATGTTACGCTACTTTGCGTACGGTAGCCAGTGTCGTGTTGTGTGCTCATCTGCTGACGAAGCGCTAATTGACAGACTATCGTGCGGGCTCCCGTTCAAATACAACCCGGCTTGCTGTTGAAGAATTCCACTGGAGACCTGAGTAACCTACTGGACCTGGCGGCACGCCCGAGTTCGACCCCCGGCCGAAGCATATCTACCAGGCAGACGTAAGTACCTAGACTGGCAACAACCAATCCTTTCTTACCTAATATTGTTAGTCATGTTATCCTTGCCCGTTTATTGACCCAGTGTTCCTAATTATTGTTCTTGTGCATTCCTCTTCTACGGTCCTTATCTGTCAGCATGGATGAGACTAGCACGAAGAAATTAGTCACTACTCGTGCAGTAGCGAAAGCCAGCCTCACGCGTCTCGCGAAATTCGTACAAGAATTTCAAACGGATTCAAATAATCATGCCATCGTAGTTCGTTTGGAGGAACTGCCTATTATTCGTGACAAATTTGAAACTGCTCAATCTCAGCTAGAAATATTTGAGGATTTCCAACAGCATGCAGAAGACAGAGATCACTTTGAAACCATGTATTTCGACACAGAAGCAAAAATGAATAGCTTAATCGCATCGATTACCGAAGCTGCTGGCCCCAGTAATTCTCGTTCTAGTGACAGTCAGTCTTGTTTAAGTGAAACTAAGAAGGCAATTAAGCTCCCTACCATAAAACTGCCAACCTTCAGTGGTGATGTAACTGGATTTAGACATTTTTATGACACGTTCATGAGTCTTATAGTTAACAATGCATCGCTGGACAACATTCAAAGATTTCATTACTTACTGAGTTCTCTAACTGGCGAAGCGCACGTACTAATAGCAAACCTCCCAGTCACTAGCTCCAACTTTAACGTGGCTTTCGATACGATTTGCAATCGCTATAATAATCCGAGGTTAATTGCATCCACACATCTTAAGGATCTATTGAACTTACCTACTATGAATAAGCCATCAGCGAATGAACTCCGTGCTCTACTCAATCAAGCTTTGAGTAATATGAATGCTCTCAAGGCCTTAGAGCTAAATGTACCTTTAGATGATTTGATTGTTTCACAACCAATTCTTGAAAAAACGGAAGCGTCAATTCGTAGACAGTACGAAACTACTTTGAGTCCCAAGACATTTCCTACTCTTAGAGATACTTGCGACTTCTTGGAATCGAAATGCAAGTCCATTGAGATTGTGAGTTCTACTTTGCCTGTAAAACCAACCCTTTTGAACACCGGAACGAATTACCCATCCAGTCGTAAGTAGCTTCAAACCCAGAAGTCATATGTGATGACCACTCCGCAGTGCACGTACAGCAACGAGTAACCTACTGGGAACTAAGTAAGTGTCGTAACTTTGCATGTATGTCTGTCAATGAGCGTAGAGACTTTGTAAGAAGCAACAATCTGTGCTTCAACTGTTTACGGGGAGATCACAAGGTACAGGCTTGTAAATCTGGTACCTGCCGCACTTGTGGTAAATGATGACATACTCTAGTACATGCAGACACTACATCTCAGCACTTTACTCAACAACATGGTCTGTCACGCAACACCGAGAAAGCGAGTACTTCAGCACAATCAGAGTCACGTATCAATAGCTATTATTCACAAAACGTGGAACCAAATAAACACATCCTTTTATCCACTGCACGCATCAGAATTAAGGATAGGAATGGAAAGTGGCAGACATGTAGAGCTTTACTAGATTCAGGCTCCCAATCATGTTTTATGTCCGAGTCCTGTGTCCAGCGATTAAGGTTGCATAGAGAGCCTAACAGAACACCTGCCCAGGGAATAGGTGATACCATTTCAGAAAGCAAGTACAGTGTTTCAATAGATCTTGGCTCATGCACTAGTGACTTTACAACTTCAGCAAATTGTTTTGTGCTTCCTAAGATAACAGATGACTTACCGGGTGACAGGATTGATTCTGCTACATGGAACATTCTCCAGCACATTGTTTTAGCTGATCCCGAGTTTTATAAGCCCTCTAAGATCGACATCCTTCTAGGAGCTGAGGTCGTTCCGTACATTCAGCAGACAGGCAAGCTCACCAAAGATGCTAATCACCCCATTTTTCAAGAAACCAAGCTGGAATGGGTTTTAACCGGAAGATACACAATTAGTGAAGGTCCTTCAGGTGTCTCGTGGCGGCCGGTACTGTCATGTTTTGCTAAGACAGATGTTGAAGTCCAACAGCAGCTTCGAAGATTTTGGGAGATCGAAGAGTTGCATCAAACTCCGCGTACGAAGGAAGAAGAGCAATGAGAAGCACACTTCGTGCAACATGCCAAGAAGGATTCTACAGGAAGATTTGTTGTTCGTCTACCGTTCAGAGAAGACCCGAAAAAACTGGGTGACTCATTTCAAATGGCAGCCAGGCGATTCTATCGTCTAGAGAGAAGATTACGCAAACAACCCAACATGAAGCGAGAATTCGTGAAATTCAGGACGGAATATGAAGAGTTAGGGCACATGGAACTGACACTCCCTTCTGCGATTCCTGCATATTATGTACCTCATCACGCGGTTATCAAGGAATCCAGTTCTACCACAAAGCTACGTGTTGTATTTGACTGTTCTGCTAGTTCCAGCAGTGGAATTTCCTTGAACGATTTACTTTATTTTGGGCCAACAGTCCAGCAAGATTTGTGTTCTATAATCACCAGGTTCCGGACCCACGAGATCGCGTTCACTGCTGACATAGAGAAAATGTACAGGCAGGTACAGGTAGATGAAGGAGATTGCACTCACCAGCGTATTCTCTGGAGAAATGACGAATCGCAGCCCTTGCAGGAATATCAGCTCAAGACCGTTACATATGGTATGGCAAGCGCCCCGTTCCTTGCGACACGATGTCCATATCAGATTGCAATGGAAGCCGCTCATGAACTTCCTAGAGCATCTGAAACGCTATTAGATGACCTTTATATTGATGACTGTGTGTCTGGATCACAAACTGTAAATGAAGCTCTACTCGTGCAGCAGGACTTGATACATTTGTTAAGAAAGAGTGGATTTTCACTGCGTAAATGGTGCAGTAATCATCCAGCTATTTTTGAGAATGTTCCTCCAGAGTATCGAGAGACTCAACTTCCCCTACAGCTTGACAATGATGAGAATGTAAAGACGTTAGGTTTGTTATGGCATCCAGCATCTGACAATTTTCAGATAGTTAATAATGTTCGACGAAGGTCCTGTCAACAGCAAACGGAAGTCAGAAACTTCGCAGAACAAGAAGGAATAACATGGATCTTCATCCCTCCTGGAGCACCACACGTTGGCGGATTATGGGAGGCTGGCGTGAAGTCCTTCAAGTACCACCTTCGCTGCGTCATGGGACCTGTGTGTCTCACTTATGAAGAGCTGACCACCCTCACTTGCCAAATAGAAGCCTGCCTGAACTCCAGGCCTCTTATTCCCTTGTCTTGCAACCCTGATGACCCTGAAGCCCTAACTCCAGGTCACCACCTGAATGGCACAGCTCTCACTACCATTCCCCAGCCAGATCTAGGTAATACTAAGCTTAACCTACTGACTAGATGGGAAATACTACAGCAGCAAATGCAGAGGTTCTGGCACCGCTGGTCGAACGACTATCTGCATCACCTTCAGCAGCGATCAAAATGGACACACTCCAGTCCAAATGTGCAACCTGGAGCACTGGTGGTGTTAAAGGAGGATAATCTTCCGCCATTAATGTGGAAACTGGCAGTGATCACGTACGTTCACCCAGGATCAGATGGACTAGTGCGTGTGGCTACTGTCCGCACCTCTCGTGGGATGTTGAAGAGGCCTATCAATAAACTGCCCTCTTCCAAACGACGAAGAGTGATTTATGTGTGTTGTAGATATATGGAGTGCTGTATTGTGAACTTCTCTAGTGTGATTTTATCTGAATTTGTGATTTCAACTTTATTATGTGTACCTTTCCAGTTGTATATTTTAAGAAATTGACATTTCTTGGCGGCCGGAATGTTGGAACACTACTGGGCAGCCGAGCGGTACCACACCCCGTCTATCGGCAGGGGAGCGAGAGTGTGAAAAGGCACAGCACAATGCGACCCTCCAGTTTTAGTCTGTTTTCTTTTCTAAGCTGAGGCACTGCCTTTTTTGCTGTCTCTGCTTGAAATGAATACTGTTGGACTTGTCTCGGCAACATGGGTCGAGGGTAGATTCCACTTGAGCTATTATGTTTCACGTGCAGCAGTTAGCAATGGTCGCGACGCGCTGTTGTATGTCTGAAGTGTTTGATGTAAATATGTTTAATAAATTATTATTAATTGTCCTCCGTATATGTGTTTCAAAATGAGCTACCAAAGAGATGTTGTTTCACCAGCAAACAAACAGTCTGCCTTTAGCATTTCTGCCACTACGTTATCCACACTAGGTGCTTTGTTGGTCTTATAGCATTGAAGAGCCTTGATAATTTCACTCTTGCTTGGAGGGTGAGTATTGATTTTCAATACACACATTTCCTGTTGGTCAAATTCCTCCTGCTCTTGTTCCTGTTGTTGCACCAAGGTCCTGGTGAATACTTCACTGAAATATTCCCTCCATCGCTTCAACTGTTCCCCACTGTTAGTCAACTGCTCGCCCTCTTTCGACTTGCTTATGTTCATTAAAACGTTGCCGGGACAGCTGTTTGGTAATACCGTACCATACTTTCGACTCATCACTTTCTGCTGTCTTTTGAGCCCTTTCTGCAAGCTGTTCCACCTGATTTTTTTCTATCAGCTCTTGTGCATCTCTTCACTTGCTGATGAAGTTCGTTATACATTTCCCTAAAGCGCTGTTTCTCTTCTTCGTCTCTGCATTGACTTTTTTTCTTTGCCAGTTGGTTTACGTCGCACCGACACAGATGGCGACGTTGGGACAGAGAAGGTCTAGGAATGGGAAGGAATCGGCCATGGCCTTAATTAAGGTACAGCCCCAGCATTTGCCTGGTGTGAAATGGGAAACCACGGAAAACCACCTTCAGGGCTGCCGACAGTGGGGTTCGAGCCATCAAACACTAAAGAATGGCAAAGCTCCAGGACTAGATAATGTCATACCTGAAGCTCTAAAACAGATCCAGAGGTATCTGCAGATTTACTGCTTCCACTTATTTCTGCTATCTGGGAAAAAGAGACTTTCTGAGAAGAATGGAACAAAGGGCTGCTTATCAAACTTCCGAAGAGAGGGTTTGCGACAAGTGGCGTGGTATCACACTGGTTTCTGTGTCCAGCAAGGTTCTTTCACGAGTCGTTCTCGACAGGATCAAAGTGTATGTGGACAGTAAACTGAGGAAAGAGCAGTCTGGGTTCCGAGAAGGTCACTCCTATGCTGATGAAATCAATACCTTACGGATAATTCCAGAGCAATCAACAGAATACCAGTCATCTTTGTATTTGCTCTTTATTGACGTTGAGAAGGCTTTCGGCAGCATTTTTAGGGCTAAGATGTGGAGAGCAATGAAGATCTTTGGGATTCCCAAGAAGATCATCGGTCCGATTAAGTGCATATATGATAACTATTGTACCATAAACACTGGTCCTGCATTGGTGATGAAGTATTTCAAACTTTAAAATACACGCCGCGTGCCAAACGAGCAGGTGGCTACAGCAAGCTAGTGGCGAGTGACGTAGGAGCCAGCTCCAACTCGCCAAGTCTTAAGTTACGTCATTCAGAGAAGTTTCCATACCTTCTACCCTGAATAATTCGTATATGAATTATGCTACGAATATGAGAATAACATCACAGTACACACCATTTTAATACCTCCATACCACCAAGTTTCATGAAAATCCACCTCGGGTTAAGACAGTTATTGAGAGGAATGAAACAGCCATACTTAGGTATAAAAGAGACGCGAGAATTTGACACATCACAGCCGTGTCCCACAGTCCAACCAGGGCGGTTGGCTGATGGAAGTTGGTGCTACGATGTAATATTGCAGAATCAAAGTCTACGGTTTCAACTCTATTAAATTCCGGTGAGAATAACTTTGAAACATTTCAATAGTCACTGCGAACTCAGTCGAGAAGTGCGATACATCAAATATCTCAAGGTGATAGCAAGCTGATAGCAAACTAAGAATCTTAAACAGTGCAATTAGGACTTGTATTTCCTCAAGTGGAACTTGAATGTTAGGAAAACCTTAAAACTTCACGTGTGAATCAGTCTGTGATTTCACGGTATCTTTAAAGGAATGGTGGTTTATGGAGATAGAGGCTGATATTGAGAGAATAGGCATTAATAAATCAGTCAGTACTGATCTGCATTTAGGGCAGATGCCCAGGTGACAGATTCTCTATCTGTTGTTTTCCTAACTTTTTCTTAAATGATCGTAAAGAAATTGGAAATTTAGTGAACATCTCCCCTACCTATAAATAAATATTTGCCCCAATTTGTCCTCTTGAATCCCAGCTTTATCTTCACATTCTGATCTTTCCTACTTTTAAAGACATCACTCAAACTTGGATTTTTTCCAGTTCTTGAATCAAGTAAGCCTGGTGAGAGTCCCATACACTAGAACCATACTCTAGTTGTGGTCCTACCAGAGACTTATAAACCATCTCCTTTACATCCTTACTACAACCCCTAAATACCCTCATAACCATATGCAGAAATCTGTACCCTTTATTAACAATCATATTTATGTGATCACCTCAATGAAGACCTTTCCTTGTATTAACACCTAGGTACTTACAATGATGTGAGAAAAGCAGCGGGAAACTACCTCACTCCTCATTTTCCCTAGTACACCCCTTCAGTGATGCCTAGGCCATCTGTGACAGCTGATGACAGAGCTGTTGAGGATCCCACCAGCGGAATCGCTGACGGACTGAACATACATACATACATACATACTTACAATGATCCCCAAAATAAACTTTCACCACATCAACGCAGTAATTAAAACAGAGGAATTTACCTATTTGTGCAACTCACAACCCCGTTTATCATCATCTACTGTCCATCTCACAACATTATCAAGGTCATTTTGCAGTTGCTCAGAATCTTGTAACTTATTTATTACTCTGTAGAGAATAACATCATCTGCAAACAGCCTTATCTTTGATTCCACTTCTTTACACATATCATAGATATACAGGGTGAAGCGTAATTCGAGCACTCGGGCGTCGCAGCGCTACTCCTCACATGCCAGCAATAAAAAAATGTCTCTTACAAAATTTCATCTTGCGAGTATATCCGGCAGAAAAACGACGTTGAAGATTAGCAATCTGGCAACACTGTAACCACATGTAGGGTAACTACCTCTGTCAGCAGACATTACTCGTATTGTACAGTTGGTGCAATGGATAGAGTTTTGGGTTAGCATGCAGGAGGCACAGACTCCTGCAGCCAGACCCACCGCACAGCACTTCGAACCCACGGGCTCCGGCAGCCCAGCCCGTGCAGTGCCTTTCTCTTTCTGACGCGGCAGCGTACTGGCCCACAGCACTGGGCTCATACGGCCCACCGCAGTCCACCGCACTGGGCGGGCTCCAGGGAATAACATTGAGTAGTTCTCCACAATAACATGTGCGCTGTGCACAACGAAATGTTCACGTCACGCTACTATGCGGATCATTCACTGTACGAATTCCGTACGCTACTAACATATTGCAAAGTAGGCTAATCGCATTTTGAAATTAAACGGTAGATATTTCTCCTGCACTATAATAATAATAATTGAAAACAAACAGAAACTTTATTTTAAACAAATATTCATCTGCAATTGAAAACAAGTTAACTGAAAATGAATCTAAATAACATGAAGCATGGGGCCTCATTTGCGTGTAACTTATACTACAATCCAAACTGAAATGACGTGCAATATGCCAACGACAAAAACAAACCTGAACATTATCTTTAATTAGTGTGAGTAGTTTATTGGTCACTGATAATTGGTGGCGGAATTGCTGTGAATGAAAAGGAGGGCATCAACATTGTCGGGGTGTAGATGAGACCGTCGTGCGTTGAGAATGAAGCAGCGATCTGGTGAAGTTTCGGATAGTTTTGTCCATTTGTTCTCCAGTAGGATGCTATATCTTCTTCCATTCCACAATTTTGCCTTAAATATCTTTCCAGCTCATCTGTTGGAGTAGGACCATCATCAACGTCAGCCCACGAAGCAAACTTCATTACTTTGGCAGGTTGTGGCATAGTCGTGGAGTTTGATGACCCCGGAAGATTAGAATGGTCGTCATTCATGAACGTCTCGTCCATTGTAATAAGTTGATGAGTACTAATAAATAAAATCATGAATATAATATATAAATAAAATTACTCAAAGACTTAATAAAATTAATAAGCATAATTAACCGAAATGTCCGTAGTATGGGCGCCAGAGTTCACCAGAATGGATCCCTCGAATTTAGATAAGAGCATGATAAACTGTATATCCCAGGGCGTGTACATAATGCTGCGTACTGGTACATCTGCTGCAGGCCTTACCTAACCTCCTGAAAACGACTAATTAGGTAGGAACTGCACCTAGGTTCATCAATAACACTGATTCTAAAATAGCTAACTACATTCTTAACAAATTCCGTGCATGAGCACCTCATCAACATACAACATTATACATATAATACACACATAAAATATTGCTGGAAGACTCCATATTTACAACAACAACAAAAATAATGAAAATCGTGGGAAAACGAAAGCGAGAACTAAGCTAGGCTACCATTTGTAGATAGTCCGATGAACAATGCACATGTATGAAGATAAATACCCTTCACTGTCTCTATATCAGTTCGACTTGCCGATTCTCATAATCACATCACACAGATACTGTACCTTGTACTACTGTGTTCACATATTTTAACACTTGTTGTAAAGATATATACACACGTCTGTCGATCCTCAACATAAATTAATGGAAAGTCTGAGATAGCTTTCGCCAACATATAATGCTAGGCCGCCACAAGTGCTACAATACTTAATGCGCAAGCACTCTCCACAATCAGCCACTTTCCACGAACATAACAAGACTACGCTCCACGAACGTTTGAAGTCCAGTCCATTGCTGCCGTGTCACTCCAGTACCGTGTATCAGCACTACTTCCTTCTCGTACAGTGTGTCAGTTGTCGTTCCTTCATACAGTGTTACTGCTTGTAGTTGTAGTAGTTGTCTTCCTTCTCGTTCCTTTACAATCACCTCTACAATCACCCTTACAATGTCCTTTACAATGTTCTTGGTTGCCGCCGTATCATCAACCTTTATAGACATCAACATCCCCCTCCTCTCAGATGATACGTCTGGATTGGTGCTTGCCAGCCAATCATGGGTGGTCCTCTTCTCAAGCCCAAGCCCTGAACTACTTCTTCCTCCCAAGACAATAACAAACTCTGGGGTATATTCCATGAATCACCAAACTTTCCTAATACAACAACAAGCTCATCTCATCAGGCTGGGATATACATGACTCATGAATTTCCCGACACAAGTACATCACAACAAACACTGGGGCAGCCATATGACTCATTCAAATTACCAGAGTTATTGAAGCAATGTTTTCCCACTCATGCAAAACAAATTACTCATACCTACATATGTGGATATCTTCCAGCTTATAAATATAAATGACAAAACAAACAAATGAAATACCGATAATAATAATAATAATAATAATAAATCGAATACTGACAATCTCTAACTTCTACATATAATTCGGGGGTGTGATATATGTACTATCACACCATCATAAGGAAGAGAAAAATCAAATACGTCGCTATATAAGTCGGCATCTCGTTTTGTATTTACCATTTGCTTTACGTCGCACCGACACAGATAGGTCTTATGGTGACGATGGGATAGGAAAGGCCTAGGAATCGGAAGGAAGCGGGCGTGGCCTTAATTAAGGTACATTTGCCTGGTGTGATAATGGGAAACCACGGAAAACCATCTTCAGGGCTGCCGACAGTGGGACTCGAACCCTCTATCTCCCGATTACTGGATACTGGCCGCACTTAAGCGACTGCAGCTATCGAGCTCGGTAAGTCGGCATCAGAGGGCGTTGTATGAGGTAAAAATATTACGCAAACAGTGGCTGCTAGTAGGTGAGAAGGTGTAGGAATTGGTACGTATTGTATCAACTCTTACGCTATTTGCACGCAAGAAATGTGGAATTAGTTAGAATCAAAGAAAGTACTTATACATCTGATTTTTGAACAAACTACTATCCTGAAGAACACATAGGTTAATATTCAGATTAGTGCATCACGTGCCTTACCTCCGCTGTTACATCACACCTTTCATTGGCAGGCATCATTTTCAGATGGCGAAATGGTGCCCACAGAAACGTTGCTACCTTATGGTACTTGTGAATGATGAACTTCTCTTCCATATACAATTTGATGTGGTTCCGCAAAAGTTCTATTTCAGAAGCCTCCCCGGTATTAGGTTCCTGAGTCAGATGCTGTAGAAGCGTCATTTTCCATGGTAAGACAAGGTGCAGTGTGGGTGACTTCTCGCATTCCAATTCTTTTGATGCTTCCTTGAAGGGCTGTAAAATAGGCTTACATAAGATGTGTAATAAATTCACCAAATGGAAAAAATTTAAACTGCCCGGTATTACTAATGGCAAATCAAAAGAATGTAGAAGGCTACATAACAAAATACACACCTGAAGGAGTGCGATCACGTCGTTCAACAGCTTGATATCGATTCCATCCATATGATTTGTCTGTCCTTTTTCAGCTAGTTTTTCCCACAAAGCCGAATACTGACATTGCACAGATTCTAGCATAGTTAAACGAGTGTTCCAGCGAGTGTCGTTGGATTGTTGCAATGATTTTTCAAGAGCTTTCAATAGGCCACTTTGTTTTACGTATGTAACAAGTCCTTTCGTCGCAGACATAAGGGTATCAATGTGAGGGCAACGAACTGATATAAACTGAGGATTAAACGCATTTCGTAGCACCGTGTTGAGCATATGACAGGCGCAATTCAGCCTCGTATAATCACGCAGTGCGGCAATTATGTTGGCACCCTGATCAGTTGTAAAAGGCACGTCTTTAAGTACGGTCTCGGTGACACCTAGGACCCTAAATCGTCTCACCAATTCTCTTTTAATATTATCACCTGTTTTAGGCTCGTCTGGAAACCTGGTCGTGAACAAGACACGAGACTTGAGTTCCCATTGAACAAAATAAGAAATCGTGCACGTTAAGTAATGGTTCCTTTTTGTGCTACATGTCCACATATCTGTGGTGGCTGCGCATTCCCTTCTACTTATAAGGTCGAGTACCTCCGGCATAATTGAATCCCGTAGACGTTTAGCACTTTCTGCTATGTGTCGGGAGACGGTTGTTGGATGAGGTATGATATCTGTTACGGATACCTTTCCATACACCGATCCAGTGTCAACCAATGTCTGAGCGAGATCCAGAAAGCCATCACCTCCAACTGTTTCATACGACCTTAAGTCTCGAGCACACAAAGCAACACATTTAGCAACAATCAAGTCCTGGGCAGGTTTAGGAAGACGATGTTCTTTTACGGGAGATGATTTGTTGTTAGATACACACGGATGACGGGAAATGTGCGACGTGCCTGTCAACCCTTTAGTGTGTACATACAGTTCACCGCAGATCGTGCAGCACACAAAATTAACGTCTCTTCCATCACTGTCAACAACAGGCTTGAATACCGACCAAATACGACTTCTAAGGTTAGGGTCCGGTTCAGAAGTCTTGTATTGTCCGGTTTCTAGTTTTTCTTTCACTTCACGTTTTCTTGCCACGGTTCCTTTTCGTTTGGAACCACACTCCGCACTCATTTCCAATAACAGGATAGACGGGCGAAGTCAAACAGAAAAGCACAGCAGACCTGATCGTCTCCACTCGAACGTAAGACAAAGCACTCCGCTAACACGCAGTACACTGTACACATCGAAGCAGTCAGCCCATAGTACTACCACAGCGCTGCCCTTGGCTCACCGCGTACGCACGACATAGCGCTGCCCAGCCCGGCCCGTGCGATGACGTCACGGGCTTCGTATGTTCGAGCTTTGGAAAGCCCGTTGCCGTTTATCACCGAAGCAGCTCATGGGTTGGGCCGCTCCGCAGGACTCTGGCAGGATGTCGAGTGGTCGATCCTGGGTTGAGGCATATGTTTTTTTATTTCGTAAATGTAGTCCAGGTGGTATGGTATCTGGCATCTTAATCGTCAACAGCGATTGCAGTGGGTCCTCTAGAAACCATTTGCACTTACATACTACGATCCTAGAAATGGACGAACAATCGTTTTCATTGGTCAGCTTTGAAAGGCGCCCTTTCCACGTCGTGGGCGTGAATTTATTTGCACCACTTCATCTACTAGATGTGAAACCTGTTTTCTTTGTACCCTCCTCCAATGGTCCCATAGATTAGTACCAACTATTATTCTTGCCTCGTTCAGGTCCATTACATTTCGTTAGGGCCTTACGTTACCAGTAGGCCAAGCAACGTGCTCTGCGAATAATGTCCAAACTCGGTTACAATTTGTATGTGTTATCACCATGGTCCCAATAATTCTGCCTATCAACATTGCGTGTTGCGTCTGGTAACCGCATGCTGTTTAGTACGTATCTCAATGTATTATTATTATTATTATTATTATTATTATTATTATTATGTTGTAAATGTAGGATACATGTGACCTCAGAAACGGTGTCTTACTGTATCACAGTAGGTAATGTCAGATGGAAATTAGCAAATAAATAATGCGCCTCAACCCAGGATCGAACCATCAACCTCCTGCATGCCAACCAAAAACTCTACCCACTGCACCAACTGTACAGCACGACGTGGATGTTCTGACAGCGGTAGTTACCCTACATATGGTTACAGTGTTGCCAGATTGCTACTCTTTAACGTCCGTTTTCTACCGGATATACTCGCAAGACGAAATTTTGTAAGAGACATTTTTTTATTGCTGGCATGTAAGGAGTCGCGCTGCGACGCCCGAGTGCGCGAGTTACGCTTCACCCTGTATATAAGAAAACATAAAGGTCCAATTATACTGCCTTGAGGAATTCCCCTCTTAATTATTACAGGGTTAGATAAAGCTTTGCCTACTCTAATTCTCTGAGTTCTATTTTCCAGAGATATATCCACCCATTCAGTCACCCTTTTGTTTTTGTTTTTCAATTGCACTCATTTTTGCCAGTAGTCTCCCATGATTTACCCTATCAAATGCTTTAGATAGGTCAATCGTAATACAGTCCATTTGACTTCCAGAATCCAGGATATCAGCTATATCTGGCTGGAATACCACAAGTTGAGCTTCAGTGGAATAACCTTTCCTAAACCCAAACTGCCTTCTGTCAAACCAGTTATTAATTTTGCAAACATGTCTAATATAATCAGAAAGAATGCTTTCCCAAAACTTACATGCAATGCATGTCAAACTGACCAGCCTGTAATTTTCAGCTTTGTCTTATCACCCTTTCCTTTATACAAAGGGGATACTATAGCAACTCTCCATTCATTTGGTATAGTTCCTTCATGCAAACAATAATCAAATAATTACTTCAGATATGATACTATATCCCAACCCATTGCCTTTAGTATATCCCCAGAAATCTTATCAATTCCAGCTGCTTTTCTAGTTTTCAACTTTTGTATCACACCGTACTGTAAATGTCATTGTAAATTTTAAAACTTCTTTAGTATTAGTCACCTCCACTATCTGGACATTATCCTTTTAACCAACAATCTTTACATACTGCTGACTGAATACTTATGCCTTTTGAAGATCCTCACATACACACTCCCCTTGTCATTATGATTCTTGAAATGTCCTTCTTGGAACCTGTTTCTTCCTTAAAGTACCTATACATACTCTTCCATTTTTCACTAAAATTTGTATGTCCACCAATTATGCTTGCCATCATGTTATCCTAAGCTGACTTCTTTGCTAGATTCAATTTCCTAGTAAGTTCCTTCAATTTCTCCTTACTTCCACAGCCATTTTAACTCTATTTCTTTTCAACCTGCACCTCCTTCTTAGTCTCTTTACTTCTCTGTTACAGTGGATCTTTACCATTCCTTACCACCTTTAAGGTACAAACCTATTTTCACATTCCTCAACAATTGCTTTTAACTCTGCCCAGAGTCTGTTTACGTTTTTATTTACCGTTTTCCACCGATCATAGTTACTTATTAAAAACTTCCTCATGCCTGTTTTTCAGCCATATGGTACTGCCTAATAGTCCTGATTTTAATATCTTCCTTTCTTTCACATTTATTTTTAACTACGACAAAAACAGCTTCGTGATCACTAATACCGTCTATTACTTCGGTTTCTCTATAGAGCTCATCTTGTTTTACCAGCACCCCATCCAAAATATTCTTACCTCTAATTGGTTCTATCACTTTCTGATTCAGCTGCCCTTCCCATTCTAACTTATTTGCTATTTGTTGTTCATGCTTCCTGTCGTTCGCATTTCCTTCCCAATTGACGTTTGGTAAATTGAGATCACCTGCTACTAACACATTCCTTTCCATATCGTTCCCAACATAGCTGATTATCTTGTCAAGTAATTCTGAATCAGCGTCAGCGCTACCCTTTCCCAGTCTGTACACTCTAAAGACATCAAGTTGCCTATTATATTTAGAGATGAGCCTTTCACTTAGAATATCATGTTTGTCATCTTTAACTTTTTCGTAACTTACAAATTCTTCTTTCACCAGAACGAATACTCCCCCACATACCATTCCTATCCTATCTCTATGATACATACTCCAGTTCCATGAGAACATTTCTGCATCAATTATATCATATTTCAGCCATGATTCAATTCCTATTACAATATCTGGTACCGAGCTCGATAGCTGCAGTCGCTTAAGTGTGGCCAGTATCCAGTAATCGGGAGTTAGTGGGTTTGAGCCCCACTGTCGGCAGCCCTGAAGATGGTTTTCCGTGGTTTCCTATTTTCACACCAGGCAAATGCCGGGGCTGTACCTTAATTAAGGCCACGGCTGCTTCCTTCCACTTCCTAGGCCTTTTCTATCCCATCGTCGCCATGAGACATATCTGTGTCGGTGCGACATAAAACAAATAGCAAAAAAGTATCTGATGAGTATATATATCTATTAAATTACTTAATTCGATTCCTTTCTTTACAATACTTCTACAGTTGAGCACTAACATTTTATGTCATCCCTACTTGACTTCCATTTCCCTGTACCCTTATCACGGCTCCCTAGGCCGCCCCGTTTTCCTGAATGTACCTCTCTATAACCCTTCTAAACAAATTTCTTAACTTCTATGTAGGCCTACCACTGCGGTTTAAGTGAAGGCCATCTGAGTGCACATCCCCATCTCCTACCCACCCATTAGGATCTAGAAATTTCACTCCCAGTTTCCCGCATACCCATTCCATAGTCTCATTTAAATCCCCAATCACCTTCCAGTCAGTATCCCTCCTACACAGTATTCCACTGATAGCAATCTCCGCTTCCTTAAACCTCCCCGTGCTGCATTTACCAGGTCCCTCACATTCCCAAGTATGTTGGTACTTATACCTGTTTGTCTTACGTTGTTAGTACCAACGTGAAACACTACCACGTTCTCCTTTCCCTCTTCCTTCTCTTCTACCTTCCTCAATAATTGTTGAGTGAATGAAGGAATGAATGGGATGAATGAATGGATTACTGCAGTTACATAATTTAAGTGTACGTTATTTTGTGTATTTTAAAATTAAGGATTCTTTCATTATTATTATTATTATTATTATTATTATTATTATTATTATTATTATTATTATTATTATTGCTATTAGTATTATTTGTTTTATTTGTATTCCAAATTATAAGTTATGTATATGTATACTCATCTAGTGGTTAAGTGTAAGAGAGGGCCTTGAGCCCTAACTTCGCCACCAATAAAGGCATTATCTATCTATCTATCTATCTATCTATCTATCTATCAACATATGCCCTTTCCTCCACACACTTTCTCCACATGTCTAACGATGGAATCCCCCATGACCAGAGCCCCAACCCTACCCACCTCATTTGATCCCCTCTCCTCCTGGTCAGCCGTATCTTTCCTGATAGCTGCAGAAGCTACTTCCTCCTCCCTTTTCTCCTTCTCATGACCCTGTTACCTGTCTTTTCCTATCCTCTACTCTACATTTCCCTTCCCTACCTTTTCGCTTTGTCCTACCTCCACACATCTGAGCAACAGTTCCCTGTTCCTCATCTTCCCTCTGTTGTTCTACCTGCAGTAACTCGTAGCGATTTCTCACAGACACCTGTCCTGAATTCTGATCCTGAATAGAGCCCTTAGCCTGCAATGTCCAGCCTCCTAAAACATTAGACCACCTGTCTTCTGCAATTACCCCTTTTCCCTTCCCACCCCTCTTTTACACATACTGTATCCTGTACGTTTTTTGAAAACCGAAAGTAATACACAAGAATTAATCTACCCTAATTACGGCAACAGAATTCTAGTAAGAGAGTTAATACAGATAGGGCCTACTATAACACACAAGTATTTCACAGCAATAAAATAAACACACTAATTTATAATAAGATATTGTTGTTTGAGTCATCAGTCCATAGACTGGTTTTATGCAGCTCTCCACGCCACCCTATCCTGTGCTAACCTTTTCATTTCTACGTAACTATTGCATCCTACATCTGCTCTAATCTGCTTCTCATATTCATACCTTGGTCTACCCCTACCGTTCTTCCCACCTACACTTCCTTCAAAAACCAACTGAACAAGTCCTGGGTGTCTTAAGATGTGTCCTCTCATTCTATCTCTTCTTCTCGTCAAATTTAGCCAAATCGATCTCTCACCAATTCGATTCAGTATCTCTTCATTCGTGATTCGATCTATCCATCTCACCTTCAGCATTCTTCTGTAACACCACATTTCAAAAGCTTCTATTCTCTTTCTTTATGAGCTAGTTATCGTCCATGTTTCACTTCCATACAATGCCACGCTCCACACGAAAGTCTTTAAAAACATCTTTCTATTTCCGATATCAATGTTTGATGTGAGCAAATTTCTTTTCTTAAGAAAGCTCTTTCTTCCTTGTGCTAGTCTGCACTTTATGTCCTCCTTACTTCTGCCATCATTAGTTATTTTACTACCGGTACCCAAGTAACAATATTCATCTGTTTCGTTTAAGACTTCATTTCCTAATCTAATATTTCCTGCATCACCTGCCTTCGTTCGACTGCACTCCATTACTTTTGTTTTGGACTTATTTATTTTCATCTTGTACTCCTTACCCAAGACTTCATCCATACCATTCAGCAACTTCTCGAGACCTTCTGCAGTCTCAGATAAAATAACAATATCATCGGCAAATTTCAAGGTTTTGATTTCCTCTCCTTGGACTGTGATTCCCTTTCCAAATTTCCTTTGATTTCCTTTACTGCCTGTTCTATGTAAACATTGAAAAGGAGAGGGGACACACTGCAGCCTTGCCTCACTCCTTTCTGGATTGCTGCTTCTTTTTAAAAGCCCTCGATTCTTATCACTGCAGACTGATTTTTATACAGTTTGTAGATAATTCTTCGTTCTCGGTATCCGATCCCTATCATCTTCAGAATCATAAACAGCTTGGTCCAATCAACATTATCGAATGCCTTTTCTAGATCTACGAATGCCATGAACGTGGGCTTGTCCTTCTTGATTCGATCCTCTAAGATCAGACGTAAAGTCAGGATTGCTTCACGTGTTCCTACATTTCTTCTGAAGCCAAATTGATCTTCTCCCAACTCAGCTTCAACTTGTTTTTCCATTCTTCTGTAAATAATACGTGTTAAAATTTTGCAGGCATGAGATACTAAACGAATGGTGCGGTAGTTTTCTCATCCGTCAGCACCGGCTTTCTTGGGAATAGGTATAACAACATTCTGCCGAAAATCGGATGGGACTTCCCCTTTCTCATACATCTTGCACACTAAATGAAATAACCTTGCCATGCTCGTTTCTCCTAACGCAGTCAGTAATTCAGAGGGAATGTCATCAATTCCAGGTGCCTTGTTCTTATTTAGGTCACACACAGCTCTGTCAAACTCTGACCTCAAAATTGGGTCTCCCATTTCATCAGCATCAACAGCCTCTTCATGTTCCAGAACCAAATTATCTACATCTTTACCTTGATACAACTGTTGGATATGCTCCTGCCATCTTTCTGCTTTGTCCTCTCTCCCTAGAAGTGGTTTTCCATCTGAGCTCTTAATATTCATACACCTAGATTTCCTTTCTCCAAATGTTTCCTTGATTTTCCTGTATGCAGCATCTACCTTTCCCAGGACCATACAGCCTTCGACATCCTTGCACTTCTCCTTCAGCCATTCTTCCTTAGCTACCTTGCACTTTCTATCCACTTGATTCTTTAATCGCCTGTATTCTTTTCTGCCCTCTTCATTTCTAGCATTCTTGTATTTTTGTCGTTCATCAATCAGGTCTAGTATCTCCTGAGTTATCCACTGATTCTTAGTTGATCTTTTCTTCCTTCGTAAAATTTCTTCAGCAGCCCTACTGACTTCATTTTTCATGACTCTCCACTCTTCCTCTATAGTGTTTCCTTCAGCCTTTTCATTTAGTCCTTGTGCAACATGTTCCTTGAAACAATCCCTCACACTCTTTTCTTTCAACTTGTCTAGATCCCATCTTTTTGCATTCTTCCCTTTCTTCAATTTCTTCAACTTCAGATGGCATTTCATGACCAACAAGTTGTGGTCAGAGTCCACGTCTGCTCCTGGGAAAGTTTTGCAATCCAACACCTGGTTTCTGAATCTCTGCCTAATCATAATGAAGTCTATTTGTTACCTTCCAGTGTCTCCAGGTCTCGTCCACGTATACAGCCGTCGTTTGTGGTGTTTGAACCAAGTATTGGCAAGGACTAAATTATGATCAGTGCAGAATTCAACCAGTCGACTTCCTCTTTCGTTCCTTTGTACAAATCCGAATTCTCCTACTGTACTACCTTCTCTTCTTTGGCCTACCACTGCATTCCAGTCTCCCATCACAATTAGATTCTCGTCACCTTTTACATATTGTATTAAATCTTCTATCTCCTCATATATTCTTTCGATTTCATCATCATCCGCTGAACTAGTAGGCATATAGACCTGCACTATCGTGGTGGGCATTGGTTTGGTGTCTATCTTGACAACAATAATTCTTTCACTATGCTGGTCGTAGTAGCTTACCCGCTGCCCTATTTTCTTATTCATTATTAAATCAACTCCTGCATTTCCCCTATTTGATTTTGTGTTAATAATTCGGTAGTCGCCTGACCAAAAATCTTGTTCCTCCTGCCAACGTACTTCACTTATACCAACTACATTTAACTTTAGCCTATCCATCTCCCTTTTCAGATTCTCTAACCTACCACAACGATTCAAACTTCTAACATTCCACGCTCCGACTCGCAGAATGTCAGTATCCATCTTTCTGATGATCGCCCCCTCTCGTGTAGTCCCCACCCGGAGATCCGAATGGGGGACTAGTTTACCTCCGGAATATTTTACCCGGGAGGAAGCCATCATCAGTACATCATTCATACAGAGAGAGCTGCATGTCCTCGGGAGGTAGTTACGGCTGTAGTTTCCCGTTGCTTTCAGCCGTGTAGCAGTATCAACACAGCTAAGCCATGTTGAGTATTATTACAAGGCCGTATCAGTCAATCATCTAGACTGCCGCCCTTGCAACTACCGAAAGGCTGCTACCCCCTTTCGATTAACCATTCGTTAGTCTGGTCTCTCAACAGATACCCATCCGATTTGGTTGCACCTGCGCCTCGGCTATCTGGATCATTGGAACACGCAAGCCTCCCCACCGCGGCAAGGTCACATGGTTCGCAGAGGAGGTATAATAAGATACCTACTATAATACACTACAATAATTTTAAACTACGTTCAGACGTATCCTAATTACAACAGGTTATTACTAAGCACAAACAGAAATGGAAATTACAATTAAAGTTTGAAATTCGCAACACTACTCAAAATAATAGAATAAGCACTCTCATTTCTAATAAGTTACTACAATATTCTGCAATAGTTTTTAAACTACGTTCAGACGTATCCTAATTACAATAGGTTATTACTAAGCACAAATAGAAATGAAAATTGCAATTTGACTTAAAGTTTCAAATTCGCAAGAACTACTCAAGGATTACCAACAAAGTTAAACGCGTAGATAGAAGATTATTATTATTATTAGTACTACTTTGTCCTACTATGCTCTAATAGAAATTAAACCTAGCGTTTGGTTAAATGCTGAAGTACCTATCGAAAGGGTTACCGTATACAAAGAAAAACACGAATATAACAGGCAAGATACTATCTAATATACCGTATCTTCACTACAATTCTCAACTGAAATGTGGTTATGTGATTATTACAGCTGGTGGATTACTATTATTTTCCCTACGCCACGGGATGGAGAATAAAATTGTCCTTAATTACTGAAAAATACGAGGTTGTCTGCAATAATTTCTCAAAAATATTTCTGTCAAAACTACTACTCCAGGGACTTGAATTGATATTATTGGGATATAGGAACTTTATTAGCTAAACGCTCATAAATACTGAAAGATCGATAGAGCGAAATATAAATTACGGACACTTTAACTACCTACTCAGAACTACAAATGATAGGAATACAAGATCAGCTGATTTTTATTTATATTTACTTGACTACACTGCACCCTTTGTTCACGACTGTAGCCAACAATGCAATATTTGAATATGAAGAGCGACAATAATCAATAACAATACAACTTCGTAAATACATTCAAATTATCGTTAAACAGCAGAACTCTACAAATAGTTGTGTTATCTTCTTCGAATATTAAAAAGCATAAGTGAACTATTTGTTTCGTGTGAACAATCTTATAATCTATGCCAAATGTAACTTACATTAAGAGGAATGCAGGTTCGATTCTATTGACATTCGGCCCCATGAAAGTTAATATCTTTATTTTCTCAAGTCAGTGACCAGTTTATTTACCTTAAAGAAGCGCTTGTTTTCGATTCCATTGACATTCGACACGGCATCTTTGCAATTTTTCATCCTTTCATGGGAACGATTAAAGTTAGTTCAAAAATTACACCTCAGACTAATCCATCTAATATGTCCAGGGCCTTGAATGTGTATGTGTTCCCGTTATCCTTCTGCGTGAGTGAGTCCGGCGACCTTCAAGATCATCAAGAACTTGTAGAACATCTAGAGCTGCCCTCGTTGGAGTGTACGTGGTCCCACGGTGGCGTGAGCTGCTTCATGGTGAGGCCGGGAGGAGTAGCATAGCAACGCGGGACATCGCCAGCCGCAAGACGTAGAAACGTCACGCTCAATCTATCTTCCACTGTACTGAGGTGATATGAACTTGACTTTATACAATAAACAAACATTTTAAAAAATTCACAACTTCATTCAAAGCATATCCTCTCACACTCTGTACCCACTCCCATTCATTTCCTGGTACAGTATACATGCCAGGTGGAACATAAGGCCGTTTGACGAAACCAACTGAAGTTAAGACTGGTGAAACAATGATGTCTACTTTCCCCCCATACTGTTCCGTATGACTCTTGATGTCATGAGAAGCGCAATGAATCGACCATTGGGAATCCAGTGGAATTTTACTCAACGATTGGAAGATTTGGACTTTGCCGATGACTTATGCTTACTTGCTCATAGTTGTAATGATATGGTAATCAGGGCCGGATTAAAGGGGGGGGGGGGCGCTAAAGGGGCTGCAGCCCCGGGCCCCGTGTGCCAAGGGGCCCCCGGCCCTTGACTGAACCTAAAATTGTATTTGAAAAGGCCTGCTGCTCCACCTCCGTGCATGTATATGAATATTTACGCTCGCAAAATATCGAACACGCACTCTTCCTTCCTCCTCCTTATCAGCTGTCCGCGTTAGTATTTTATCACTGTTAGAATCAATTGCCGTCTGGAGACACGAATCCTCGCTACTTACGCACTGTAATTATTGTAAAGGTTATTGTTGACGAAAATTTAAATCTGGCAGCTTGCGAGTACGGGCAGAGGGGGAAGGGCGAAGAGGTCTAGGAAGTGAGCGGGAGGGAACAGGGGAAGCGCGGTGAAATGCGCATGCTATACTCTATCTTTGCATCAGGAGGAGAACTTCCAGTTCACCTCTGATTATTCAACCATTCGTAAGTTACAACTGTAATGTTCTTGTAAAACGGATAGAAAATATCCTATTGGTGCCAAAAAACGTAAGTTCTATTTTTTATGTCGATCTGATAGTGATGAGACAAATGTAAAATATGTTTTGGCATTATGAAATATTAACATGGAAAATAGAGAAAAATTGTAGTCTATTTCAATACTTCCCTATTCATCAATTTAATTGCAAATAGTTCTATAACGATTTCAGAATGCTTGTCTTACGTGATGTTACGAAGAAGAGGCCCCACATTTTTAAATAGCCCAGGGCCCCCACACATCTTAATCCGGCACTGATGGTAATTAAGCTTAACGACCTGGAAACTGAGGCACAGGAAGCTAGACTTCGGATTAACATTAAGAAGACGAAGGAAATGCTATTGAGAAACCGAAATAACACTCCGCTGCAATTAGACGGACACATTATAGAGAGAGTGAATAGCTTTTGCTACCCAGGAAGCATTGTAACGGTGAACGGAGGGGCAGATGAAGGTATGACTAGCCGTTTGAACAAAGCTAAGGGTGCGTTCGCAACACTCCGTCCTATAGGCCTATGGATGTCTAAAGAGCTCAGTATGAGAATAAAACTGCGGATCGTCAATAGCAATGTTAGGTCTGTGATGCTTTATGCATGTGAAACCTGGAAAGTGACCAAATCCTTGACACGGAAGATGAATACATTTGTGAACAGATGTCTTAGAAACATCTTAGGGATATACTGGCCAGAAGTAGTGTCAAATGAGGAACTGTAGAAGAGAATGCACCAATTACCGATTGAACAGTAGATGAAGAAAAAAGTGGCAGTGGATTGGCCATACACTGCGTAGATCTGATGACAGCATAGCGAAGCAAGCTCTCGAGTGGGATCCCCAGGGCAGAGGGGGAGAGGAAGACCTAAAATGACATGAAGGAGATCAGTAGAGATAGAGAGTGAACAGCTTGGGTATACATGGGAAAGCTGGAACACCTGGCACATCACAGAACCAGATGGCGAAACCTTGCTTCGGCCCTATGCTCCCAACAGTAGTTGGAATTAAGTCAAGTCAAGGACGTAGAAATAGGTGTTAAATTTGGTTATGGTTGGATTGATAATGTGCCTATTTGTATCTTACTTTCTATGCAACTCTTGAGGATGGAAGTGATTACTCAGCTTTTGAAGGAAAGTCAAATGGAAAGCTGATTGTAATTTTTCAGCTCAGTTTTGGATACAATAACTGTAAAAAAAAAAAAAAAAAAAAAAAAGCGAGGATACACTAAATATCGAATTGAACATCCAAATATTTGAACGGTTCTGTATCGCTTAACTTCCTCGTATAGAGACAATATAATGTATGAAGGCAAGTTCATTAATAATAATAAACTGCAGAGAAAATCAAATGAGGTTTTGTACCCCTTAAGAGTTCTAGGTGGATTTTTTAAATCTTTCTGTTAAACCCCGGGAGTTAGTTGATTCTTATCTTATTTATGTTATCAATATGAGTCGGCGAAGAAATGTGGTGACAGATCAGAAAACTAATATGAAACTCAGCGCAACATTTAATGCTAATATTCCTGATAACACACTTGCTTATATAATTATGTATGGTAAAAAGGATATAACCTATGATATTAAATATGGTATAGTAACTGAGAACTTTGAGATAGTCCTAATTAATACTTGGTATATAAATGAATACTACAAAGAATTCTTGAGTTGATTACTGTATGTTTTGCTTCTTTCGTTGAGTTCCTTAGAAAACGTAAGGAAGAAATTAGTAAGACATTTTAAGTATAATTTTCAATAAATACTCCGTCCGCCTCGTTGGCTGAATGGTCAGCGTACTGCCTTCGGTTCAGAGGGTCCCGGGTTCAATTCCCGGCCGGGTCGAGGATTTTAACCGTCACTGGTTAATTCCAATGGCCCGGGGGCTGGGGTTTGTGCTGCCCCCAACATCCCTGCAACTCACACACCACGCATAACACTATCCTCCACCACAATAACACGCAGGTACCTACACATGGCTGATGCCGCCCACCCCCACCGGAGGGTCTGCCTTACAAGGGCTGCACTCGGCTAGAAATAGCCACACGAAATTAAAATAAATACTCCTCAATTTGATTTCTTCGTCCCACCAGTTGGTGCATTTGCAATAATACCTAAATTGTATTTCGGTGTACTCTTCAAGTTCTCTTTTCTTTCGTAGTTGTTCGAGGGATCCGCCTCTGTGGTGTAGTGGTTAGTGTGATTAGCTGCCACCCCCGGAGGCCCGGGTTCGATTCCCGGCTCTGCCACGAAATTTGAAAAGTGGTACGAGGGCTGGAACGGGGTCCACTCAGCCTCGGCAGGTCAACTGAGTAGAGGTGGGTTCGATTCCCACCTCAGCCATCCTGGAAGTGGTTTTCCGATGTTTCCCACTTCTCCTCCAGGCAAATGCCGGGATGGTACCTAACTTAAGGCCACGGCCGCTTCCTTGCCTCTTCCTTGTCTATCCCTTCCAATCAACGCATACCCCCACCAAGGCCACAGTTCAGCATAGCAGGTGAGGCCGCCTGGGCGAGGTACTGGTCATCCTCCCCAGTTGTATCCACGACCCAATGTCTCACGCTCCAGGACACTGCCCTTGAGGCGGTAGATGTGAGATCCCTCGCTGAGTCCGGGGGAAAAGCCAACCCTGGAGGGTAAGCAGATTAAGAAAGAAAGAAAAGTTGTTCGAGGGGATTCGTAGCTAGAAATTTTGCCCGCAGTTCGTCATTCCTCTTTTGCTTTTTGATTGTCGTGTTTAATGTTCAAAAGGTCAGCTATCCCTGCGATCAAAAATTCATATAACGAGACAAGTTCAGAAAGGAGATCATTTTTTCACCACATTAATATCGACTGAATTTATAATCTCTACTTTAAATTTAATTGTTAATTTTAATTTTTTTAAAATTTTGAACGTATTTTTAAATTTTTCAAGATACATTAAAAAAAACGTTTTTCTTCATTTTTGTGCGCTCGCCCATATGGCAATAAAAGGTAGTAAAATTAGTCAATTTTGGTCTGTTTTTAGTAAAAAAAGGTGATTTTTAGTAAAAAATTATAGCTATTTTTTTGCGAAATTTTTGGAAAGTGGTCGTATAATGTATGAAAGCGGACCCTGGCCTAGGGTCCGCATTCTGTATCTCCTCCCAGGCAGTTGGAAACACTGCCGCATACCATAAACAAATATACACGAAAGCGTTTGGTTTCATGTGACAGTTGATATCGTGACCATACCTACGGGACAACCAGTTTTACGTGGAAACCGAGCCACAGGGCGTGAATTTTCGTTTCAAAGACCCATATGCATTGGACGAGTTTCGAGCTGTACCGCCTGGGTAAGAAGCCAGTAATGATGCCATGCACGCAGGGCTTTTGTCCAAATATATTACAATCTCGTTAAGATGATTCGAAGTCGTCATTTATTCACTCAATATCTTCCGATTATTATTATTATTATTATTATTATTATTATTATTGTTATTATTATTATTATTATTATTATTATTATTATTATTATTGTTCCGGTTGGTACACCCCTACGCCGCACCTTTGAATTTTCCGCGTTAAGTACTCCTCTACAGGAGAAACTCTAAACTTTAACAACTGTATCAACTTATAAGTTTTCTCAGAAGATGGCACTACCATAAATTTTGTGATTACAAAGTTGTCAATACTGTGTGGAGTTCAACTTGTTTTGTTTTCCATTAATCAAGAAGTGTGGACATTCTCTTATAGATGTCTCTACTAAAAAACTATGATCATGCACCCTGGTGCGAAGTGAAGGAACTTTTCTTGAAGATATTTTGTACTCATAAGTTTTCCTATAATTAAATTTCGTTCTTTCATTTGTGGGTTGGCAATATAAATCTTTTCTTTCCGCCAGTTTTGAACTTAGCCAATTCAGAATTTCTGTAATTAATTTTTGACCAATCGTGTCCTTCTTCTTCAATTTTGATGTGTAACTTTTAGCCAGCCAATAAAGTTGAGTCGTCGCCATAAGACCTATCTGTGTCGGCGCGACGTAAAGCCCCTAGCAAAAAAAAAATAAAGTTGAGTGGGTGTGTCTTAATTATTCATGAAAGGTCTCGAACTTTCCCCGAGGGTTTAAAAACTGCTGATTTTCACGGCTCGTCGCCACTTCTTCAACCTCTAGCTTAGTGTATGGACGTGTAGCAGGGGGCGGGTAGCGCCTCTTCCTTCGGACAGCAGCTCTTCAACAAGGTAATGGTCGTTTAACATCTTTATTTCATGCTAGCTCAGCAGTTTAACCCTCGGGGAAGGTCCGAAACCTTTTCAATGTGACCTACCTGTCTAAAGATGTAACTTAGTGCTGGCAAAATTTTCTTATTACTTTAACTGTAAATCGGGGATAGAGAGTGCTTTACCCTCTCGAGCTCGCCTTCATTTTTGATTTTAGGTGACTACGTTTTCATAAACGATTTTCTTTTCTTCTTAATGTGTTAAAATTTTTCTTATACGAGTCACCTCCCTAGTTTGGGAATAGCTCCTGTGTCATCGGCCTAGTGCCCCTTAGGTTTTAAAAGGTTTCATGTAGGAGTGCAAGCAACGCCTCCATTCATCTTGGTATTTTGGGCCACTTAATTAATCTGTTCTTTTCCACTGAGGCCCAGTAGGTTGGGTACGAGATACCCCCGTTTCATTTGATGTAAGCGGTGCCTTGATGGCAATTTAGTGTAAAAGTTTGGTATTGCCTTTAATAGGCTTGAAAAATTGAGAGCGGGTCAGCTCTTTCTTGTGTTTGAAAAGTGCCTCTGGGAGGCTTGAGGTTAAAAGGTTGGAGCAAGTGCTCCATGCAATAAGGGGATTTCTGCCTTTTTGTAATATGTGGTTGTGAACTGAGAGCTCAGGAATTGTAAAAGGTGGGGCTCGAAGCCCAGATCGTTAAAGTATCTCTAAATCTTGGCTTTTCTGGTCTTGTATCTGATTTGTTAACTTGTTGTTACTTGTTGTATGTTCATATTCTATGTCAAAATTGTTAAGTTTTTGAAAATATTACCTTTAATTCAATTTTAATTAATATCTCAGCTTTGTACTTAGACCCATTCCAGCCCACACCTTCTTTCACCTCTGCCTTCCACGGATAACTCCGCCTCTGTGGTGTAGTGGTTAAGCGTGATTAACTGCCACCTCCGGAGGCCCGGGCTCGATTCCCGGTTCTGCCACGAAATTTGAAAAGAGGTACGAGGGCTGGGAAGAGGCCCACTCAGCCTTGGGAGGTCAACTGATTAGAGGTGCGTTCGATTCCCACCTCAGCCATCCTTGAAGTGATTTTCCGTGGTTTCCCACTTCTCCTCCAGGCAAATGCCGGGATGGTACCTAACTTCAGGCCACGGCCGCTTCCTTCCCCCTTCCTTGTCTATCCGTTCCAATCTTCCCACCCCCCTTCAAGGCCCTTGTTCAGCATAGCAGGTGAGGCCGCCTGGGCGAGGTATTGGTCATTCTCCTCAGTTGTATCCCCCGACCCATTGTCTCAAGCTCCAGGACACTGCCCTTGAGGCGGTAGAGTTCTGATCCCTCGCAGAGTACGAGGGAAAATCCAACCCTGGAGGGTAAACAGATTAAGAAAGAAAGAAAGAAAGAAAGAAAGAAAGAAAGAAAGAATGAATGAATGAATTATTATGTAATCGGAGCCTCCGTGTCTCAGGCAGCAGCGCACCGACCACTCACCGCTTGGTTCAAACTCCGGTGACTCCATGTGAGAATTTTGCTGGACAAAGCGGAGTCGTGACATGTTTTTTCCGAGTACTTCGGTTTTACCCGTCATCATTCATTCCAGAAACACTTTCCAACATAATTTAATTTCATCTGTCAGTCATTAATCATTGCCCCAGAAGAGTACGACGGGCTTCGGCAGCCGGCACAATTCCTATTCTCACCGCTAGATGGGGCTTTATTCATTCCATTCCTGACCCGGTCAAGTGACCGGGAACAGGCTGTGGATTTCCGTTATTATTGCTTGTGGTTTACCGTCGTACTAACCTATCGAAGAATTTTGTCGTGCGCAAGGGTGGAAAAGACCTAGGATTGGAAAGGCAGTGGCCATCCCCTTCATTGAGGTATAGCCTCAATGTTTGCGTTGTATGAACATGGCACACCACGGAAAATAATGTTCAGGGCTGCCGATGGTGGGACTAGAATCCACCAACTCCCGAATACAATACAAGCTCACAGCTGCGTGGCCCGAACTGCGCGGCCAACTCGCTCGATGACATTAAGCTGTTTCAAAATGTCTTAATAAAAGTGTAACAAAATTTATTTTGTTTATAGATATCGGTAAAAAATTCTAGTGGTAAATAAGTTATTTACGATATGTACCATATCGCATGGATAAAACAATCATACAAATTTCTGCTTTGTTTTTGTGGGTGTTATTTACAAAACTCGTGACTGGAACGCGTTGGAGTTCAGGATCATTTACGTGCCATTTCTCTGACATCCTTCGAATTAGAAGTCTTTTAAGGAACAAATTCTAGAGAAAAGAAGAATGAAATAATCGTTCGATGCATTATTACCGTGGGAGTTTCATTTTCCTGTCAGTGTTATTTCTCTTTTCTGGAGAATGGGAAGGGAATTAATTAATCTTCGGTTATATTTCTATTTCTATACTGCGTCTTATGGTGAATGCATTGTGTTTTTTGGTGCACGTGGTTTGTTACCTAGCAGAGGTCAATGACTTACTACTGTTATTGCCTGTTGAACTCTGCCTGTTATACTTTTGGCATTTTGACACAATTCCAATCCTCCCTCTTCGTCTCACCCCTTCTTTGCCCTCCTCCTTCCACAAAAGACATGCAACCTGCACGTGGCAATTCACGGTAATAAGCAGCTACATGCAAAACGGTGCTACGTCACGCTTCCGCAGGTATTTGCAAAGACAGCCGCTCGTGTCTGTCGCGGCTGTAATGTACGAGCGGACCGCGAATGGCCGTGTCTGAATATATTGTCGTGAATAATTGCGAAAGAGAAAATATCTCGTACCTCTTTAGTGAGTGCCGGGAAAGGATGTTTTAATCTGGTATTGCCCATCCTTCCTAATCAAGTTTGCGATAGCTGTTTGCTTTTTCTGAACCAATCCTACGGATACTTTTCAAGAGTGAAGTTCATCTGCAAAGGTGGTTATAGATAGGGTTGTAAAAGTACAGCTTCTATCCGCGCCATCATTTTATCAATTGATTTCACTGGGGAAAGCACAGCTATTGTCTGCGCCATCATTTCGCCGATTGGTTTCAATAATATCTTCATGTCACCCTGCCGGCCCCGTGGTATAGGGGTAGCGTGCCTGCCTGTTACCCGGAGGCCCCAGGTTCTATTCCCGGCCAGGTCAGGGTTTTTTACCTGGATCTGAGGGCTGGTTCGAGGTCCACTCAGCCTACGTGATTAGAATTGAAGAGCTATCTGACGGTGAGATGGCGGCCCCGGTATAGAAAGTCAAGAATAACGGCCGAGAGGATTCGTCGTGCTGACCACACGACACCTCGTAATCTGCAGGCCTTCGGGCTGAGCAGCGGTCGCTTGGTAGGCCAAGGCCCTTCAAGGGTTTTAGTGCCATGGGGTTTGGTTTATTTCTTCATGTCACCCTAGTTAATGCTAACCTCATCTCCGATGTAATTTTTGCAGACTACGTATTCATTCAGAGACTGCCTAGCCGAGGCGATAAATGTGTGCTCGGTTTATACGGAAGGATGTTGGTTCAATTCCCCGCCAGACAGTCGAACATTTACAAACCAGTAAATTCTACTTCTGGAGAGGCACGCGCCCCTATAGTTCATTCAGCTTACACAAAAATGAGTACCTGATTAATTCCTAGAGCTAATCACTCTATTCCACCTATTGTTAGTGTAGTGTTTACGGAGAGTGGAAGGACCTTGATGTCCGGTACAGAAATAACTTTACTTTTGATTTTTTTTTTACAAACCAGCAATGCAAAATTCTTCGCGAAAGTTCTATCGTTTGAAGACTGTAAGCATTTCCAAGACGATCGTCGGCAGTTTAAAGATTAGCTCTATTGACTTAAAGGTGGACGACCATTAACTTAACGTTCATATCAGTTCCAGTCTTTTGTTTCTCTTCAAATTGTTTATAAGATTTTTAACATTGTGGAAAAAATCCTCTTAAAGAATTTTTTTTTGCTAATTGCTTTACGTCGCACCGACACAGATACGTCTTATGGCGACGATGGGACAGGAAAGGGCTAGGAGTGGGAAGGAAGCGGCCATGGCCTTGATTAAGGTACAGCCCCAGCATTTGCCTGGTGTGGAAATGGGAAACCACGGAAAACCATTTTCAGGGCTGCCGACAGTGGGGTTCGAACCTGCTATCTCCCGAATACTGGATACTGGCCGCACTTAAGCGACTGCAGCTATCGAGCTCGGTCTTAAAGAATTTAATGCCCTCTGTGGGTGGGGATGCAGACGAAGAATACACTCATGGTATTCCCTGCCTGTCGTAAGAGGCGACTAAATGGGGCGACCAAGGGATGATCGAATTAGGACCATGAGACTACTTGTAATTAGTACCATCACGCGGGGAACACCATGGGTCACCTTTATTTACGAGTAGTAGGCTACCACTCTGTTAGGTACACAATAGGTTTGTGATTAGTAGCGACAGTGTGTGAATCAGGGTGGGTTTTACAGTACCTGTGATTAGTACCATTATATGAGCGACACCGTGGGTCTGCGTTGCCTATAATTAGTACCCACTTTGTGCGGAACACCACGGGATAGTACGAAGCTACATTTTGCTCTGGCCTGTACAAAGAGGCAGAGTTAGCTGCTTTTACATACTGTCCCCTGGCCTCATGTGAAGTGGAAAGGTCATTTTCACAATTTAAAAATATATTAACTGACAACCTACAGGCAAAGATTTAATGTGCAAAATTTGGAACAATATCTGGTTGTCCACTGTAACATGTGCTAAGATTCGTTTGAAGTGTCCTGTTCACATAATTATTATCTGTAAGAGATAAGGGTCTTCAACTGTATTAATAACAATTATAATAAATAATAATAATCATTATTACTTTTACCTTTTCATGATTTTGGTGCTCACTTGCTGTTGGCGTAAACCCTTTAGTTGAGAAGGAAGTTGCATGATTCACATATACTGAGTAATTTTAAATGATAAGCACATGGTATATTCGGGTTGGTTTTTAGTGCCTATTTTTGCCATTTTAGTGCATATATTGCGATTTTTAAGTGCATATTTGCCTGTCTATTTAGGGTATTTTTAGTGCCTATAAATCATCACCTTAGCGATATCATCGATAGTTTAAACGGCAATTATCTAAATAATATAGAAGTTTTCTTCAGCAAATGTTGTAAATTATTTTTGTTTCTGATTTCTAAAGTGTGCCTGTCAGGCACATTACGCCCAGTTTGACATCAAGTGATAAGGATTGTTCTGGCGTAAATATCTGGGGATTACGGGAAAACTTTTCGCAGGTAGATAACGACGTAGGTGGTATGAAGTGTCCTCAAAAATCAAGTGGTACAGAATGTCCGTGGTACGAAATGTCCGGACACCTCTGTAACACAACATATCGAAAACTTTAGCACTCATCCCTCTGCATCACTTGCCACCCAAAATTCACTTCCATGCGATGTCGGACAACACTTTCTTAATCGAACTTCAAATACTCTACAAATACTGTAGTTTTACCGAGCGAGTTGGTCGTGCGGTTTAGGGTCGCACAGCTGTGAGTTTGCATTCGGGAGAGAATGGGTTCAAATTACACTGTCGGCAGCCCTGAAGATGGTTTTCCACGGTTTCCTACATTCACACCAGGCAAATTTCACAGCTCTAGCTTAAGTAGTTTCTGAGAAAACGGGAAATATTCTCAAAAATGTAGTTTTTCAGAAATCGCGCTTGAAAGTATAATGCCACTTACAAAACGTGTATATTACTATGTTCTCACCACATAAACACCAGATAGGAAGTGCTATCATAGCAAACCAAATTTAGCCAATTTATGCAGCAGGATATTTACCATAAATCAACATAAACTACTCCCTTCTAGAGGAAAAAGTTTCTCAGATATTTTAACTGAACAAGTGCCCACGAAATCAGGATAAATGGCTTGTGCAGTAATATATATTTTTTAAATACTTGCAGTCATCCAAAATCAATGAAACATGCATCAAATTAAAGAGGAAACTCCAAATAATAATTTCCGTAAAACTAAAAACGAATATTTTTTCACCAATACTACCTTTTATACTCCCTTAATTCCTTTCGCACGGGGGCTAGGAGTTTGTGCTGTTTCCAGCATGCCTGCTACACATACAGCGAGTCACAATGAAACTCATACATCAGCAAACTATTTCTTTGATCGTTAACCAACAAATATATTTCAAGCTCTTTTAAATTCTGTTATAACCAATACATAATTTTCCACTACAGTATTCAAAATTAACATAAACATATTTCATTTACAAAGGAAATTAAAAAGCTTTCCTCAAACATACACAAAATGAGATCACAGCGGAACTCATACGCCCTGTGGTGTAGGTCCTTGAATCTCGGAATAACACACAATCACCTACAAACTGACTATTTTGTTGGATATCCCTTGGTTCGTCTAACATCTCTCAAACGGACAGGCATGGATCGTACCATTTTTTTTGCAGTATGATGGACTTATTTCCTCCCATTCTTCGCGTAAAGCAGCTTTCAGGTCATCTTTATTGGAAATCTTCTGTTTCCTTATTGCCACTTCTAAGTGATGCCGCAAGTTATCTATAACATTCAAATCTGTTGGCTGAGGAAATGTTTCCAGCATCTTTGGACAATTATACAGGAGGCACTTTCTCACTATGTGAGCTTTGGGCTCGGGGGGTCGTTATCCTGATAATACTTGTACTGTTCATGTATTCCGATTTTTTGAGCACTATAAAGTAAATTGTTTTTGAGTACGTTCAAATACATATTTTTTTCCATTATCCCTTCAGTGAAAGCCAGCTTCCCTACACCACTAGCTGCCATCCACCCTAGACATTAATACCTCCTCCACTGTATTTAACACTTTGATGTTTATCGGTAGGTTTTAGCTCTTCATTCGGTTCTCTCCAGACAGTAACCTTCAATTCTGATCCATAGAGGTTGAATTTGCTTTCATCTGCAGATATTACCGTTTTCCAGAAGTCAAAATCTTTTCCCATTTTAACTGTTTGTGAATACCAATAAGTAATAATAATAATTAACTATAATCATTGCCCCGCGCTAGGTGCCATTTGTAACTTTACTGTTAATAATAATAAACAATCACAAATAAATTTACTCAAAACTTAATAAAATAATTAAATTAATAAAAATAATAAATCGAAATGTCCGTAGTATGGGCGCCAGAGTTCACCAGAATGGATTCACAAATTTTAATAGAGCGTGATAATAATTCTTTCTCTCCCAGGGCGCGCACATAAAAGCTGCGTATTGGTACATCTGCTTCAGGCCTTACCTAACCTTCTGAAAACGACTAAATAGGTAGGAACTGCACCTTGGTTCATCAATAACTCTACTTATTCTAAAATAACTATATTCTCAATAAAATCCGTAAATGAATACCTCATCAACACACCAAAATATACATATAATACACACACAAAAGATTGCTAGTAGACTCCATATTTACAACAACAGCAATGAAAACAGTGGGAAAACGAAAGCGAGAAGTAAGCCACCATTTGCAGTTAGTCCGTTGAACAGTGTACATGTATGTAGGTAAGTACCCTTCACTGTCACTGTATCAACACGACTTTCCGATTCTCATAATCGGCACTTATTATATCACACAGATACTGTACCTCATAATACTGTGTTCACTGACTCTAACACTTGTTTGAAAGTTATATTCACTTGAGCAACACACTCTTGTCGTTCCTGAACATAAATTATGGTAAGTATGAGATAGCTTTCACCAACATATAATACCAGGCCACCACAAAGTGATACAATACCCAGTGCCTAAGCACTCCACAATTTGTAGATCAGCCACGTTCCACGAACATAAAAAGACTACGTTCCACGAACGTTTGAAGTCCAGTCCAGTATATTGCAGCAGTGCCACTCCAGTACCGTATATCCAGTTTCACTCCCGTATCATGTGTGTCGGTACTTCTTCCTTCCCGTACAGTGTCGTCTCACTTGCCGTATCGTATCATGTATATATAGAGCTCCGCTTCCACCTTCCTCTCAAAAAGATACGTCGAGATTGATCCTGGCCAGCCAATCATGAGTGGATCCACATGTCAAGACCACGCCCTGAATCTCTTCCAGTGTCACAAAGCGATCACAAGATCAACGGACTCTAGGGTGTTTCACATGAGACATCGGAACTTTCCAACTACATAAACAACTCCATCTCATCAGACTGGAATGCCCGCATGAGTCATACGAATTTACTGAGTTATTATAGCAATGATTTTCCAAGCCGTCGTACAAACCAAATTACTCATACCACATATGGAGACCTCCCAGCTTACAAATATTAACGACAAAATATACAACTGAAATAATAATAATAATAATAATAATAATAATAATAATAATAATAATAATAATAATAATTGTGCCATGAAAAACTTTTACTCTCCCCTCCAATCGTTTGGTTGTTCTTATGTGCCTTATAATGCTTGCAAGCTGCCTTGTGTATTGTGTACTTGTTGTATGTATTTTAAATGTATTTGTTATTCAGCTATGCGGTTATCTTTTAAATAATAAATTTTGCCCTTGTCCCCCCCGCATGGCTTCAGAGTAATCGAGAAAGTTCTCGCTCTGAAGCGCCGCCCTTGGATCGAGGTCCCCCTCTCTGTGCCTTACGGCTCTTCCCCTCTCTCCACGCCCCTTGAGGAGTTGCGTCAGACTTGACCTTGGCGGCGACTTGTGGTGTAGCCTCTGTCTGGTGCAATTGCTTGCTGGCACTTGAGCTGTGAGCTCCCTTGACGGGCTCTTTTCTCTGGCCTTTCGTCCCCGGTCACGTAGCGTGAAGGTAAGAGAGTGGGACTTCGTTTCCTTCCTTGTAATGTTTACGTATTGGATAGGCCTGAGGTATTAGAAAACGCCTTTTATTAACATGTATCTATTGTAAACTGGTAACGTTTTTAGCTACTCTTTCAGTGCTCTAAGGGGGTAAACTCACTGGTGTTTAGAAACAACTGGTATTTTTAAGGTTTTCCCCTTCAGGGAAGTGACTGTGCTATGGGCAATCTGTAACCTCCGTATGTAGAGGAGTAACCCTCTGCTAGGTCGTGTAACTTTGAAGGTTCCTTTTAGTGTAGAATGTTATTTACTGTAAATTTATACCTTGGATAATTGAAGTTCGAAAAACGGAGGCTATTAACTAGTTCAGTGGAAACCCTGGCTCCACTTTGGTATGCAATTTGTTTAGTGTTCTCTGTTTAGTTTGGAGCGCCTTGTAAGTTCTGTTGTAATGTGGTCAGATAGCCAGAGTATGCCCTAATTGTTCGCAGAAAGAAACCTTTTCCTCGTTTATTGGTACCTGTTCATGAGGGCTGGTTCCCTCGTTGTTTTAAGGTGGTTATTATGTATTATCGTGTTTTAGCATTACTTAAATGTGAGTGGTTTAAAGATTTTAAATAACTTCAATTCTGTGAAAACGGAGGAAGGCAATTTATTCATTTGTAAAATAAAACTTTGAGCATATTTTATTCATGGCTTCTTAATATCCAGTCCCTAGGCCTACCGCTTCTTATAACGCTGCTATTGGAAGAATATTTACGGAACACAACTGATAGCAGAGCGTGGTTGAATGGGGCTGGTGTAGTGTTGGATGTACTCGATCGTTCTAGAGAGGTGTTCTCTCGGTGTCCTTCCGTCACGGTGTACTTCGGTTTGTTTTTTCCACTGCTATAATGACTACCCGTGATGTAGTCTACGCGGGGTCTCTCCGAAAGGAGGAGTTGCTTTATGAACTGACCATTCGTAACCTCGAGTCTCGAGGTACCGTCAAAAATGATGAGGCATTATTGCGATCTAATTTAGACAAGCCTGTTATTGTGCCTCGCTATACCGACGGCGAGGTGGGCGGTGCCGCGTCCCTGATAGACACCAACTTAACTGATATTATCTCGGTTATGGAATTTTTGGAGAGCGATTTTGCTTCTAGTCACCAGTTGAGAAGGGTTCAAGGTCGGCTCATGCATTATGTTCAGCGAATTGGGGATACTTTGTCATTAGAGCTAAATGATGAGGTGAGGGGTCAGATGAAAGACTTGGAAGAGAAAGCGGTTAAATTATTGGAGAAAGTTGATCGTGGCTAGCGATGCTGTTAGTCAAAAATAAATCTCTCCCTTCGGTCCCCTCTGTAAGTGGAGACGACTCTGGTAAATCCATAGGGAATGTGGAGGTCGGAGAGCAGTTACCCTTGCAATCTAATTTATCATCGAATATTTCTACCTTCTCCAATATCCTTCATGCCTTGACGTTAATGTTGAAGGATGCCCCATATTATTCCGTCAATTCTGCTAGCGACGTGGTAGCCTTTCTTCGCTTTCTGGTGGAGTTCCGGGACCATGCTCTGGTTTCTGGTATTTCGCATACCCATATTTTACAGATCATTTATCCTTTGGCGACTGGGGTTTTGTCTCATAGGATTGTTAACGCTGTCGCTGAACAAACAACCCTCCAACAATTCCACGCTCATTTATTAACTCATTTCATCCCGGCTATAGCCTTAAATTCGTTCGTCCAGAAATTCTATTTCAGGAGTCCAGCGTAATGATGAATCGCTAGCCGATTTTATTTCGGACATCAAAAGTTACGCCAGGGTTTTCGCCCTACATTTTTCAGAAGAACAGATTGTCTCGACCATCGTTGAGGGCATAAACCCTTTGTATCGTTCGTGCTTACGTTTCGCGGCTCATCCCCGCAATTTTTCGGAATTGGAGGCGATGGTCGTCGCCGCTGAAGGAGTTTGTCACGCGGAGACCTTACATACGGGGAGTATTTCGTCATTGCCCAATGTACCCGACGCTCCTGATTCACGAAAACCAGGTAATCAGAGGAAATGTTACGAGTGCGGATCACGTGAGCATTTTCGTACCCGTTGCCCTTCTCGGCCTTTGGGCAGTCGCCCAGCGGGCAGGGGAACCAATGCCAATGTCCCCCTTAGGAGTGGCAATGTTGTCTGTTTCAAGTGTGGACTTGCGGGACACTTGGCGACGAATTGTGTTGAAATGTCAGCGTCCAGCTGACTAGGTAAGGGGGATTTCGTGACTCACGATCCCCCAGTGGATAATGGCACTCATGGTGCCTCTATTCATCATTTATCAGGTACCTGTCCATCGGAGTGCATACGGATCTCCGCGGATGTGAATGGGAGTGAAAGTGGAAATGGGGTGCGAACCCGTGTCGGCCTTACTGGACTCGGGAAGTGTGCTATCCTTGGTTAGCGAGAAATGGTATGCCGCCTATAAAGCGATATGTACATTTCCTGATTTAGAACCGGTCTCTGTTTCGTGTGTATCGGCCAATTCCTCTAGGGTCGATGTTATGGGGTCCTTTACTAGTAAAATCCGTGTTTCTAACTTTTCGTGGAAGTTTTCCTTTTGTGTAGCCAAGGATTTGTCGTGTCCCGTTATTTTGGGAAGTAATTTCTTTTCCTACTCCGGATTAGTTCTGGACTTACAGAATGCTGTTTGTTGGTTCAAGTTTTGTCAATCATTAAAAATTCCCTTGTGCATATCTAATTCTGTGTCCCTTCGTTCGATTGTGCGCCCTCAGAGTGTGATGGCGAGCGATCTTAGCCATCTGCCTGAGGATCAGGCGCAGGGTGTTAGGGACCTGTGCGACACTTTGTGGATGTGTTCTCTGAGGAATTTGGCATGACCAACATTTTGGAATACAAAATTGAAGTATCTGATTCGACTCCCGTTAGAATTCCCTCTTACCGTTTGTCTCCGCCTAAAATGAAGGCCTTGAAGGAAATCATCGATAAGATGCTTGACCAGGGGATTATTCAACCTTCTACTTCTGCGTATTCTTCGCCCATATTTCTCGTTCCCAAACCTCAGGGCGGGTTTAGGCCTGTTCTGGATTATAGGCTTCTAAACAAGAAAATTGTGTTGCAGTCAGTCCCACTCCCAGATTTACACTCTTGTTTCTCCTGGTTTAGGAGGGCTAGATATTTCACCGTATTGGATCTGAACCAAGCCTACTATCAGATTCTTCTTGCCCCCGAGTCGCGGCATCTGACAGCGTTTGCCACCGACTGGAATTTATATGAATTTCGACGCCTGCCCTTTGGCATTTCGACAGGTGCTGCCGTCCTCACTAGACTTTTAAATAAACTATTTTCGGATATCAAATTCAATTACTTATATCATTATTTGGATGATTTAGTGATTTATTCCGAGAGTTTTGAGGAGCATCTGTTGCATCTTAAGGAAGTCTTGACGCGTCTCCGGAAGGCTGGGCATACCGTCAAGCTGTCTAACTTCTCGTTTGCCAAGCCCCAGATGTCGTTCCTAGGCATGTTGTGTCCCCTGACGGCGTCTCTGTGGACCTTTCGCGCACCCAGGCTATTCGTGAGTTCTGTCCTCCTCGAGATGTGAAAGAGGTAGCCCGGTTTGTGGGCATGATAAATTTTTTCGGAAGTTTATTCCGGATTTTGCTAAGCGTGCGGTCCCGCTTAACTCCCTACGTCGGAAAGGGGTTAAATTTGTGTGGGGACCATCTCAGCAGGCCGCTTTCGAAGACCTTAAGTTAGCGATTTCCAACGCTCCTATCTTAGCCATGCCCGATTTTTTCAAGCCCTTTATTGTGCTAACCGATGCTTCTGCATCCGCTGTGGCTGCCGTTTTGTTACTGGACTCAGAATTCGGTAGACGTCCGATCGCTTATGCATCCAGGACTCTGTCCGCTCTAGAGTCGAAATATTCTGTATACGAGCTTGAAGTGTTGGCAGTATTATTTGCCCTTGAGAAATTCAGGATGTACCTACAGCACGTAAAATTTGGACAGGAAACCGACAACCAGGCGTTGAGTTGGGTCCTGGGAAGACCACGGAGAACTGGTCGATTAGCCCGTTAGGCGATCAGGATCTCGGCCTTTCAGTTTGAAGTGCGGCACATCCGGGGGTCGGATAATGTGTTAGCAGATTCTTTAAGCCGTATGTATTCTTCCGAGGTTGTCCAGGATGACCAACCTTTGGACGTTGATTCCTCTGGCTTGCTGGCTACTTCAGTGGCATTTTTGTCTGACACGCCCTTGTTATATAATTTTTTTGCTAGTTGCTTTACGTCGCGCCGACACAGGTAGGTCTTATGGCGACGATGGGACAGGGAAGGGCTGGGAGTGGAAAGGAAGCGGCCGTGGCCTTAATTAAGGTACAGCCCCAGCATTTGCCTGATATGAAAATGGGAAACCACGGAAAATCATTTTCAGGGCTGCCGACAGTGGGGTTCGAACCTACTATCTCCCGAATACTGGATACTGGCCGCACTTAAATGACTGCAGCTATCGAACTCGGTCCTTCTTATATCATGACATAGCGAAAATTCAGAGAGAAGATCCCTTGTTAGGACCTGTGATCCTTGATTTAGAGGAAGGGAAACCAGTCGCTCCGTACCTTTTAAGGAACGGGGTCCTGTGTTGCCCTTCTCGGCACGATAAAAGGACGAAGGTGGTGATGCCCGCCGTTTTGGTGCCCATGATTTTTAAATATTATCATGAGTCCCCTCTTGCTGGCCACCTTGGCGTGTTTAAAACTAGAGAGAAGATTCGGGAGAACATTATTTGGAAGGGGTTGGATGGTGAAGTGCGAGAATTGGTCAAAGCTTGTAAGGTTTGTTAGATCAGTAAACCGCCTCTGAATACTAAGGTAGGGTTCTTGTCTTCCACTCAAGCTACTCGCCCCATGGAGCGTATATTCATCGACTTTGTTGGGCCCCTACCCAAATCGAAGGGCGAAGGTAATAGATTTATTTTCGTCTGTGTCGACGCTTTTACCCGCTTTACGTGGATGTTTCCTACCAAATTGGCTACCACTGACACCACGGTAAAATGTTTGAAAAGCATTTTCTCCACCTTCGGCCCTTGTCAAACCTTAGTCTCCGATAATGTGAGGGCTTTTACATCCAATTTGTTTAGGAAATTTTGTTTCGGTTTCTCCATCTCGCACGTCACTACCTCCGCGTACTATCCTCAGCCGTCGTACGCGGAGAGGGTGAACCGTAATTTGCGCTCTGCTCTTATCGCCTTCCATCATGAGGATATTTTGAGATGGGATACCTCGGTTCCTTGGTTAACCTTTGCCTTTAACTCGGCGGTTCACGAAGCGCACAAGACGTCGCCCTTTTCTCTCATGTTTAGTTTCATCCCTAATTCCCCATTGTCTAACTTGTGGAATATAAGCGATTTGTTGCCGGAGAAAATTGATCCTCCTAATGTTAGGGACACGTGGAAACGCGCTATGGCTAATCTTAAGATGTTTAATTTAAGGAAACAGCAACGTTATAATCAGGGGCGAAGACCTGTCAGCCTTGCCGTCGGTGATAGTGCTTTTGTCAGGAATTTTGTACCATCAGGAAAGTTATCCCCTCGCTTTTGGGGGCCCTGTACTATGTTGCAGTTCCTTACTCCGGACACCTTGCTCCTCAGGGACCCCGTGGTGGAGAGGGTGTTTAGGGTGCACCTCTCTCAGGTCAAGCCTGCCTAAGTTCTCGGTGCCGTCTTGTTGGGACGCTCCTTGCCTTTCTTCTATTTTATTTGAGGAGGGTTTCTTTCCACGAGTGTTGAATTCTTATTGTGTTACTACCTTATATGGTGTTGCACTGTATTTTATTGATTAGTATGTTCTCTACTTCTTCTACCTCACGCCCTTCCGTTTAGCCCCCCTTTGCTTGCTACCCGTCTTACCTTCGCGCTGCTGCCGGGGCATACCTGCGGCCTGGCGTTGTTGACCCTTCCCCGGTCCTCCTTGAATGTGGAAATTGTTACAAACTTCTGTCGGCTCTGTGTTTGTCGTTCTAGCCATCTGGAGGATTCTGTTGCCTGAGCTCTCTGGGAGGGCCCCTCGGTGGAGTTTGTGGTACTTCATGCATCCTGATAGCCGATAGTTTCGGCCTGTTATTCACGACAACACGTTTTGGAGCCCTTCCTGCGAACCTTGTTTGTTTGGCGGAGCACTATTCCCTTGCCTATCCGCCTATCTGCATCTTCGCTTATGTGGAGGACCGAGTGGAAATTGTGACGCCATATTAATCCGCAAGCTTGCTGGAGTTCCTTGCATGAACTTACTATGTAGGAAGGTTTTCCTTCCTTTCGGAGTCTGTACTCTATCTGTGAATTGTGTATCTGTCCGCTCCGTGAAGGAGTAGAATATGGAAGCTTTTCCTAATCATCTTAAGAAGGACTGTTTTGAAGTTGCATATTTTTGCTTATTGTTGAACTTTTCCGACGTCGGTTTTAAGGGGGGGAGGGTCTGTGCCATGAAAAACGTTTACTCTCCCCTCCAATCGTTTGGTTGTTCTTATGTGACTTATAATGCTTGCAAGCTGCCTTGTGTATTGTGTACTTGTTGTATGTATTTTAAATGTATTTGTTATTCAGCTATGCGGTTACCTTTTAAATAATAAATTTTGCCCTTGTCCCCCCCCGCGCATGGCTTCAGAGTAATCGAGAAAGTTCTCGCTCTGAAGCGCCGCCCTTGGATCGAGGTCCCCCTCTCTGTGCCTTACGGCTCTTCCCCTCTCTCCTCGCCCCTTGAGGAGTTGCGTCAGACTTGACCTTGGCGGCGACTTGTGGTGTAGCCTCTGCCTGGTGCAATTGCTTGCTGACACTTGAGCTGTGAGCTCCCTTGACGGGCTCTTTTCTCTGGCCTTTCGTCCCCGGTCACGTAGCGTGAAGGTAAGAGAGTGGGACTTCGTTTCCTTCCTTGTAATGTTTACGTATTGGATAGGCCTGAGGTATTAGAAAACGCCTTTTATTAACATGTATCTATTGTAAACTGGTAACGTTTTTAGCTACTCTTTCAGTGCTCTAAGGGGGTAAACTCACTGGTGTTTAGAAACAACTGGTATTTTTAAGGTTTTCCCCTTCAGGGAAGTGACTGTGCTATGGGCAATCTTTAACTTCCGTATGTAGAGGAGTAACCCTCTGCTAGGTCGTGTAACTTTGAAGGTTCCTTTTAGTGTAGAATGTTATTTACTTGCATCCGGGAGATAGTAGGTTCGAATCCCACTATCGGCAGCCCTGAAAATGGTTTTCCGTGGTTTCCCCATTTTCACACCATGCAAATGCTGGGACTGTACCTTAATTAAGGCCACGGTCGCTTCCCTCCAACTCCTAGGCCTTTCCTATCCCATCGTCGCCATAAGACCTATCTGTGCCGGTGCGACATAAAGCCCATAGCAAAAAAAAAAAATGTTATTTACTGTAAATTTATACCTTAGATAATTGAAGTTCGAAAAACGGAATCTAATAACTAGTTCATTGGAAACCCTGGCTCCACTTTGGTATGCAATTTGTTTAGTGTTCTCCGTTTAGTTTGGAGCGCCTTGTAAGTTCTGTTGTAATGTGGTCAGATAGCCAGAGTATGCCCTAATTGTTCGCAGAAAGAAACCTTTTCCTCGTTTATTGGTACCTGTTCATGAGGGCTGGTTCCCTCGTTGTTTTACGGTGGTTATTATGTATTATCGTGTTTTAGCATTACTTAAATGTGAGTGGTTTAAAGATGTTAAATAACTTCAATTCTGTGAAAACAGAGGAAGGCAATTTATTTATTTGTAAAATAAAACTTTGAGCATATTTTATTCATGGCTCCTTAATATCCAGTCCCTAGGCCTACCGCTTCTTATAACGCTGCTATTGGAAGAATATTTACGGAATAATAATAATAATAATAATAATAATAATAATAATAATAATAATAATAATAATAATAATAGATCGAACACTGCTAAAAATATCTCACTTCTAAATACAGTGCGACGGTGTAAAAATGAAACGGCGTATGGCTTTTAGGACCGGGAGTGTACGAGAACAAGTTCGGCTCGCCAGATGCAGGTCTTTTGATTTGATACCCGTAGGCGACCTGCGCGTCGGGATGAAGATGAAATGATGATGAAGACGACACATATACCCAGCCCCCGTGTCAGCGGAATTAACCAATTATGGTGAAAATTCCCGATTCTGTCGGGAATCGAACCCGGAATCCCTGAGACCAAAGGCCAGCACGCTAACCATTTAGCCATGGAGCCGGACACTGTGACGGTGTGATATATGAACTATCACACCATGTGGTCTCTAACAAAATGTAAACTCGTCTTCCTATTCAGTTTGTTGACAAATGGTTCTTTCCTACTTACTCTTGCATACTTATTACTTTTCCTGATAATTCGCCTAATTGTCTCTGGATCGGCTTTCTTCCTTGTATATTCCTCAACCATCACAGCAAGTTTTGGAGCACTAATCATTGGATTCTTCTTAACCACTCGTAGCGTCCAACGTTCATCTGTGGAATTACTTTGTCCTGACTTACTTTGTCCTTATTTTCAATCCGGTTGGTACTTTTACACCTATCTGTAACACATTGCACAGTTGAATGGCTTTTGTTCACAATTTTGTCAATTTCTCTTAATTATTCTCCTGTTTTATAATAAAAAATCATCAACTCTGTGTCTTCTTTCAAAGACTGGCCTCTCTGACGGTTCATTGTTAACTACTACTTGCTTTTACTTCGCAACGCTTGACGATAGAATGAACTTGTCTCATGCGTTTCGTATTGCACTTGGCAGTCAAACGTACGGTGTTCATACATGTCCATCAAGGTCTGTATGAGTTTCCTTGTGACCTCGAGCAGCAGCATAATACCAAATAATCAGACATACTTGTGTTAATTCATGGACAAGATAACTAACAAGTATTTGCATAATACTACGACATATACACGTTACATTGCACATAAAAATATGATAAATATACCTAATCACCCAACTTTCTGTTCGTAATGAGACAAATAGATTATGATCGTGTATGAGATTCATTGTGACCCACTGTACATCACAGACAACACATTCTCCACCACAATAACATGCAGTTTCCCATACACGGTAGATGCCGCCCTACAAGGGCTACACTAGGCTAGCAATAGCCAAGGTAGGTAGAATAGAAGTTAGAGATCATGGGTAAGATGCGCAGTAACAAAGCAGAGATGTGACGTCATACAGGACCCTCGCATTGAAGCTGCCCTGAATGAGGTCGAGGTAGTTCGAATAAGAATCGCTGTGCACGCAGACGCTAGGAGCTAATAATACACGATAGTAACATATCTGTGGTGTATAAGAGGCAGTGTGTGTTTATTTTATGTGTGTATGTATGTTCACTCCTCAACCCTAAGGCTGGTTGGATCCTCAACAGATCAGCCATCGGCTGTCATAGATGGCCTAGGCATCACTGGAGAGGCGTACTAGGGAAATGAGGAGTGAGGTAGTTTCCCGTTGCTTTCCTCACCGAGCCAGATTTTCTATTACGTATGAGTCCGCCATGCCCACTGAAATGCATGCACCAACCGACCCTATGAGCAACATTTTCACACCATTCATAGCAGGGACTGGCTGCATAAGGAATGGCATTACTAGTATCGTTCATACCTCAGTCACCTTCGTATTATCAAAGCCAAGGACAAGACAGAGACAGATCTATGAAAGTAACAAAATTGCTCTAGTCCATACCAGAAGACACAGTGCACTGTAAACTGCCAGAAAAAAGCAGTAATAATGTTCATTTTTCAGTATTGTTTGTTGCGCCTTTGCAGGTTGCACAAATCATAGCAGGCACGAAAAGGAACGAAACATACACTTTCATTTATTCCCTAAAGCCACTCTCCTAAATAAACAGTGGCAATAAGAAGTAATCAAGACATTATTGAAAGCTATTTTTCTCAGCTTCGAGGGTTCGGAAGATGTTATGACCATCCTCTTCTGACAGCTTTGACGCAAAAGATGAAATCATTGCTTCTCAGCCTCAATGCTTCCGAGGCGATCAGAAATTACAACTGTTCTCCAGATGATAACGAAACATTACGTGCAAATATGTTATCATATGCTACTGATGAAGTCGTTCAAAACTCGGATTTCGTGTGCCAGTCTAAAGCCAGCGTTGAGCCCACAACATCCTATTCTTTACCGGAGGGTGAACAAGGGTTCGTTAAAGCCCCTGAAGAGCTAGTGGAACAGCTCGAGGACAGTCGCGAAACCAAGGCTCATCATAATCTGCTTGAAGACTTCACTGGCTATATAGCTTTAAGAGTAAAGAAGAAGAACCTCGGCATAGAAAGCGATTATGGACAGAAAACAGGTCAACCTACGACAAGGGGTGGAAATTACAGTAGATTTCAAAGACGTCTAGATACAGTTTGAAGCAGCCCACAGAGAGATGGTACACAATGGTAGTGCAGATGAAGAAAGAGTTCAAATTTTACCACGGGAAAGAACTAAGAGGATGCTAACATCAACACAAACCTTACGAAGATCTTGAAGAAGAAATTCCCCGAAATTCGTGAATTTGCAAGTTGCTTCGTGAGAAGCCATTCTTTTATTCGAATGCACGCTTTAAACAGAAGTAAAGTATTCAAGAGACCGAGTTTCAGTTAATACAGTAACGATAACGAAAGAAGAAAAGCAAAGGAAGTCTACTGATACTATAGATACATGTGTTTGATAATATTATTTCTTTAAATATCAGCATTATTCTTTGTGTAATTTTATGTTAAATCTCTACGGAAGGCAGTTTATTATGCTGTATATGAAACCAATGCTAACGTTGTTAATATACAGGCTCATGAATTTATATTGCCTATCTACTGTTAATGTGGAATTTGTCAGTTCCTGGCACTTGGAAGAGATAATTTACTGTTCGTGTTATGAACGGTGTATATCGTTTCCGAATATTATTTGTAACAATGGACATACTTCTTGCAGTCATCAAGTTTTAATGTTCGAGTCCGTAACAATTAGAGCCCCTTGTCATTGTTATCATAGGTGTTGGGAACATGAACATATGGAATAGCCATTCCACTGCGATCACAGTGTTAGCATTGTTACAACCTTTCATACAGACCGAAATACTTCAGAAACGCTGCTTGATTCACACCGTATTTGATCTCTTATTATTGCTCTAATGTAACAGTGAAGTATAATGCCTTTTCTGAGGTGAGATTAAAATATCAGTATCAATAAAGTTCTCTTATCTCTAACTTGTAGCTGAAACAGAATACTTCACAGCTGTGTATTACCTCATACAGAAGGCAAGGCGCTGAGGATTCCGATGACGTCACCGACGGCCAAGCGTGGTGGGGAGACCTGCGCGTGATCCCTACCTCTAACTTGTTGAGTTTGGTGATTTGAAAGAGAAACACTTTTCGGGGCTTGCGAATAAATGGGCAGGAAACTGCTCCGTTCAAAACCGTTGAGCTGAATATTTGATAGTTTATAACCCTTTTTAAATGTTATAAAAATGTTACTGATAAGTCCACTTGGTGCGTGCATTTTAAGTGCTCGGCAAACTGATATGTAATGGCAACTTCTGGTTCGGTGAAGTAATCTACGGGAAACTACATCACTTCTTATTTTCCTAGAATATATCTTCTGTGATGTATGACAACTGATTGCGGGACTGTTAATGTTCCAAGCAACCTTCGGGCTGACTACTCAACATACATACAAATATACACTGTAATGGCGTCACTTAATTCGTCAGACTTAGAAACTTGGAATATGGGCTCGTCGGGCTGAGTAGCTGGTCTCCTGCGCACAAGTTTGCGGTTTCAATCTTCGCACAGTCCGGTGGTAGTTGAAGGAGATCAACAAATACGCCAGCATCCCCTTCCTGACACTAACCCTTCAGTATGTGGAGGGATGTATTCACTATTACTCATTTATGTGGTAGTTTGAAGTGTGATGTGTTGTATGCTAATGCATACGTGTATTAAGACGAACACAAACACCCAGCCCCTGAGCTAGAGGAATTAACTAGAAGAAGTTAAAATCCCGATCCGGGTGGGAATCGAACACAGGGCCCTCTAAAGTGAAGGCCACTACGCTGACCATTCAGCCAAGTAGCCGGGCTGTAAAACCAATAACATTATTATTACGTAATTCCTAAGCAAGTTGGCCGAGGTCGCACACACGGTTAGTTTCGTTGTAAAACTGAAAGGTAGCTTGCTTGAAATTTAGAATTTCGTTAGGGTGGTTATGATGTTAATTTTACCTGAGGGTTTTAGTGTGAAATTTCTATTGTTGTAAATCTACTGCTGAAGTTTAGCCAGCTCGCTGAAAATCGAAAGTTGCAGAAAAAACGAAATCGATAACGGTTAACGCGACTAGCTTCTACGACGACATTTATGTTAATCAATCAAAACAACTATCATATTCATGATCTTGTTAATATTGACATAATAATAATAATAATAATAATAATAATAATAATAATAATAATAATAATAATAATAAACCGAGCAAGTATATTGCATTTTTCAGGCACAAATGTATCAGCTTCTTAAATCCAAGGAGCAGGCCGAATAGTTCAGACCGTAGAGCGTTGGCTTTCTGGGCTCAGTTTCGGGGTACCGTCCCGGATCAGTCCGGTGGTATCTGAAAATGCTCAAATATGTCAGCCTCGTGTCCACAGAGTTAATGACAGCCACGTGCTTTTTGACAGACAACAACGCATCGCTAACCTCACTGCTGCCATCTTGAGGGGCCTAAACCTCAGTAGTACCAACTTAACCTAAATAGCGCGAGGTAAACAAAGCCACGTGTTTTTTGACAGCCACGTGCTTTTTGACAGACAACAACGCATCGCTAACCTCAGTACTGCCATCTTGACGTTCCTAAACCTCAGTAGTACCAACTTAACCTAACTTGCGCGTGGTAAACAAAGCTACGTGCTTTTTGACAGCCACGTGCTTTTTGACAGCTGTCATCCGCCATCTTTAAACCACAGAGCACTGTGCTGTCCTCTTTATCGTAGTAGATGTAAATTCGTCACCTGTCATCCGCAGTGCTGCCATCTTGGCGGGCCTAAACCTTAGTGCTACCAACTTAACCTCACTAGCGTGAGATAAACAAATCCACGTGCAGCTGTCATCCGCCATCTTTAATCTATAGAGCACAGTGCTGCCCTCTTTGTGGTGGCGGATAATTTGAAAAATGCTTTTTGACAGCAACCATCTTTGAGCACCGTGCTGCCCTCTTTAGCTACTTACCTTTGAAATGTGGTGGCGGTAAATTCCACGTGCTTTACAAACCTATATGCTTTTCTGACAGCTGTCATCCGCCATCTTTAATCCAGAGAGAACAGTGCTGCAATCTTTAGTTGAAATGTGGTGGCGGCAAATTCCACGTGCTCTTGTTTGGAAACAAATCAACATGCTTTTTGACAGCAGCCATCTGTAATCACCGTGCTGGCCTCTTTGGCTACTTACCTTTGAAATGTAGTGGCGGTAAATTCCACGTGCTTTACAAACCTATATGCTTTTCTGACAGCTGTCATCCGCCATCTTTAATCCAGAGAGAACAGTGCTGCAATCTTTAGTTGAAATGTGGTGGCGGTAAATTCCACGTGCTCTTGTTTGGAAACAAATCAACATGCTTTTTGATAGCAGCCATCTTTAATCACCGTGCTGCCCTCTTTAGCTACTTACCTTTGAAATGTGGTGGCGGTAAATTCCACGTGCATTACAAACCTATATGCTTTTCTGACAGCTGTCATCCGCCATCTTTAATCCAGAGAGAACAGTGCTGCAATCTTTAGTTGAAATGCGGTGGCGGCAAATTCCACGTGCTCTTGTTTGGAAACAAATCAACATGCTTTTTTGACGGCTGTCATCCGCCATCTTTAATCACCGTGCCGCACTCTTGCGTCAGCTGTCATCCGCCCAGCAATTCTCTTTCTATATAATAATTTCGTGTGGCTACTTCTAGCCAAGTGCAGTCAAAAAAAAATCCTAGTCTTGTTGTATCAGGAAGGGTAACTGGCTAAATCCCGGTCTTTCAGCGTCAGGAAGGGCAACCAGCCATACCGTGAAACAATAGTGTATGATGTAAGAGGCTAGATACTGCTTTGAGCATCTAGCTGTAAAACCCCAATTCTCGTGTTTAAAAGAGCATCTAGTTGTAAAACAGATTCTTAATCCCAGTTCTTTGACGTCGGGAAGGGCAACCGGTCGAAAACAATACTGTATGATGTAAGAGGCTAGATACTGCCAGTTTTGTGTCAGGAAGGGCAACTAGTCTTAAAACAAATTCTTGCGATTTAAAATCTTAGCTTTGCGTCAGGAAGGGCATCCAGCTGTAAAACAATAGTTCGTGATTCAGCGATTTAAAATCTAAGAAGTGCATCTAGCTGTAAAACCCCGATTCTCGTGTTAGAAGTTGTAAAACAGAGTCTTAATCCGAGTTCTTTGACGTCAGGAAGGGCAACCGGTCGAAAACAATAGTGTATGATGTAAGGGGTTAGATACTGTCAGTTTTGCGTCAGGAAGGGCAACTAGTCTTAAAACAAATTCTTGCGATTTAAAATCTTAGCTTTGCGTCAGGAAGGGCATCCAGCTGTAAAACAATAGTTCGTGATTCAGCGATTTAAAATCTAAGAAGTGCATCTAGCTGTAAAACCCCGATTCTCGTGTTAGAAGTTGTAAAACAGAGTCTTAATCCGAGTTCTTTGACGTCAGGAAGGGCAACCGGTCGAAAACAATAGTGTATGATGTAAGGGGTTAGATACTGTCAGTTTTGCGTCAGGAAGGGCAACTAGTCTTAAAACAAATTCTTGCGATTTAAAATCTTAGTTTTGCGTCAGGAAGGGCATCCGGCAGTAAAACAATAGTTCGCGATACAGCTATTTAAAATCTAAGAAGAGCATCTAGCTGTAAAACCCCGATTCTCATGTTAGAAGTTGTAAAACAGATTCTTAATCCCAGTTCTTTGACGTCAGGAAGGGCAACCGGTCGAAAACAATAGTGTATGATGTAAGAGGCTAGATACTGCTATTTAAAATCCTAGGAGGGTATCCAGTTGTAAGACAGATTCTTGTGATTTAAAATCTCGCGTCAGGAAGGGCAACCGGTCGAAAACAATAGTGTATGATGTAAGAAGCTAGATACTGCTTTTTTAAAATCCTAGAAGGGCATCCTGTTATAAAACGGATTCTTGTGATTTAAAATCTCGCGTCAGGAAGGGCAACCGGTCGTAAAACAAATTCTCGCGTTTTAAACTCCTGCGTCAGGAGGAGGCACTCGGCTTTAAAACATATTTTTAATCCCGGTCCTGCTACGTTAGGAACCACATCTAGCTGTAAAAACAGGAGCTTCAAACATTTACAGTTTTAAGCATTAGGAACGGGTTATGGGTTACATTTTCTGTTCTCCTACATAGAACACTATCTTTGAAGTTGTATCGGCGCAGTCTGAAGCGAGGTGTGGAATGTATGTGTTAGCTGAAATTGTACACTCGGCTTCCGGCTGCACTAACCTTGAACGAAGACACGGTGTGCTGATAAGCAACTTGTAACTCATAGAACGTCTTACTGCTAGATTATAAGCGTATTAAGGTTGTAAAATATTCTGTTCTGTAAAACTGAAATAGTCCTCCTCTGTGGTGTAGTAGTTAGTGTGATTAGCTGCTACCCCCGGAGGCCCGAGTTCGATTCCCGGCTCTGCCACGGAATGTGTAGCATTTAGCCTATGTAAGTTCCTAACATAACATATCATGATTGTACGGAGAGGTTAAAACACAGTGCCAGCATGTAGCCTACTCCTATCGAAATAGCCTGCACGGCGCCGGCATGTAGGCTTCTCCTGTTGAAGGAGCCTGTACAAGGTTTAACACCTGCCATCAACAGCCCTTACTTAATACTGGCTATTTTTTGCACGCCCTCGAAACTACCTAAGAATGTAATATACTACCGTAGGGAGAGGGTAAAACCCAGTGCTGGTACATAGCCTACTCCTACCGAAGAAGCTTGCACACAGCTTAACGCCTCCATCCGACAAATGAATCACCCTCAACACTCTTGTACTCACAATCATTTTCGAAGGAGTCTGCATCTGGTTTAACGTCCCCATCAACAACCCTTACTTAATGCTACCTTTTTTTTTGCACACCCCGCCTCTTAGATCATACACCATAGTTTTACGACCGGTTGCCCTTCCTGAGTAGGATTTTAAATCGCAGTATACGCGATAAATTTGTTATAGCGGGTTTTATATATCCCGGTACCGGCACATAGCCTACTCCTACCGAAGAAGCCTGCACACAGCTTAACGCCTCCATGCGACAGATGTAGGCTACTCCTGTTGAAGGAGCCTGTACAAGGTTTAACACCCGCCATCAACAGCCCTTACTTAATACTGGCTTTTTTGCACATCCTCGAAACAGCCTAAGAATGTAATATACTACCGTAGGGAGAGGGTAAAACCCAGTGCTGGTACATAGCCTACTCCTACTGAAGAAGCCTACACACAGCTTAACGCCTCCATCCGACAAATGAATCACCCTCAACACTCTTGTACTCACAATCATTTTCGAAGGAGTCTGCATAAGGTTTAACGCCCCCATCAACAGCCCTTACTTAATGCTAGCTTTTTTGCACACCCCGCCTCTTAGATCATACACCATAGTTTTACGACCGGTTACCCTTCCTGACTGGGATTTTAAATCGCAGTATACGCGATAAATTTGTTATAGCGGGTTTTATAACTAGATATCCCGGTACCGGCACATAGCCTACTCCTACCGAAGAAGCCTGCACATAGCTTAACGCCTCCATCCGACAGATTTTTTTGCACACCCTCGAAACTACCTAAGAATGTAATATACTACCGTAGGGAGAGGGTAAAACCCAGTGCTGGTACATAGCCTACTCCTACCGAAGAAGCCTGCACACAGCTTAACGCCTCCATCCGACAAATGAATCACCCTCAACACTCTTGTACTCACAATCATTTTCGAAGGAGTCTGCACAAGGTTTAACGCTCCCTATCAACAGCCCTTACTTAATACTGGCTTTTTTTGCACACCCCGCCTCTTAGATCATACACCATAGTTTTACGACCGGCTACCCTTCCTGACTAGGATTTTAAATCGCAGTATACGCGATAAATTTGTTGTAGCGGGTTTTATAACTAGATATCCTAGTGCCGGCACATAGCCTTCTCCTACCGAAGAAGCCTGCACACAGCTTAACGCCTCCATCCGACAAATGAATCACCCTCAACACTCTTCAATCATTCTCGCTACTTCGGAAGATAGCAGGTTCGAACTCCTAGTGTCGGAAGCCGTAAAAAAATAGCAAATGCTAGGCGAGGGGCCTGCGCGATCGTCATAACGTGTAATTACATGATCTAGCTAAATGTAGTTTTAGCTCAATACCTTTAAGTGCCTACAGGTAAGGAATACCGCTCATGTAGCTTAGTACCCTCCCGTTTAAGTCCAGAAGTCGAGGATCGCGCGCTAACTTTCCAAGGCTCGATCCGCTGCAGAACTCTTAAATTCTGACACCTCGGTATCAACAGGAGGTTCGATTCCGGCTTAAATACGTCAGCCTGCGGGACTCAGTGTAAGACCCTCAGGAGAGCTCTTGTTACATAAACACTTCGTTCCGACTGTACTGCAGTTGTCAGCGATTTTCACATCCGCTTGGTAACAAGCAGCATATTTACTCGCTGCAGTCTGCGTGAAGCGCTCACAGTTCTCTGTATGCGTTTATTACGTACGCATCCCCCGTCTAAGTACTGTCTGCTGTGAATATTATTCTTCAGCCTTTATCTTAAGGTAAGCTAGAACTGTTAGTTACTGTTTGCAAAGCAACTTCTACGCTAGGTAATAGACATCTACATTCATATATGTTTGTTCTTTTCTTTTTTTAGGTACTATTCGAGTTACAGGCTTGAACGTACGCATTTTATTCATCCGAGTAACAGTCTGCAGCACGTGCATTTTTAAGGTATGTTTTCGAACTTTGAGTTGTAAAGATAGCTAGGTTAACTGATGTACCCTACACTACATTCATATATGTTTGTTCTTTTCTTTTAGGTACGACCAGAATATTATCATTCGAGTTACAGGCCTGAAAGTACGTATTTTATTTATCCGAGTAACAGTCTGCAGCACGTGCATTTTTAAGGTATGTTTTCGAACTTTGAGTTGTAAAGATAGCTAGGTTAACTGATGTACCCTACACTACATTCATATATGTTTGTTCTTTTCTTTTAGGCACGACCAGAATATTATCATTCGAGTTACAGGCTTGAAAGTACGCATTTTATTCATCTGAGTAACAGTCGGCAGTGCGAAGATTTTAAGGTATGTCTGACCTCTATTCGTTGAAACTTGGTTTCTTCCGAACATCGTAACTTTAAGCTAATCATAAATAGTTGTTCTCTTCAATCCTCATGCTATAGACGAGGTTAATCTTATAATTTCAAACACGCACACATAGCTATGTCTGTCCTCAACAGGCTGAAACTTGGTTTCTTCTAAAACATCGTAACTTTAGTCTATTGATAAATAGTCGTTCTCTTCAATCCTCATGCTATAGACGAGGTTAATTTTATAATTTCAAACACACACATAGCTATGTCTGTCCTCAACAGGCTGAAACTTGGTTTCTTCTAAAACATCGTAACTTTAGTCGTTCTCTTCAATCATCATACTATAGACGAGGTTAATTTTATAATTTCAAACACACACATAGCTATGTCTGTCCTCAACAGGCCGAAACTTGGTTTCTTCTAAAACATCGTAACTTTAGTCTATTGATAAATAGTCGTTCTCTTCAATCCTCATGCTATAGACGAGGTTAATTTTATAATTTCAAACACACACATAGCTATGTCTGTCCTCAACAGGCTGAAACTTGGTTTCTTCTAAAACATCGTAACTTTAGTCTATTGATAAATAGTCGTTCTCTTCAATCCTCATGCTATAGACGAGGTTAATCTTATAATTTCAAACACGCACACATAGCTATGTCTGCCCTCAACAGGCTGAAACTTGGTTTCTTCTAAAACATCGTAACTTTAGTCTATTGATAAATAGTCGCTCTTCAATCCGCATACTATAGACGAGGTTAATTTTATAATTTCAAACACACACATAGCTATGTCTGTTCTCAACAGGCCGAAACTTGGTTTCTTACGAACATCGTAACTTTAAGCTAATCATAAATAGTTGTTCTCTTCAATCCTCATGCTATAGACGAGGTTAATTTTATAATTTCAAACACACACATAGCTGTCTGACCTCAACAGGCTGAAACTTGGTTTCTTCTAAAACATCGTAACTTTAGTCTATTGATAAATAGTTATTTTCTTTAATCTGCATGTCATAGAAGAGCTTAATCTTATAATTTCAAACTCACAGCAATGTCCGACCTCTATACGTTGAAACTTGGTTTCTTCCGAACATCTTAACTTTAAGCTAATCATAAATAGTTGTTCTCTTCAATCCTCATGCTATAGACGAGGTTAATCTTATAATTTCAAACTCACAGCAATGTCCGACCTCTATACATTGAAACTTGGTTTCTTCCGAACATCGTAACTTTAGTCTATTGATAAATAGTCGTTCTCTTCAATCCTCATGTTCTAGACCAGGTTAATTTTATAATTTCAAACACACATAGCTATGTCTGACCTCAACAGGCTGAAACTTGGTTTCTTCTAAAACATCGTAACTTTAGTCTATTCATAAATAGTCGTTCTCTTCAATCCTCATGCTATAGAAGAGGTTAATCTTATAATTTCAAACTCACAGCCATGTCCGACCTCTATACGTTGAAACTTGGTTTCTTCCGAACATCGTAACTTCCGCCTAATCTCTATTGGTCGTTCTCTTTTCAGATGTTCCCCTGCTGTGAGGAATGTAATGTAACGTTTACAAGGCGAGATAACTTCATGCGCCATATGAAATCAAAACACCCTAGCATAACATCTGCTTTATGTAAAGTTTGTAGTGTGTATTTCGCTAACGTAGAGCGATACGAGGCTCACTTAGTAGAGGTACACCAAATATCTACTTGCCCTCAGGTAGTAGTAGGGAAAAAGCGTGCAGCTACTGATGTAGCTGTAGAAAGTACTAGTAGTAAAAAACCTAGAAAAAATCATGAACTTCAAACTATTCACTGCGAGCACTGTAACACTGATGTACCATCTTCGCATTTTCAGGGACACTTACGGAGTAATGCACATAAAAATAATGCGTGTAGAAGTGGTAGTAACGCAAACATCGAGGAAATTAATACAGCATTTAAAAGTAGGATTGCTAGTTACAGAATTCGCACCAGTCAAAAGTTTCAGAGCACTTCAAACTTTTTAAATTGCGTTCAACCGGATGTACAACAGCTTCTTGCTAAATCTTTGTCCAATCATAATTTATTTAAAGTTAATTTTGAACTTTTCGCCTTGTACATTAAAAGCACGGATGAATCCGAAATAACGGACATTAAATCATTTAATACGAAGAATTTTGTCATAAGTGAGTCGACTAATTTTGGTGATGTACTTAGGGATGTCTCTAACATTATTTCAACTAAGAGCGAGGAATTTCAGGATAAGGAATCAGGGTGGGCTTTAGTTGAAATAATGTATCTAGAAGTTAACATCAATAAGTACAATCCCATGCGAGGTTCATCGTACATCGAGCTGCCGACATGGATTCAGCAAAGAAAAGCTGTTGTAAACATCCAAAACAATGATGAAGCATGTTTTGCATGGGCGGTGATGTCGGCTTTAAATCCTGCGAAATCAGACGTAGCTAAGAGAACATCATCGTATCCACACTATTCAACGCAACTAAATTTCGATAGTATAGAATTTCCTGTGCAGATAAAGGATATGAAGCGCTTTGAGGAACTAAATAACATTAGCATTAATGTGTATGGTGTAGAGAAAAAGTCTGTAGTAGGTCCTCTGTATTATACATGTCATAAGAAGAGTACTCATGTTAACTTACTCTATATTGAAAACAGTGAGAATAGCCACTTTTGCTGGATTAAAAATCTGAGTAGACTTGTTAGTAGTCAGTTATCAAAAGATAAGTGTAAAAAGTGGCTATGTAATGGATGCTTGCAGTATTTTAGAACTGAAGATCAGTTAACGAAGCATTCCAAGAATGACTGCAATAATGTACGTACAGAGATACCTACTACAGGCAATAATGTTTTAAAATTTACAAATTTTCACAAGCAGATGTGGGTACCGTTCGTGATTTATGCAGACTTTGAAGCTATCCTCACGCCATGCAACACATGCTTACCTAATCCTGACAACTCTTTCACTAATACTACGCACATGCATGTCCCGTATAGCTTCGCGTATTACATCAAGTGTAGTTACGATAGTACGCTTAACAAGTTAGAGCTGTATCGAGGATATGATGCTGCTAAAGTATTTTTAGAAAGACTTGAAAGTGATGCAGTTCGTCTTGGCCGTATTCTAAATAGTAATATTCCTATGAAGCCACTCACCGAAATTCAGTTAAATGATCATGAACGTGCTACAAAGTGTAGCATTTGTGATAGGGAATTTTCCGAAAATGACCCTAAAGTTTTTGATCATGATCATTTAACTGGTTTCTATAGATGTGCCGCTCATTATAGCTGTAATCTTAAGTATAGAGTTCCTAAATTTATCCCTGTAATTTTTCATAACTTATCTGGTTACGACTCTCATTTCATCATTTCACAATTTGGAGCTTCAGATGACAAAGTAGATATAATCCCTCAGAATAAAGAGCGGTACATTGCGTTTGCAAAGTCTGTAAAAGTAGATGCTGAGCATTCTATAAAACTGAGATTCCTTGACTCGTTTCGCTTTATGGCGAGTAGCCTCGATAAACTTTCTAGTCATTTACAGCCTGAACAATTTACGGAAATTCGACGCGTTTTTCCCGAAGAAGCGCAGTTTAATTTACTTCGGCGTAAGGGTGTTTTTTGTTATGAATATCTCGACTGCTTAGAACGCCTCGAAGAACGTGCCTTACCATCGAAACAATCTTTTTACAGCTCGCTGAATTCAGCAGATATTAGTGATGATGACTATTTACATGCACAACATATCTGGGAGCAGTTCCACATTCAAACGCTGGGTGAATACCCCGATTTATATTTAAAGACAGATGTACTTTTGTTAGCTGATGTTTTTGAAAATTTTCGCTGTGTTTGCAAGAAAACCTACAGCCTTGACCCATGTCAGTATTTTACTGCGCCTGGGTTAAGTTGGGACGCGATGTTAAATTACACGCAGGTGAATTTGGAACTGCTAACTGATATTGATATGGTGCACTTTATAAAATCATCTATTCGAGGCGGTCTAAGTCAGTGCAGCGGGCGGTATTCCAAGGCAAATAATAAGTACATGCCGAGTTTCGATTCTAGTCAGGAATCTCAGTATATCGTTTATCTCGATGCTAATAATCAGTATGGGTGGGCGATGAGTCAGCATCTACCGGTGAGTGGTTTCCGCTGGCTAACGCAGTGCGGAATTGATGCTTTACAGCTGCACGCCCTAGGCGATGAAGCTGATAAAGGCTATTTCCTCGAAGTTGACTTACAGTATCCTAAAGAGTTACACACTTCTCATAATGACCTACCGTTCTGCCCTGAAAATATGAAGCCCCCGTACATCGCATCAACGACGAAAATGCTCATTGCTAATTTATGCGATAAATCTAAGTATATCATTCATTACCGAAATTTAAAACAGTGTTTGCAGCATGGTTTGAAGTTATCCAAAATTCATCGCGTACTAGAATTTAATCAGTCACCGTGGCTAAAGCCATATATCGATCTGAACAATAATTTAAGAACGAATGCGGTTAACGAGTTTGAAAAAGATTTCTACAAGCTCATGAATAACAGTGTGTTTGGTAAGACTATGGAAAATGTTGACAAACGCGTTGATGTAAAATTGATTACAAACTGGGAAAATATTAAGAAAAGGTATGGTGCTAACTATTTAATAAGTAAACCAAATTTCCACAGCTGCACCATCATACATGAGAATTTAGTTATTATACAGATGAATCGTGTTAAGGTTAAGTATGACAAACCTACCTACGTCGGCTTTGCAGTACTTGAATTGGCTAAAACACTCATGTATGAATTCCATTACGATTATATGATGAAGAAGTACGCGCATAATGCGCAATTGCTCTACACAGATACCGATTCGTTTATTTATCAAATCAATACTGATGACTATTACAATGATATAAAGCCAGACTTGGGTAGGTTTGATACGAGTAACTATCCTGCAAATAATCAATATCATCTACCGCTAGTGAACAAAAAGGTTCTAGGTAAAATGAAAGATGAATGTGCTGGGAATATTATCGATTCATTTGTAGGTACTAAATCCAAGTCATATTGCATAAAACTCTTAAATGAATTACAAATAAAGAGATTGAAGGGGGTTAAAAAGAATGTCGTTCAGAATCAGCTAAGTTTTGAAAACTATAACAATTGCATTAAAAGTAATCCACCTGTTTTGCATAAGCAGATGTCTGTCATTAGAAGCAAGAAGCACCAGTTGTACACTCATTTAATTAGTAAGGTAGCCCTTAATAATGTTGATTGCAAACGGTTTGTCATTCCAAATTCCACCAACACGCTAGCCTGGGGGCATAGTAGTATTGATAGGTACTACTTTACATAAAGCAGATGTGTGTGTAAACATTATGCTAGAGGTGTGTACTTACGTTACGCTGTCTTACATCACAATTCACTGTACATATTGTAGGGAGACGTACGCTGAGAGCGTAGTACAGCAAGTTTAAACTTGTACATTCAAGAATTGCATCGAGAAGTACGCAAACATCACTAGGGTAAAATGATTCGAGATAAAACTTGTACATACAAGATGTAAATAAATAATGTAGAATTAGCATATTCTTTTATTTTAGGTTAGGTATTACCTTCCACCCGCTCCTTATTTACAAGATAGAGTTTTTGTTTATTACTCAAAGAAGAAAAGCAAGAAAGAAGGTGTTGAGCAGATTCGTAAGTATGTTATTGTCTAGCTCATGTTGAGAAGAGAATTCTTTTTCTAAACAGTGTTTGATTGCAATACAGTGTTCAACAACATCGAACTATAAACGGTAGTATGTGTTCAAGTCTAAACTTGCAATACTCTTGCTTTTGCAATGCACGTTCGATAGAGATGTAGCTTGATAGAGGAAGAAGAGCAGTTAGTAAGTATTTTGAGAAGATATTTTGTTTTCCTTTCTAAACAGTGCTCGATTCTAGTTATACAATGCAGTGTTCAACAACATCGAACACTAGTATGCAGTTCAAGTTGTAATAAGTTTTGAACAGTAGTATGTGTGTGTTCAAGTCGAAACATGCGTCACTGCGGGTATGCGAGCGGATGACGAAATTGCCCCGCATGAGGCCTGCACGGTGCTCTGTTCATTAAAGATGGCGGATGACAGCTAACGAAATTGCCGGTTTGTTTCCAAACAAGAGCGCGTACAAATTACCACCACCACATTTCAAAGGTAAGTAGCTAAAGAGGGCAGCACGGTGATTAAAGATGGCAGCACGGTGATTAAAGATGGCGGTTGACAGCTGTCAAAAAAGCATGTTGATTTGTTTCCAAACAAGAGCACGTGGAATTTGCCGCCACCACATAGAGGGCAGCACTGTTCTCTCTGGATTAAAGATGGCGGATGACAGCTGTCAGAAAATCACATGGGTTTGTAAAGCACGTGGAATTTACCGCCACCACATTTCAAAGGTAAGTAGCTAAAGAGGGCAGCACGGTGATTAAAGATGGCGGATGACAGCTGTCAAAAAAGCATCTTGATTTGTTTCCAAACAAGAGCACGTGGAATTTGCCGCCACCACATAGAGGGCAGTACTGTTCTCTCTGGATTAAAGATGGCGGATGACAGCTGTCAGAAAACCACATGGGTTTGTAAAGCACGTGGAATTTACCGCCACCACATTTCAAAGGTAAGTAGCTAAAGAGGGCAGCACGGTGATTAAAGATGGCGGATGAAAGCTGTCAAAAAAGCATGTTGATTTGTTTCCAAACAAGAGCACGTGGAATTTACCGCCACCACATAGAGGGCAGCACTGTTCTCTCTGGATTAAAGATGGCGGATGACAGCTGTCAGAAAATCACATGGGTTTGTAAAGCACGTGGAATTTACCGCCACCACATTTCAAAGGTGAGTAGCTAAAGAGGGCAGCACGGTGATTAAAGATGGCGGTTGACAGCTGTCAAAAAAGCACGTGGCTGTCAAAAAGCACGTGGCTTTGTTTACCACACGCTAGTTAGGTTAAGTTGGTACCACTGAGGTTTAGGCCCGTCAAGATGGCAGCAGTGAGGTTAGCGATGCGTTGTTGTCTGTCAAAAAACACGTGGCTGTCAAAAAACACGTGGCTTTGTTTACCTCGCGCTAGTTAGGTTAAGTTGGCACTACTGAGGTTTAGGCCCGTCAAGATGGCAGCAGTGAGGTTAGCGATGCATTGTTGTCGATGACAGCTGTCAAAAAGCACGTGGCTTTGTTTACAAATTCAAATCTCCCGCCAAAAATCAAATCTCCCGCCAAAATTCAAATCTCCCGCCAAAATTCAAATTTCCCGCCAAAATTCCAATTTCCCGCCAAAATTCAAATTTCCCGTGGGAGGAGGCCGCAGAACCCGCTTATTATACTACTTCCGGCACTTCGATGCCCGTTAAGTTGTTAGTAGGATGTAAAATTAATAACATTATTCTTATTACTATTATTATTACTATTATTACTACTGTTGTTATTACTATTATTATTACTATATTGAAAATTAATAACATTATTATTATATTACAGGTCTGCTTTAGGCCTACGTCGCACAGATAGGTGTTATTGTGACGATTGGACAAGAGAGGGCTAGGAGTGGGAAGGAAGCGGTCGTGGCTTTAATTAACGGTACAACCCCAGCACTTGCTTCGAGTGAAAATGGGAAGCCACGGAAAAGGAACTTCAGGACTGCCGATAGTGCGGTTCGAACCCACTATGTCCCGAATGCAAAACTTACAGCTGCGTGATCCTAACCGCACGGCCAACTTGCTTGGTTTATTATTATTATTATTATTATTATTATTATTATTATTATTATTATTATTATTATTATTATTATTATTGAATTCAGGAGAGTTTCACCCAATTTTTCAATATTAACAAGATCATGAATATGATGGTTGTTTTGATTCATGCAGTGTGAAGTGAGGTAGACTCTTAATTCTTGAAATTTTGTAAATATTATTTAATTTCGTCCTCAGATTAAGTTGCTTTTTCCGGGGAATGTCGAAAAGCTTAAAACACTCGAAACCTCAGCTCTTACAATAATTCTGTCCGACTCGTTGGCTGAATTGTCAGCGTACTGGCCTTTGGTTCAGAGGGTCCCGGGTTCGATTCCCGGTCGGGTCTGGAATTTTAACCTTAATTGGTTAATTCCAATAGCTCGGGGGCTGGGTGTGTGTGGCGTATTCAATATTAGAAATCATTCTACGTAGGGCCCTCATCTTCACAGACATGCCGGTTACCTAATAGGCCGTCTACTAGAAAAAGACCTGCACCAGGCCTCTCCGGAGGCCATACGCATTATTATTATAATAAGTTTTAGAATCGGAAGCAAATATCCTGGTGAAACGAAAGTGATTTAGACGCCCGTCTCCGTAGCGTAACGGTTAGTACTATTGGCTCTCGTCTTTGGAGGCCCTGTTTCGATTCCCGGAAATGCCAGATATTTAAGAATGACAGGAGGGCTGTTGTGTGGTTAAAATGGTACATGCAACTCATCTCAATTGGGGATATAGTATAGTATTTATTTAAACTTAACAGGCGATTAGCCCCGATACATACTTACACAGCCCCTTTCCATGCACAGACAACTAACAACCAAAAGAAAAGAAACACGAGACTCCTTGGGCATGCCATGAGGCTCGTCAAATACTCCGGAAACGTGAAACTCCCAAGTGAGTGTCACCACGGCAGTCATCCTCCGTCCCTCATGCCACGTCCATCGTCTCCATTTAATATTAGGAAACAAAATAAATAATAAATAAATAAAATATAATAATATCTATAATATAAGCTAACTACCTACTACTACTGTCCGGCCGCGCCATCGCCTCTGGTGAGAATAAGGCCACCCTCCCTGCGATGGCACGACCGGCACTACCCGTGGGACCCAAAAGAGGACCTACCTCTACCAGATGACAGCGCAGTTCTCTCACCATTCCATTTACGGCCGGCCACTTGGGGCTGAAACCGCTCTCGTCCGGTTCCTTTCCTCTCTCACTCCTCATCCCACATTTATCTTCATCTTTTTGGGGGAGTAGGCCCGTCCCCCTCCTCTACGAACCATGTGACCTTGCCGCGGTGGGGAGGCTTGCGTGTCCCAATGATGCAGATAGCCGAGCCGCAGGTGCAACCATATCGGATGGGTATCTGTTGAGAGACCAGACTAACGAATGGTTCATCGAAAGGGGGGTAGCAGCCTTTCGGTAGTTGCAAGGGCGGCAGTCTAGATGATTGACTGATACGGCCTTGTAATAATACTCAACATGGCTTAGCTGTGTTGATACTGCTACACGGCTGAAAGCAACGGGAAACTACAGCCGTAACCACCTCCCGAGGACATGCAGCTCTCTCTGTATGAATGATGTACTGATGATGGCTTCCTCCCGGGTAAAATATTCCGGAGGTAAACTAGTCCCCCATTCGGATCTCCGGGTGGGGACTACACGAGAGGGGGCGATCATCAGGAAGATGGATACTGACATTCTGCGAGTCGGAGCGTGGAATGTTAGAAGTTTGAATCGTTGTGGTAGGTTAGAGAATCTGAAAAGGGAGATGGATAGGCTAAAGTTAGATGTAGTTGGTATAAGTGAAGTACGTTGGCAGGAAGAACAGGATTTTTGGTCAGGCGACTACCGAATTATCAACACGAAATCAAACAGGGGTAATGCGGGAGTTGGTTTAATAATGAATAAGAAAATAGGGCAGCGGATAAGCTACTACGACCAGCATAGTGAAAGAATTATTGTCGCCAAGATAGACACCAAACCAATGCCCACCACAATAGTGCAGATCTATATGCCTACTAGTTCAGCGGATGATGAAGAAATTGAAAGAATATATGAGGAGATAGAAGATTTAATACAATATGTCAAAGGTGACGAGAATCTAATTGTGATGGGAGACTGGAACGCAGTAGTAGGCCAAGGAAGGGAAGGTAGCACAGTAGGAGAATTTGGATTGGGACAAAGGAACGAAAGAGGAAGTCGGCTGGTTGAATTCTGCACTGACCATAATTTAGTCCTCGCCAATACTTGGTTCAAACACCACAAACGACGGCTGTATACGTGGACGAGACCTGGAGACACTGGAAGGTATCAAATAGACTTCATTATGATTAGGCAGAGATTCAGAAACCAGGTGTTGGATTGCAAAACTTTCCCAGGAGCAGACGTGGACTCTGACCACAACTTGTTGGTCATGAAATGCCATCTGAAGTTGAAGAAATTGAAGAAAGGAAAGAATGCAAAAAGATGGGATCTAGACAAGTTGAAAGAAAAGAGTGTGATGGATTGTCTCAAGGAACATGTTGCACAAGGACTAAATGAAAAGGCCGAAGGAAACACAGTAGAGGAAGAGTGGAGAGTCATGAAAAATGAAGTCAGTAGGGCTGCTGAAGAAATGTTAGGAAGGAAGAAAAGATCAACTAAGAATCAGTGGATAACTCAGGAGATACTAGACCTGATTGATGAACGAAGAAAATACAAGAATGCTAGAAATGAAGAGGGCAGAAAAGAATACAGGCGATTAAAGAATGAAGTGGATAGAAAGTGCAAGGTAGCTAAGGAAGAATGGCTGAAGGAGAAGTGCAAGGATGTCGAAGGCTGTATGGTTCTGGGAAAGGTAGATTCTGCATACAGGAAAATCAAGGAAAACTTTGGAGAAAGGAAATCTAGGTGTATGAATATTAAGAGCTCAGATGGAAAGCCACTTCTAGGGAAAGAAGACAAAGCAGAAAGATGGCAGGAGCATATCCAACAGTTGTATCAAGGTAACGATGTAGATAATTTGGTTCTGGAACATGAAGGGGCTGTTGATGCTGATGAAATGGGAGACCCAATTTTGAGGTCAGAGTTTGACAGAGCTGTGAGTGACCTAAATAGGAACAAGGCACCTGGAATTGATGATATTCCCTCTGAATTACTGACTGCCTTAGGAGAAGCCAGCATGGTAAGGTTATTTCATTTAGTGTGCAAGATGTATGAGACAGGAGAAGTCCCATCCGATTTTCGGCAGAATGTTGTTATACCTATTCCCAAGAAAGCCGGTGCTGACAGGTGTGAAAACTACCGCACTATTAGTTTAGTATCTCATGCCTGCAAAATTTTAACACGTATTATTTACAGAAGAATGGAAAAACAAGTTGAAGCTGAGTTGGGGGAAGATCAATTTGGCTTCAGAAGAAATGTAGGAACACGTGAAGCAATCCTGACTTTACGTCTGATCTTAGAGGATCGAATCAAGAAGGACAAGCCCACGTACATGGCATTCGTAGATCTAGAAAAGGCATTCGATAATGTTGATTGGACCAGGCTATTTATGATTCTGAAGATGATAGGGATCAGATACCGGGAACGAAGAATTATCTACAGTCTGTATAAAAATCAGTCTGCAGTGATAAGAATCGAGGGCTTTGAAAAAGAAGCAGCAATCCAGAAAGGAGTGAGGCAAGGCTGCAGTTTGTCCCCTCTCCTTTTCAATGTTTACATAGAACAGGCAGTAAAGGAAATCAAAGAGAAATTTGGAAATGGAATCACAGTCCAAGGAGAGGCAATCAAAACCTTGAGATTTGCGGATGATATTGTTATTTTATCTGAGACTGCAGAAGATCTCGAGAAGTTGCTGAATGGTATGGATGAAGTCTTAGGTAAGGAGTACAAGATGAAAATAAATAAGTCCAAAACAAAAGTAATGGAGTGCAGTCGAACGAAGGCAGGTGATGTAGGAAATATTAGATTAGGAAACGAAGTCTTAAAGGAAGTAGATGAATATTGTTACTTGGGTAGTAAAATAACCAACGATGGCAGAAGTAAGGAGGACATAAAATGCAGACTAGCACAAGCAAGGAAGAGCTTTCTTAAGAAAAGAAATTTGCTCACTTCAAACATTGATATCGGAATTAGAAAGATGTTTTTGAAGACTTTTGTGTGGAGCGTGGCATTGTATGGAAGTGAAACATGGACAATAACTAGCTCAGAAAGAAAGAGAATAGAAGCTTTTGAAATGTGGTGTTACAGAAGAATGCTGAAGGTGAGATGGATAGATCGAATCACGAATGAAGAGATACTGAATCGAATTGGTGAGAGGAGATCGATTTGGCTAAATTTGACGAGAAGAAGAGATAGAATGATAGGACACATCTTAAGACACCGAGGACTTGTTCAGTTGGTTTTTGAAGGAAGTGTAGGTGGCAAGAACGGTAGGGGTAGACCAAGGTATGAATATGACAAACAGATTAGAGCAGATGTAGGGTGCAATAGTTACGTAGAAATGAAAATGTTAGGACAGGATAGGGTGGCATGGAGAGCTGCATCAAACCAGTCTATGGACTGATGACTCCTACAACAGGCCCGTCCCACCCCATCACCTTACGAGCATGCCTTCCTCTCCCTTACCCATCTACTATACATAAATAGTGAAAACAACTCGCATACCTTCTTAACTACAACTAAGTGTCCTCCTGCTACGGTACTACAATTAATAATAAGGGGAAAATCAATGAACAATTAATAGTCACAATTAACTACCATACAAATAAAATAATAATTGAATACCTACCATTCCATTCCTAAATAAATCCAGTCTGGTCCTACTCTATCCTTTTATTCTACTCGTATCATTTATATCAGGTCATTGTTACAAAATCATCCGACATCAGGTTTCATCAAGTATTAGCACATGACCTTGCCTGCCTATCTACTGCGTTCGCAATTCTTGTCCACTGTCCTACTATGGCTGAATTCCAATAAACTGTTAGTCAACAGTTTCACAATCACCTGTCGTATCACGATCCATAGGGCCTCCTACAGTTACAAAATCAAACAAGCTCCGTAACTTAACACATTACACTCACCTTCCTTTTTTCAATGACATAAACACACTTCCATCTTTTCAGCCTTTGCACACCCACTTATACTTCCTATGCCTCCTCCTCTCTCACCTTTCTCTCACACTTCTTTTTAATGGCACATAAGTACCTGTTCAACTGCCCCCCATCTTCCCATTGCCTGATAATCCACTTTATAATATTTCTCTCATCCCCTTTTTCTAATAATTCACGATGTTTGGCACTCAATAGACAATTCCTTAACTTACTCGTTTCTTTACAATTACTAATTAAATAAAAATCGTCGTTTACTACCCCACATAATACACATATCGTCTTATCTCTACCGTTTAGCCATCCCTTCTTCTTGTGGAGTCCCATCAACTACCATGCCACCCCACCCCTATTTAGCCTATCAACATACCTAATATTTATCTCCGTTACTTTTAACACTTTATTCAAAACACTAAGGGAACTTCTTAGTCTAATTTCTTCTAATAATCTCTGCTTTTGCAAATCTCTAATCCTCCTGGAGAGTACCTTCCACCCTCTTGCTTCTGTCTTCGACCAAACCGCATCCCACATGTACCCCAAACTTATCTTCTCCAAATATCCTTTAATTTTTTCCAGCCAGCATCCCTTATATATGCTCTTCAGTTGTTGTTTGTACACGGCTTGCAACAATTTCCCGCCCTCTCCTCTTTTCAAAATAATCCAGCATTTAACTTTCTTTTCACACACTCAACTTCCACATAGTAATTCCACCCCTGCATTAGCTGTGCACTGCGGGAACCGCATCACCGACTTACCGAAATTACAAATTCTTCGTCTTAATTCCACTTTTTTCTCATCCAACCCCCATACTTCAGCCCCATACATTACCATACCAAAAACCACTGATCTTAAAACTAACCTCAAGGATTTATGACTGATACCCGGAAATGTAGCCCACAAGTTTTTGACTGATGCTAGCGCCGCAATACCTTTGCTTTTCGCTCGACTTATTTGATGGTCCCAAGTCCCTTTTCTGTTAATAATGACTCCTAAATATTCCATCTTACTTGTTCCAACTTTTCTCCCTGCACGAACCATTTCCCATCCTCCTTTCTTCTTTTGTGTACCTGGGCTACTAGCACTTTCGATTTATTCCCGTTAATTTTCAAGGCCAATTTCTTTGTGAAATCTGACACCGCACTTAAGAACCTCTGCATCCTTCTTAACGTCAGCGTCATCAATATCACATCATCAGCAAAATAAATCCCAGTATCTCCAACCCATTAATCACCGGAAAAGCCCAATTGCTTCCCGTCCGTCCAGAATATCGTTAATAAATAAAACAATATTGGCGATAATTTACACTCTTGCTTTAAACCCACCTTAGACTCTAGCGGTCTGCTCAACCTATCGTCACCCAATTTCACATTTCACCTAACCACTTTATATATCGCCTCCACTGCCCTTAACATCTTTTCCGACACCCCCAACCTACCCAATTTCTCTAATAGAGCCCCTCTATTTACCCTGTCGAACGCCTTTTCAAAGTCAATTGTCGCTACATACACCTTACCTCTTGGCAAGCTCATATACTTCTCCAAAACCGTCTTCACTATCATTATATTGTCCACTGTTCTTTTCTTCCTTCTAAACCCCCCTTGGTAATCTGACAATACATCGTTTCTTTCTGCCCATTCACTTAAACTGTTCGCTAACACCCCTGTATACATTTTACTTAAGGAATCTAGCAGAGGTATTCCCCTATATATATTCATATTGTTTTTACTACCCTTTCTCTTATATATTGGGCATACAATTCCTGTCTCCCACTCTCTAGGGTACTTCCCCTCATCCAAAATCTTATTGAATAGTTTAACTATGCTCTCTATCATTGTCCCATTTTTGGTAATTTCCTTCCAAAACTTCTTATTGATACCACTGCAACCCACCGCCGCCCTGCCCCTAATTCTTCTTATCACTACCAAAGTTTCTTCTCTTGTGATTTCCTTGTCTAGTTCGTAAATTGTCACTCTTATATTCCTCCAAATTGCTTCGTTCCTGGCCTCACTCAACCATACCTCCTCCGCCCCCCGAGTAATTTCCTAAAGTAGCCAATCCAATGTACATCCTCAATACTCGTTTTCTCTAGATTACTTCCACCCTTAATTATTCTATTTATCTTTCCCCAAACTTTCTCAGTGTTGTTCAACTTACATTCTTTATATATGGCTTCAGTCTGTTCCTCTAATCACGCCTTTTTTACCTCACAAATGTTCTTTTTGTAATCTTTCCTTAACTTACAAAAACCTCTCTTTCTAAGCTCCCAACTTTTTTCTATACTCCCTAACGCTCCTAGCACCCTCTTTCGTATACCTTCACACTCTAAATTAAACCATTCTTTTCCCTCTTTCTTTTTTCTTCTTCCACCATTATCTATCTGAGCTATCATCTTTATTGGATGTAGCAGCAATTCCAAGGCTTTATCAATCTTATTCTCCTCTAGCGCCCTTTCCCATCCATATTTCAGTAAGTGTACCTTTTCTTTTGCTAGCCTGTCCCAATCCCTTTCCACTTTCTCTGTCCATTTTTATTTATTATACCCTTTCCCTAGTTCGTCCTTCATCTTAACTTCTTTCTTTATATTCTTCTCTTCCCCCCCTTTTAACAGAACCCACAGTGGGAAATGGTGTAAGTCAATCCAGTCTCCTACTTCTATCCTTAAAAATATCTTCTAACACTCCCTCCGAGCTTAAAACTATATCACACTACCCCCTACTCTGAGACATAGGTCAGTTTACCTGTACTGTCACCCTCCTTCCATCCATTCAGAATATATAAATTCCCCGCTGCGCACAATTCTAGGAGCTTCTCACCATAACTGTTTATAGTTTTATCCTCACTTCTACTTCTCAACATGCCACTCTCGTCTTCCCTTCTATATACTGGGCTCTGTTCCTCTATTCTCGCGTTCCAATCTCCAAATAGCAGCATGTCCTCTTCTTCTGCAAACTTCTCCCTTACCATACTAATCTCCACCAATAGCTCTTCAAAAAGATGCTTATTTGTGTATACGGAACTACAAGGATGGTAATACACGAACGCTAGGATTATTCTCTTGATCCTTCCCTCTACCCATCCCATATTAAATCTCATCCATATAACTTCCTGCATATCTGTCTCGATATATTCTACTTGTTCACTAATCTATTCTTTAATTAGTACTACCACTCCTCCTGGGGCGCGTCCCTTATTCCTCTCTTTCTTCTATATTCATATTTAATCACAAACCCCTTCCATGAAATCTCTTTCCCTGCTTCCAACCATGTCTCCAAGAGTCGGTGATGCGGCTCCCGCAGTGCACAGCTAACGCAGTGGTGGAATTACTATGTGGGCAGGATACAGAAGTTGAGTGTGCGAAAAGAATAGTTAAATACTGGTTGATTTTGAAAAGAGGAGACTGCGGGAAATTGTTGCAATCTGTGTACAATCAACAGCTGAAGAGCATGTATAAGGGATGTTGGCTAGAAAAAATTAAAGGATGTTTGGAGAAGATAGGTTTGGGATACATGTGGGATGCGGTTTGGTCGAAGACAGAAGCAAGAGGGTGGAAGGTACTCTCCAGGAGGATTAGAGATATGCAAAAACAGATATTATTAGAAGAAAGTAGACTAAGAAGTTCCCTTAGTGTTTTGATTAAAGTGTTAGAAGTAACGGAGATAAATATTAGGTATGTTGATAGGCTAAATAGGGGTGGGGTGGCATGGTGGTTGATGGGACTCCACAAGAACAAGGGATGGCTAAACGGTAGAGATAAGACAATATGTGTATTATGTGGGGTAGTAAACGACGATTTTCATTTAATTAGTAATTGTAAAGAAACGAGTAAGTTAAGGAATTGTCTATTGAGTGCCAAACATCGTGAATTATTAGAAAAAGGGGATGAGAGAAATATTATAAAGTGGATTATCAGGCAATGGGAAGATGGGGGGCAGTTGAACAGGTACTTATGTGCCATTAAAAAGAAGTGTGAGAGAAAGGTGAGAGAGGAGGAGGCATAGGAAGTATAAGTGGGTGTGCAAAGGCTGAAAAGTTGGAAGTGTGTTTATGTCATTGAAAAAAGGAAGGTGAGTGTAATGTGTTAAGTTACGGAGCTTGTTTGATTTTGTAACTGTAGGAGGCCCTATGGATCGTGATACGACAGGTGATTGTGAAACTGTTGACTAACAGTTTATTGGAATTCAGCCATAGTAGGACAGTGGACAAGAATTGCGAACGCAGTAGATAGGCAGGCAAGGTCATGTGCTAATACTTGATGAAACCTGATGTCGGATGATTTTGTAACAATGACCTGATATAAAAGGTTACGAGTAGAATAAAAGGATAGAGTAGGACCAGACTGGATTTATTTAGGAATAGAATGGTAGGTATTCAATTATTATTTTATTTGTATGGTAGTTAAATGTGACTATTAATTGTTCATTGATTTTCCCCTTATTATTAATTGTAGTACCGTAGCAGGAGGACACTTAGTTGTAGCTAAGAAGGTATGCGAGTTTTTTCACTATTTATGTATAGTAGATGGGTAAGGGAGAGGAAGGCATGCTCGTAAGGTGATGGGGTGGGACGGGCCTACTCCCCCAAAAAGATGAAGATAAATGTGGGATGAGGAGTGAGAGAGGAGAGGAACCGGACGAGAGCGGTTTCAGCCCCAAGTGGCCGGCCGTAAATGGAATGGTGAGAGAACTGCGCTGTCATCTGGTAGAGGTAGGTCCTCTTTTGGGTCCCACGGGTAGTGCCGGTCGTGCCATCGCAGGGAGGGTGGCCTTTTTCTTGATATTATTGATATTATTATATTTTATTCATTTATTATTTATTTTGTTTCTTAATATTAAATGGAGAAGATGGACGTGGCATGGGGACTAAGGATGACTGCCGTGGTGACACGTTTCCGGAGTATCTGACGGGCCCCATGGCATGCCCAAGGAATCTTGTGTTTCTTTTATTTTGGTTGTTAGTTGTCTGTGCATGGAATGGGGCTGTGTAAACTTGTATCTGGGCTAATCGCCTGTTATGTTTAAATAAATACTATACTATACTATTTAATCACAAACGCCTTACATGAAATCTCTTTCCCTGCTTCCAACCACGTCTCCAAGAGTGCCATAACATCGAAACTTTCTGCTGCTTCTCTAAACTTTTTATTTCCTATTTTGTTTCTTATCCCCTCTATATTCACACATCCTACTTTCCAATATAGTTATAACTTATCCTCCCTCCCTTCTAAATTGCCTCCCTTATTCTTACTCCTTGTAGCTCTCACCCCCTCATTCCCTGTTTCGATACCTCCTTTTCTTAACATTCTTTGCCGTTCGATCCCCTCCGTATCCTCCCCCTCCTTGCACACTTTACCCCACAAGTCTTTTAGGCTCCCACTTCTTCCTCTGTTCATAACATCTTTACCTTTTTGTCGATCACTCTTCTCATGTTCTTTCTTGCTCTCTAAACCACTACACACTACACTCTCCGGTTCTTGCTGCTCACCCTCATTTGCCCCTTCACTGCTCTGTTCCTCTGTATCCACATTGCGTTGCGTACTTCCACATGGGTTGATCTCCACTACTTCCTCCACTTCACCCCTAGTTGTTTCTGCTTCCTGCCTTCCATCTTGCACTCCCATCACTCCCCCCTCGGAACTGACGCGTTCGTCCATCTCTTTCAGCTTCGCCACTGCGTGCTCCCTAACCCATCTCCCATTCGTCACCACTAGTCTCTGACCTCTTATGCGTTCTTTTAGCCCTTGCGGCCTCGCGCTCCAAGGATGCCTATTCAGAATCTTCATGTTTTCCACATCTTCTTTTCCCATGTCCTTCCTCGCCCATACTTTCTTATCCTGAAAGTTACTGCCGTTTCTTAACACAATTTCTTAACACAGAGAAAAACTGTGCCCTAATTGGTCTCCGTCCTTTTGCTTTGCCCACTCTCTCCACACCGTCTATGTACACTTCACTGAAATTTATCTTCATCCTATCCCGTAAGACCACCTTATAGATTAAATCAATCTTTCCTTCTTTCTCGCCTTCTTCCACACCATATATAAATATGACTTTCTTCATTCTCCCCTGCCTGTACCCCTCCGCTTCCTTCTTCATCATCATCACCTCCTCTTCCAGATGTTTCACCTTCCCTCTTAATAACTCTCTCTCTTTCTCATTGTTGCACGCTCTCTTGTTCGATCCCTCAGTCTTCGTTTCTAACCATTTCTTCATGTTGCCTGTCTCCTTTCTCTGTTCTTCCATCATGTCCTTTATTTATTGTTCCTTATCCCATTCACAATTTTCTTGAATTACTTCCTCCACTGCCACCTTCAGTGCTGCCATATCTTCCATGCTGATATGCCACTGGTATTTGGGCCTGGTTTTAATTCCACCCCCACCCCCAATGACCAGAAGCACAGCTAACACTGCTGCTACCAGCACCGCTTCACCCCATTTTACCTCGTCTTTTCCTATTGCCAGTCCATTCTTGGCCTCCTTCCTCTGCTTCATCTGCCACCTCCCAATCGCGGCCCGGTACTGCTCGATACCAATCATATTTACGGCACGCACTGTTACAAAGCGACCTCGCTCCTCGCGTGCTCAAGCCAGACTGAATTGGGGATATGCTTGAAAAGAGTTCCACCATCTCGGGGCGAGGCTATGCGTTTAAAGAAAGTGATTTTGTCAGTTTATCTCGTCTCACAGGGAATAAACCTAAAACATTCACACTGGGGACAAGCATAAACTTGCCACAAACAGAACAGATGGTGATGAAATTTGACAGGTGGAGCCAGGGAGAGGTAGAGAGGACACTACTGTAGTCCTTACGCCAGAGTCAAGCAAGGGGAAGGAGATAGGTATGAAGGAATCATCGCACTAAAACATTACTTCTTCCTTGAGATGCCTAAAATCAATCCAAAATACATCCGAATAGGGAGGAATATGAGATGACACAGAGGGTTCTAGACATGCTAATTGCAGACAACGTAGTGGATGGTGAGAGGACACTGGACGTTGAAAACTGTTACATCCATGAAGAGGACGAGCCCAATACGTTTGGTGTTATGCCGGTGGAAGAGGACAGGTCTGATGAAAGAACATGCTCGCAATATAAATACGCGCCATCGCCACCGAAGAAATCAAGGCAGAGGTATAATTACGATTATCTTCAAGGAGACTGCGGTCATGAAAAGCCGTGGAAAAACAATTTAGAAATATTTCAGACATCAAAGTCCTATATCGCTATGAGACAAACTGCAATAGCGTGCAGAATACTGTGGAAACACTTATAAGGAGCACATGGCAACCATTAACAAACGGACCTTCGAAGTCTTCTGCAGGATGGTCTCAGAAAACAGCATAATTCATGATAGAACATTATAGAAATAGTGCTCCGATATAAGGATGAAGTTGCACTTACTATCAGTTTCACGGCATCCTGCAGATGGGTGCAGTTATTTAAATTGAGAAACAGAATTGCGTCTCGTATGATTACGCATCGCGTGGAATGAGATTACATGAACCAAAAGACTGATTTACAACAATTATTAGATAACATTTGTCATAGGTAGGAGGCAGGGCAGGTGGAAAATGAAATCTATTCAAACGGTGAACAATAGCTTCAACATCACGCAAATGGTATTATAATTAGTTGTGGTAATGGTATTACTGATCATCGATGGGGTTGAGTTAAACATGGGTTCTGGACTGTCTTGGGAAGATATAGAGAAACTCAAGGTCGTCATGCAAGAAGTACACTGGAGAAAACGGAAATTGCAACACCCAGAAGGAGTGGTGCTACATTGCTGCAATTGAACATGCAGGACGAGTGTTCCGTTGTGATTCGATGATTACACTTTCAGGTCCCTCTGACCGCAAGTTTGGACAACAATCAATACAGGATGTGCCAACCACGAACTGAAATACATTGATGAATTCGTCGAAGCATGGAGTCAATAAGGCCCTGGACCGCTTTCTGAGGTATTGTGGCCCATGCTTGCTGCACTGCACGGGTCAGTTGTTCCAGAATTGTGGGTGGCTGAGGACGGTTGGCCAGTTGTTGACCCATCATGTCCCACACATGCTCAATAGGACTGAGGTCCGGGGATCTGGCGGACCATTCTAAGGTTGTGATGTCGTGGAGAGCTTCTCTGGAGATGCGTGCAGTGTGAACCCGGGCATTGTCCTGCTGAAACATCCCATTAGCAATGTTCGCCATCATAGGGACAACCACTGGATTGAGTATCCTATCAACGTACTGTCGAGCAATCATAGTGCCGTCAACAAGCACTAATTGTGATTTCACATTAAAGCCATTAGCTCCCCAGACCATAATGCTTGGTGTTGGGCCTGTGTGCCTCTCGACAGTAAGATCTGGGCGGCCCCTCTCCTCGGTACGTCGGCGCACACGATTCCGGCGATCACTGCGGGCAAGACAGAAGCTTGATTCATTACTAAAGACGATCCTATGCCATTCGTCGACCCACGTCGATCTTTCTCGACACGTTACACGTCGCTTTTGTGGGGTCAATGGAACACCTTCTGCAGGGACACGGGCTTGTAATCCAGCTGCACGCAGGCGATTACCAGCTGTTTGTTGTGTAACGTGAGGTGCCACAGCTGCTCGAATTTGCGCTGCTGTTGCATGGGGTTCCATCCGGGCCATCCGAATGACGCGGCGATCCTTTCTCACATTTGTCTGTTGCGCTGGGCCTGTGCCAGGTCTACGAGTGTGGGTACCTTCATTTGACCACTGCTGCCATACACGTTGTACCGTAGATACCTGTCGGCCAACACGTGCAGCGACAGTCCTTAGCGATAATCCAGCCTCACACAGCCCCGTTATCCGAGCCATCTCAAACGGCGACAGTTGTTGATAGCGTGCTCTTCTCTGTCGTCGAGGCATGTTTGACGGTGAACACTTCACTGCACAGACTGCAAGTCAACTACGCTACACCAGAGTCCGTATACTGGAGTTGATTCGTCCGCGACCAATCACGTGGGGAGACCTGTAGCAACAATCCAATGGGTCTGAAACTTTGATTGTTTACTGTACATACCTGCATGGCGTCGTTCCATATCTTGAAAATCAACACAAACGACCAATGCCGTCATGGTGTAGCAATTTCCATTTTCTTAAGTGTATGTCAAGTGGAGAAGACCAAAGAAATGTTATTGAATCCAAAAAGAGGAATTAAAGGATTTGAAGGCCTTCTTACAAACAGAACGGTATCAAGGAGAGCATACAGCAGAAAAACAACGAGCTGGATGAAATGAGGAACAAAGTCCGGGATTTAGAAGAAAGCGTAGGGAACTCCAAAAAACAAACGGACAAGAGTGAAGGACGACAGGAGGAGAAATATAATTATCTATGGACTGGTACAGTCAGACAATGATAACTTTAATGACGTGTCAGACAGAGTACTGTCATTAATCCGGGAGAAATTGCAGGTGGAGTGTAATGAGTGTGATAATGATAGTGACTTTAGATTAGGGAGAAATATGGGAAGATCAGTGAAAGTACATATGGTATCAAATTTAAAGGCCCGAATTTTTTTGATAGTGCGAGAACCTTGAGTTGAATAAAAATATGGATCGAAAAGAATTAGATTAAGAAGAAATTGAAAATATGAGAACATTACGTTTTCATCAAGGCAGGGCTTGGCATTCAGGTCTGAACACATTTATCCGTGGAAACAGTCTTATAGTAGCAAGTGATTCTTGGAGTAGGAAATGGACTGGTAACCAGTTAGGTGAGCTTGAACAATGCCCTGATGTGTTAGCTATAGAGAAGTACAGTGGCCCGGCGAGTCACTACAGTAGAACTGAGTCAGCGGCAATGTGCGTAAGTCAACAACGCAGAGACAGTGACCCGGATGATTCGGCATTGGAAGCGAGGCATCCCCATGACAGGAAAGCAGCTCAAGAAGAAGAGGTGGGGCTCTCTAGGACGCAAGACAACACTGTGAGAAAAGAAGAAAGGAGACGTAAACCATCGTTAAATTTAAAAGACAACCAAGGGTTTAGAAGAGGAAATAGTTAGCTCCCCAAGTGGACCTGTTATACAGTTAGAAAAGCACGAATGACGAGTAGTAAGGCTTTGGCTTCAGCAGATATACTCACAAACAAATAACTAGCCGGGGTCGTGGGATTAATAAACATCGAGGGTATATTAAGTAAACTGGGAAATTTTGAAGTCAGAGTTCTAATGCGAGGTAATGAGATTACAGGAATGGTTGAGACATGGTTGCTAGGGGAGGAGGGGGTATTCGAAATACGAATACCGGGCTTTGAGGATTGGAGTAAAACGAAACCTAGAAGCAGCCTGAAAGGGCGTTACCTAGGTGGGATATCAGTGATCGTAAAGGATGAAATATGTAATCGGGTAGAATTTTAGGAATCAGTATTTGAGGAAATGATTTGGGCGAAAATAAACAAAGGAAATCAGAGTGGGATAGAGATTTTCATAGGTTTCGGCTACAAAAATCCGTAGGGATCCCTTTCGAGAAAAAACTTCTTTGAAGATCTTATTGAAGTAGTAACCCAGATTAAATTAAAGAATGAAGAAGAAGGAATAATTATAATGAGAGATTTTCAATGCAAGGGCGGGTGAAAAAATCCATTATGCGATAGAGGAATTTATGAAATATTATTAGAAGGAAGGAGAAGTAAAGAGAAGGGGTGCAACAAGATTGGAGAGAAATAACTGGAAATGTGCGCGTTAGAGGAATTATACATTTTATATAGTGGTTGGTTGGAGGATTTAACAAGGAATTTAACGCACGTGGTCGATACAGGAGGGAGTATTATAGACTTTGCGTTGGCTTCTCGGGAGGCTCTAGCTTAAAGATGTACAGGTAAAAAGAATTGGACAGCATTTCATCATTTCCCAGTTGCTATACGATTAATGAGGTGTGAAGGAAAACCAAAGGAAAACATTTTAACTACAGTGGCTCAAAAAAGTATTGGTCTGTCGAGATATACTATATATGAGGACGAGGAATCTAAGGGAATGATGATAAAAATATACATATACTAGAATCCCTGATTATTTATCATCTTGTGTAACATGTACATTGTAAGAAAAACATAATTCTTCCATGTCCATATAACTAAAAAGCCATAACTTAAAACAATCCTTTTCACTTGCCACCAAAAAAGTATTGGTCTGAATTAACATAACGCAATTTCTTGATCCTTCTTGGAACGTTTCAGTACTTGGTAGGTCCACCTTTCCTCTTTATAATCTCAGCTAACCTATTTGGCATCGATTTCCGTACTTTCCTTTGGTATGTTATTCCATTCGGTGAGTAAGGCTTCTTTTCGTCAGCTCTGTTTGATATTGCATGCTTTCTCACGTTTTGCTCCAAATAGTGCCACAAATTCTCGATGGGGTTGATGGCGGGAGATTGTGGTGGGGTTTCCATCCAACGCGGAGTATTATATAACAGCCATAGCTTCGTGTTCAGAGCTGTGTGTTTGGGGTCGTTATCTTGTGTAAACGTATACTTTGCTGAGAGTCCCATTTTTTGTACACTTGATGGAAGATGTGTCTTGAGGATGTTAATGTATGCTTTGTGATCCATAGTCCCTTCAATAAAGGCTAATTCACCTACACCATTCGCACTCATGCAACCCCACACCATCAGGGAACCACCTCCATGTTTCACAGTAGCTGTCAGGTTATTCTTTTCAAGTTCAGAATTCGTCTTCTTCCACACAGTCACTCGTCTGTCTGACCTGAAGAGGTTAAATTTACTCTCATCAGTAAAAACGATTGTCTTCCAGTCCTCATAGCTGCCATTTCTGTGCTCGTTAGGGTACGCAAGTCTCTTCTTTCTGTTAGCCTTACTGATGTACGGCTTTCTAAGGGCTCTTCTGCCCGCATATCCTCTTTCGCGTAGCACATTTCGGATGATTTCAGATGACATTTGCACTCCTATATCTTGTTGTAACCCAGCTGCTATCTTCGGCGCACTTTGTTGAGGATTTTGGGCCACTTTACGCACAATTTGCCGTTTGTCTTGTATTGATAACTTCGAGGGACGGCCACTTATTTGTCTATTTTCTATTGTCTTTTTTTCGTTTGTACCTCTGCACAATATTTTTAACATTTGTAACAGCTCTTCCAATAATTTCACTTATGCCCTTGAAAGATTTACCTTCCTAAAATAGTCGCACTTCAATCCTCCTTTCCTTTACCGTTGTTTCTTTCATTTTCCTTCCCATTGCTCTCTGAACTCGGAAACAGTGCTGAATATTACCTTCCGTCGTGTTAGCACAGACACAATGAGCCAGATGCAGCAGACAGCACGATATCACGATGATATTGTGTACTAGACCAATACTTGTTTGGCGTGTAATGAGGCACGCCGTTGTATTACTGGTCCTTTTGCAAACAGCGTGAATCTCCTTGGCTCTATATTCAACCTACTGATGTATTTAACTGTCTTACATATCTGCGTATGTATAATTCCATTATATGCACCATTATTTGTATCATACAGTTCCCTTCACACCACGGCTATAGGCAGACCAATACCTTTTTAAGCCACTGTGTGTACAGAGAACATTTATAAGGTATAGATGGAGTGACGAACATTGAAACGAATTTAGGGACTATTATAGGGGAAAACTTTGACATCTTGAAATTTGGTGTTGAGAATATGATAGAGAATAATGACATAGCTGAAGGAATAAGAATGGTTTAAAGATCAATAGCAGTAGCTGGCAAAAAGTGGTTTTGAGAAAGGGAAGGGAAAATAAACAAAATTTGTGGTATAACGATGAGTGTAAAAAAAGAAAAATGAAGTGGTAAAGGCATTGAAAGTGCACAGAAATGAGATATCTCAGGACTTAAGGACATATTTGTGTGAAAAGTGGATGGAACACAAAGACTTACTGGGTGAAAATAAGAGGAACTGACTGACCAAAACGGTACAATTATTAAATAAGTATTATAAACATTAGGAAACTAACAACGAATTAAAAGGATTAGTACAATCTGTAAATAATGTAAAAGCAGTAAAAGAGTAAGCATAAGCGACGAGGAGTGGCTAATGCATTTCAAGTGGGTTGCTAGGGGGTAAAGACACATGGGAAAGGGATATAACTGAGACTGGCATACTGAGCCATGTGCGGTTCACTCTGCCTGTACTTTTTTTTTGCTAGGGGCTTTACGTCGCTCCGACACAGATAGGTCTTATGGCGACGATGGGATAGGAAAGGCCTAGGAGTTGGAAGGAAGCGGCCGTGGCCTTAATTAAGGTACAGCCCCAGCATTTGCCTGGTGTGAAAATGGGAAACCACGGAAAACCATCTTCAGGGCTGCCGATAGTGGGAATCGAACCTACTATCTCCCGGATGCAAGCTCACAGCCGCGCGCCTCTACGCGCACGGCCAACTCGCCCGGTCTGCCTGTACTAGATGATACAATAACTACATATGAGGTATTAGACGTACATACATACTGTACATACATGCATCATCATTATAGACCGTTATGCCCTTCAGCGTTCAGTCTGCAAGCTTCTGTGAATTTACTAAACGTCGCCACAATCCCCTATTTGCAACCAGTGCTGTGCCCTCACTTCTGTACCTCTTATCTTTAAATCATTAGAAACTTAGTCTAACCACTGTCGTCTTGGTCTCCCTCTACTTCCCTTACACCCCACATCAGAGTCCATTATTCTCGTAGGCAACCTATCCTCCTTCATTCGGTTCACATGATCCCATGACCCCAACACCGAAGCAGGATTATGTGCACAGCTTCATCCGTCGAGTTCGTTCCTAACTTAGTATTTATCTCCTCATTCCGAGTACCCTCCTGCCATTGTTGCCACCTGTTTGTACCAGCAATCATTCTCGCTACTTTCGTGCCTGTTACTTCTAACTTATGAATAAGATATTCTGAGTCCACCCAGATTTCGCTCCCGTAAACCAAGGTTGGTCTGAAAACAGACCGATGTAAAGATAGTTTCGTCCGGGAGCTGTCTTCCTTCTTACAGAATACTGCTGATCGCAACTGCGAGCTCACTGCATTAGCTTTACTACACCTTGATTCAGTCCCACTATATTACTATCCTGGGAGAACACACATCCTAAATATCTGAAATTATCTACCTGTTCTAGCTTTGTATCACCAATCTGATATATCAGTTCTCTTGGATTTCTTACCAACTAACATCAATTTAGTATTCGAAATGCAAATTTTCATACCATACTCAATGCACCTATTTTCAAGTTCCATGATATTAGATAGCAGGCTTTCGGCACAATCTGTCGTTAATACCAAGTCATCAGCATAGGCCAGACTGCTTAATACATTTCCACCTAACTGAATCACTCCTTGCCACTTTATACCTTTCAGCAGATGATCCATGTAAACTACGAACAGCAAGGGTGAAAAATTACAGCCTTCTATAACCCCTGTAATTACCCTGAACCAAGAACTCATTCTACCATCAATTCTCACTTCCACCCAATTGTCAACATAAATGCCTTTCATTTAATAATCTACCCTTAATCCCATAGTCCCCCACTATGGCGAACATCTTCTCCCTCGGTACCCTGGCATATGCTTCCTCTAGATCTACGAAACATAACTGTCTCGTAACATTCTTCAATTACCTGGCGCATACTGAAAATCTGTTCCTGACAGGCGCTGTGTGGTCTGAAACCACACTGGTTTCATACAACTTCCCCTTAACCACTAATCGCATCCCCCCTTCTAAGATGCCAGTGAATACTTTGCCTGGTATACTAATCAATGAGATACCTGGATATTTGTTGCAATCCTTCCTGTTCCCTTGCTTATAGATAGGTTCAATGACTGATTTTGTCCAATCTGAAGGAACCTTACCAAAACTCCATGCTGATCTTATTACTCTGTGAAGCCATTTCATCCCTGCTTTCCCGCTATACTTAACCATTTCAGGTCTAATTTCATCTATTCCTGCTGCTTTATGACAATGGGGTTTATTTACCGCCTTTACCACTTCCCCAAGCGTAATTTCAATAACATCATCTTCTTCCTCCCCATGAGCTCGGTTGTTCTTGACACCACCAGGCAGATTTGCTTTTACGTTGAAAAGATTTTCGAATGCCCTCCACCTGTCCAGTGATTCCCTGGGATCTATTATAAGTTCACTTGAATTATCCAAAGCACTGTTCATTTCCTTTTTCCCTCCCTTCGTAAGATTCTTTATTACTGTCCATTCGAGGTTATTACCAAAATCTTCCTACGACTTCTTTTTGGATTCAACAACTGTTTGTTTCGCTCTGTGTCATTCATCTACATACGATTCCCTGCCTGCATGAGCCATTGTTTGGAACAATTTCTGATAAGCCTTCTTTGTATGTTTACGAGCTGCTCTCACTTCATCATTCCACCAAGATGTTCGTTTTATCCATCTTTACACACAGGTGTTCCTAGGCATTCCCTTGCTGTTTCTACTACAGAATCTCTGTATTGAACCCATAATTCTACGATGAGAAAATTATATTTTAATTTCAAATATTTATTTCAGCTACAAACTACGTTTAGAGAGCAGCCATATTTCTACTTCAAGAGTCTGGCTGTCTCGTGGGAACGAGCTCCCCGTGTCGAGCCAGCCGCAAGCTCGTGAAATACAGGGACACTTCGGTGGACTTCGAATACTGAACAAAATATCAAAATTCAATAAATTCTCCATAACGGGAGGTTTTGGCGACATAGTAAATCCAGAAATAAAGAATCTAAATTATTCTTAAACCCTATGTGTGGGCCGATGACCTTCGATGTTAGGCCCCTTTAAACAACAAGCAAACCCTATGTGAAGACAGAACTCCCCGGGTAAAAATAAATCCAGTTAAGCCTAGAGAAGAATTTGCGTCCGGCTCCCGAATTAGCGACACCTGCCAAGGCCGATGGATGGAGAAAACCCGCGAAACGCCCGGGCAGATATAATTCATTTCGCCTGTTGCGAGTATGGGAAAAACATGAAATTAACACCGTAGTAAATCGTAAGTCTGTCCTTGATTATGGAACAAATTTCAGGAAAATTGGTCTATTGGATGCGGAATTAGCAGATTGTGCAATCAAGCTTCATGGTGTGAGTAGCGTCCTTCCATAGGGTATAAACGAAATCTCCCTCCGTATATTACACATTCTCTATCTGGTTGTTGGAGCAGCGAAGCCCACATGACTCGTCAGCAGGAAATTGTGGACATTTGTCCTCCCAGTAGCTTATTACATGTCCGTGTCTATGGTTCAACTATACTGTTAAAGTAGAAGATGATAGAAATTTTCTGAACTGCTGCTAATGGGAACTTTGAAGGTTTATACGTTTGGGTGAATAAGTAATTGAATTTCTCTCTGTATTCAGTGTGTACGTGTAATATTTGTTAAAGAGGAGTCTGGAAGTTAGCTGCGTGGTCTGGTTTTCTTATCTGTTGGAACACCTGGACCTTAGTAGGTTGAGAGGGAACGGAAGTCTTGTGAACACAGTGGACGTGGCCAGTTGAGAAGAGTGCTCGTCGCCTGTTAAACGTTTAGAAGTGCGTTGTAAAGTGTTGTGTAATTTAAGTTATATGTATACCTATAAGAAGACATCCCAGATAGCCATGGGAGGCTAGATAAAAGAGGTCTGCTGGCTAGATGCAGCCAGAATCCAGGATGGTGGCTACGATTACAGGTTGTGAATATTTTGTATCAATGTTGTAGTTAGATTATTGTTTGCCCCTACCAATTTTCATCGCGTATGTCGGGTTGATATTTAGTAATGATCAGGCGAAGGTATTATAATTCTGGTCATTGTGTGAAACTCTTCAGTGCTGTAAAATTCACGTCAAGAAACTATAAAATGCGAAGTTTAAATATTGTGTTAATATTCTTTGAGATATTGTCCGAATTGAGAAAAATTAGGAAGGTGATAACGATAACGTAGTCGTGGCAAATGTCTTAATTTCGAATATCGTTTGAATTCAGAATTTTTTGTCGAAATAATAATAATAATAATAATAATAATAATAATAATAATAATAATAATAATAATATTTTTAATAATAATAATGTTTACCGCGGGATAAAATTTTACTATGTTAAAAGTGGATTTAACAGGTATGTTCTACAAGGTTTGCGGATGTCTAGAAAATTCCAGTGAAATCCGATAAAGTTATGTTTTGTTCATGGGAAGTAAAATTTTGACATCGTGTATGTCGGTGATATGGAAAATCACGGTGTGTTCTTGTATTCCTGAGGTTCGAAAGTTGTAGTAACAATAAATGAAAAGATATTTTTATAAAAGTTGTTTGTCACGAGAGGATTGAGGTTTTAAAAGTCTTGAAATATAAGAAAAGGGATTGAGGGCGAAGAATTTATATATGTGGAGATAAGAGTTGTATAGATGTTGAAGGCAGAGGAAGCCTATATATTTCATATAATACCGCCATGAGAAGGCGATGAGAATGAGCTTTTGAGACAGGCTATATTTGCCGAGGCGAAGAATTTTTGAGACAGGCTGTATATTAAACGTGAGATTTATGTGGCAGGCTGTAGTGTATTCCGCTAACAATCCGAAAACTGAGACCTGGAGAAGGTTGGTTCGAGATGATTATTGTTTGAGGCACAGTAAAATTCCAAGTAAGATCCCAAGTGAAAAACGATTTCTGGTGAAGATTGTAAATCTTGGTAGTAAAAATCAATTGACTAGTTACGTAAAGTCGCATTCTGAATACACGGTTGGTGTTGTTTGACTGTAATGACGAGTTTCCAATCAGTAAAGTTCATAAATTGCAGGGCGATAATTTTAATAATAATTAATGTTATTTGTTTTACGTCCCACTAACTACTTTTTAAGGTCTTCGGAGACGCCGAGGTGCCGGAATTTAGTCCCGCAGGAGTTCTTTAACGTGCCAGTAAATCTACCGACACAGGGCTGTCGTATTTGAGCACCTTCAAATACCACCGGACTGAGCCAGGATCGAACCTGCCAAGTTGGGGTTAGAAGGCCAGCGCCTTAACCGTCTGAGCCACTCAGCCCGGCGGGCGATAATTTATCATTAAATCGGAAACGTCGTGGGATGAGATATTGGACGTTATTAAAGCGATATGTTTGGCTGTGTAAATTTATTGAATTTCGTTTCACTGGATAGTCATCGATATGAATATTTGGAAAAATGACGGTAGGCGATTTGAGGGCTTCACCCTAAAACTGCAGTGTGGATTTTTGCGGTGGTGATGATTATTGTTGGGCGATGGTCAAGTAGTGTTAGACGTGCGTTGGAAGTCATTATTCTTTTTCTGAACTTCATTGTGCATGTTGAGATCGTGTTTGAGTTGTGGATTGCTCACCACGCGATATTTATTTTCAATTTCACGTTTAGTAACAAGATAGGGTCTTAGTTGCATTTCCCGACTTGCGTTCATTCTGTGGCAAGATTCGTTTCGTTGTGTGGTATTAGTTTTGACCAGGTTTCCAGCTACAGTAAAATATCCAAGAGTGTGTTCGAAGTTTCGATTTCGCCTGATATGCTAGAGGAAGCCTATAAGACCCAATTTCCTCTCGACAATAGATTTAGGACGTCACATGTTATCCTACGAGTATACTGATGATGAGATGTCCTAGTTCACGCTCAACGATAGGGTTAGGAAGGTAGGTGTACATAGAGGTTAGCCTTAGGGTGTGCCGACATTAGGTTGGCCCGACGATAGGTCTGGGATGTCAGCTGTACATACTCAAGTTTTAGATTAGATGTTTTTGCGAAGTGACTTGTGCGATGGTAGTGTCTGCAGTAGTGTATGCAATGCGAAGAGTGTTAGCTCAGTAATAATGATGCCAAGCCTGCGTGCAGCCCTCAGCAGCTGGAAGGTGTTTACCTAAGATTACGGAATCACTATGGTCTGAACATGAGGGCTGTCCAATATTGGGTACTGAGCTAGCGGTGATTGAATATTTACTGCAGTTCGCCATGCGTGTCTGAGTTCAATGAACTTCAGTATTTTATTTTATTTTACGGACTTAATTGTTTGTCGTTCTGACGTCCGTTTTGCTTTGATATTGTGCGTGTTGACACTCAACGTATTAGTGTGAGACTTGAGTTACGAATGCGGGTTCGATTCGTCAGCCGGTAATATATTTTATTTTCAATTTTTGTCGTTCTTTCATTTTTATACGTAGTTGAGTGTGGTTAATTGATAACTTTGTAGGTAGTGTGTTGGGACAAACAATAAGTAGACGGATCTGTGATAGTAGTCATTGTTAAATAGGAAAGAATTCTATAATTTGTTTTATCTTACCATGTGGACTTGTAATTTTATTAAGCGTAACGTAACCATTTATAACCTGAAAGTCGGTTTTATAATAATATTTTTCAAGTGATTTACCACTTTTTAATTAACTTCAGTGTTTGGCATTTCTTCTAAATGCGTGATGAATAAGTTTTTCCTGCATTTCGCAGTTTTGTTCCTTCAGAACGACGTAACGTAAGGTCCTCTCGGATCGTGTTGTTGTTGGTTCCTTCTGAACAGCTGTTTGGGTGATGCACGTTCAGCATCGGGATTATTTTATTACTTAAGGGTGTCATGAAATGACAATACATGGTGGAATTTTGTTTCAATTGTGAATGCTGCTGTTAACTTGTAGTGAACACCATGCTTTCCAATAATATTCCGCAACCTATCTAAAGCGACTGATAGTCAATTTGGTTCGATTAAGGGTCCTTTCGGTGGGTGTTCCGTATCCGAAAGGGTATTCGACTGGTGGATAACCTTAATTAAGAGGAAATCAGGCGTTCTTCTTGTTGGAGGTCAGGTTTTCCACGGATCGTGTGGATTAATTCTCAGTTATCGTTTGGATTAATAGGTGCCCGATTTTTCAGGCTTTCTTTTCACTTTTTCGGTTTCGCTGTCCACTAATTTATGAGATTCCTATTTTCTCCGAAGAAAATTCTTCGATATTGTAAATATATATATATGCAATGTGACTGCGTTTGAAACATTGAATAATTAATATTTTTTTGGTCAAGGATTTAAATAAAATAATTTTTTGTGCAATTAATGATTCAATAAAAGTTAGTAAGCACATATTTGCTCCTCATTTCAAGTAGTTAGGCTCTCTCTTCTGAACCCCATGGTTTGGTTAAGATCGTGACCGAATTCTTCCCGCAACGACCCCAAGATTCAAGAGTTCAATATTGCTCTACTGAAGCCGCTGTGGCCGACCAACGGTGGAATGGTAAGTTAAGGGTTCAGTATGTCATCCATTTTCTTTCTATATCCTGAGCCTGATTATAGTCGATTGTTCATAACTTCTCACTAATTATATCCATGTAGCAAAGTTACCTCTGTACAGGCCATGAAGGCCCTTGGAGGAGTGGAAGATAAAGGATTCCACCATTGTTAACCTCGGCACGTGATAGGGTAGAGTGTTTAACCTGGTACTCATTTTTGGTGTAGGCTGAGTGAACCTCAGCGCCATATGCAATTATATCCATGTACTTCTGTTTAATTTCTTCGTCCTGGACATTTTCTACCCCTGTTCGTTTGTAGACACTTTGTCTGTGCTAGGCCTAGAGGTACTTAGTTTACTACAGATCAGATAGTGGTCTGTATAATCGAATATTCCCCAGAAACCCGTACATTCCTTACATATTTCCTGATTTCGAAGTCAGATAAGATATAGTATGTTATGGATCTGGTTCCCGTAAGCTCCCATGTGTAGCGGTGAATTGCCTTAAGCTTGAAGAATGTATTCTTAACTGCTAAACCCATACTAGCACAGAAGTCCAGCAAGCGCTGCTCATTCCTATTAGCTTCCATATCTTCCCCACATTTACCTATCACCCTTTCGTATCCTTCTATTCTATTTCCAACTCTCGCATTGAAATCGCCCATTAGCACTATGCTATTCTTGCTGTTGACCCTGACTACGATGTCACTCAATGCTTCGTAAAACTTGTCAACTTCATTCTCATGTGCACCCTCACATGGTAAATACACTGAGACAATTCTCATCCTAATTCCTCCAACTGCCAAATCTAGCTATATCATTCGCTCATTTACGTTCCTAACTAAACTATGTTGCGTGCAATAGTATTCTTTAATAAAAGCCCTACCCCACACTCTGTCCTACCCTTTTTAATACCCGTCAAGTTCACTTTATAATCTCCTATCTCTTCCTCGTTATCTCCCCTTACCCGAATAGCATTTACTCCCAGCACATCCAGATGTATCCTCTTTGCTGACCCAACCAGTTCTACTTTCTTTTTTCCATAAGCACCATTAATATTGATAGCTCCCCATCGAATTTCATTTCGTTCGCCAAGTTGTTTCCAAGGAGTTCCTCGCCTGTGAAATGGGAGTAGGACTCCGTTACTCTCATACGTCCGGGGCTTGCATAAAATGTTCTGAGGTCGGTAATTCATGAAGCACGATGCTACCCTACTTACACGTAGTCCAATTGAGGATCTCTCCTTTAACGCGATGCCCACTCCCATTCCGCAGCAACTGGTATCCCGACTCTCAGGACCACTTACAAGGCCACTCAGCCGTTGCTCATGGTTCACGAACTAGGACATGACTACAGTAACCCACACCACGAATCGCACAGAATGAAAAAAAGGGAAGGGTCGAAAATCAGGTTTTTGTCAGTGGAATTACGTATGAATTCTGGAAATAGGTAGGGAATAAATGTCGATTGCTAGAAATAATAACTAAAGTATTTAACAAAATTTTTGATGTCAGAAAAATTGCATGTTCTTGGCAAGAAGGAATAATGTGTCCGATATACAAAAGAGAGGGGGAAAGATCAAACACAAATAATTATAGGGGCATTACCTTATTGTATACACCCAGTAAGATCTAAACCGAGATTTTGGCAAAAATAATTATGAAATGGAAAGAAGATTACTCTATACTCTCAGTGTACCACCCAGGATTTAGGAAAGGAATGAGAACCACAGATAATATGCACAGTTCAAAAAATTAGGGGAACACTTTTTTGAATGTATGCCATGCTTCACAAAACAATACCTCACACGCAGGTATATTACCAACTAAACCTTTATTCTTTACCGTTGATGTATACAAAAGAACTTCCATGGATTCGCCTTCATTTTCAGAACACAAACGGAAATGTCCAAATAGCGGCGAAAACAAAGTGATAACAGTCTTCCAGGGTGGAATTTTATCACAGTTGGAGAGCTTCAGTATGGTGTATGTTCTCCACGAGCATTTATCACAGCTTGGCACATACGCGGCATGTTCCGTACAAGTCGACGGAGGTCACTGTCTGTATCAGGTCCCATTCTTCAACGAGAGCCTCTTCGAGGTTTTGGAGAGTCTGTGGTGGAATAGGACGCCCACGAACACTCCTGTTAAGCCTATCCCACACATGCTCGATGGGATTAAGGTCGGAACTCACTGCTGGCCATTACATCTCTTGAATATCCCGTTCTCGCAAACAGCTTTGGTGATGCGCGCTACATGAACCTTGGCATTGTCGTGCATGAGTACGAATTGAGGGCCAACACCGTACGCAGCAACCAACACATGCTGTATCAATATCTGCTCTATGTAGCCGGCATCGGTAAGATTACTACGGAAGACGACGAGATCCGTACGGCCATCAATACTGATGCCACCCCACACCAACACAGAAACTTGTCCGAATCGGTCGCCTTCCTGGACATCATTTGGCATGTACTGCTCACCACGGCGTCCCCATACACGTCAACGTCCATCGCGCTGTGTCAGGGGAAATCTGGACTCGTCTGTGAACAACACAGGTCTCCAACGGCGAAGTTGCCAGTTGACGTGTATACGGGCAAACAGAAGGCGAGCTGCGCGATGTTGCTGCTTCAAATGGGGCTCTCGAACAGGATGTCTGGGTCGTAAGGACACTTCTTTTAACCTTTTCCTTACTGCCTGGTCAGACACCGTGACTCCATTGACCCTCCTGTGGCCTTGTTGCAGTTCTCTGTCAGTTGCTGAATGAGACCGCAACGCAGAGATGGTCAGATATCGGTCATCCTGTGGGGTTGTCATGCATCCACAACCTTGTCCAACCCTCCTTGTGAACTGGCCTGTCTCATTGTAGCGATTCCACAAGCGTTGAATAACTGACGGAGAGACATTGAGATCCACAGCAACACGACGAATAGTCCATCCTTCCTGGATCAAAGTGAAGGCCCTTACGACTTGAACCTCGTTAAGATTTGTCATGGGATGTGCTGGTTGACGTAAAACGTGCTCAAATGACCGCAGCTATGTACCTCACAACTACACACGGACGCACTGCTATTCACTTTGTTTTGAGGGTTCACCTGACAGTTTAATGGATGGCTACGCCTTCAGATGGAGTATAACTAGGTTTGAGATACCCTGAGTAGCTAAGGACTCAAGGTATGCAGTACGACCATTGGAACTCCATCTACCAAATTAACGTTCACATACCAGACGTTACAAAATATGTTCCCCTAATTATTTTGAACTGTGTATTTATAATTACAACAATAATAGATTCGTATTTATAGAGAAAATGATGTAGATTATATAATGCAGCAATAAACCTTCAACAAGCTTTTGATTCGGTGAGCTGGCGGGCTGTCGTTGCGAAGCTGGCTAGGTTAGGGATGTCAAATACAATTATTAAAGTCATAGAAGAACTGTATGCAGAAGTGATATGCGCGATTAAAATGAAGGAAGACAAAATGGTAGGAAGGATACATTCGAATATTGTATTTAAACAGGGATGTAAATTATCACTAATATTGTTTGTACTGTTTGATACGGGGCTTCCGTGCTTCACAGAGGGATAAGAAGGGTGTGGATTGAATTGCTGGAAAAGGAATTAACTAGAGCAGAACTTAACACAACAAATTTTGGAAATTATATTTCTTTCCTTTTTTCCTAGTTTAAAAATTGGGAAATAGAACATCTGAATGAATAACAACAATATTAATGAGCTCCTCATCTATAACAGTATAGGGGACTTAGATGTCCGAATATCGGGTACAAAACTTGAAAGAATTACAAATTGTTATTTTACATAGAAAATAACCAAATTTACTCTTGCCAGGTATAATATTTTATAAGAGCAAGAAATGCTGCCGGAAAATCCACTTCGTAGGAATCTGCGCTCCAACTATACCTTAGTCTAGCCTCGCAGTGGCAATCAGTTTCCCACCTTACCGCATTAAAATTACACCTTACATTAAAGTGTTCATGCACAGCTGCCCCTATGCGGGCCTATCCGTTGCACAATATCTACTGTATCCACAAGGAACATTTTACACTCTGAAATGAATATACAGGGGCATAATGGCCCATTCTACGTGGCCTTAATGGTAAAAAGAAAAGGTTGGACATGACCGGCAATAAACCAGATGCAAGGAGGCGAAACTCTTGCACTCCTTCAGAAGTAGTTACAACCGTAAGTGGGCTTATGGCCTAAAGATACAGTACATAGACTAATGTTATACTACACCGGGGTGACTAAATGAGAAACATTAATGCCAAACAGGGTTTACAAAATTTAGAGCTTTTGAAAACTTTAGTTACCCCATGCAAGTTTGAACGAGAACTGACAGAGAGTAATCACTCTTTGTTCCCTTACATTACCTATTTCCTAGTAGGGGATAGAACAGAGTCCTCAGACTCGCCAAAATTATACATTTAAACCACCAGGTTTAGAAATTTACATTAAATAAAAGAGGTCAAAACCTCCCTCTCAAACTATCCGCAGGAGCTATCACATGTCAATGAAAATTCTTGTCATTACCTTGTGCCGCTGGGCCTTCCTCACGCAGGCCTCGCTCCTGCCTCCTGGCTCACGTCAAGTCACCCTCCTCACACTGGAGTAATTCAGACCAAAAGGCCCTAAAGTGCCCTGCTTTTATAGTATCACAAGGTCAGGATTCCAGATTTGTTTACTGATAGGCTGGATTCCTATGCACACCCCCGATTTTAATTGGCTAGAGAAAATATTTCCAAGTTTTTGATAGGTTGATTACAATCGGGGAGGAGCCAGCTGAAGTGTTGAAAACTTTAGTACATTAAAAAAACAATCCACAGAACCAGGTTTACAAATATCAAAAATAAATATTATTCTATGAAATAATAAGAGTTTAGCCCGTGAGTGGGAGCAAATAAATCGATGGTACAGACATCTAACTGTAGAAGACCAAAGTTTCTGGTAGTTCACAAGTTCAAGTTTCTTGACATAGATGGCCTTACAGAATGCGCGCAGTTTAACTAGCCGGGGGAGATGTACCCCTGGTACACTTTTTATCTATGCTGTAATAGATTGTCAAGGAAAGGAGGTTACGAAAAGCCCATACTTAAACAACAAAGTAATTCCTGGCCTGGTTTTCGCAGACGACATCCTTCTGCTGTCAATAACAACAGTCGGCATGCAAACCAGTCTTAAGAAAACTGCTGACTATTGCAGAACATGGAATTTGAAAATTAATATGAAGAAAACAAAGTCGTGATTTGTAAAAGAGGAAATAAATGAAAAATAAAAGCGAAAGGCGCTGGTGGTTAGAAGGTGTAGAACTGGAAGTTGTCAATATATCAGAATATTTTTAAATTATAATAACAACGAATGGGATGTGGAAATGACAAGTAGAACGTGCTAAAATGAAAGGATTGGCCGCTTTATCGAGCACAAGGTCTTTAGGGGGGGCAGATGCCAAATATTTAATAAGAGAAACATAAATGTATTCTAAATGCGCTTGTGATACCAAGAGCACTGTATGGAGCAGAAGTATGGGGTATCGAAGTCAACAGATAATTATTAGATGTAATAAGTAATAAATTCTGTAAAATAATAATGGGTCTACCAGAATGTACAGAAAATAGTGGAGCTAGAAAAGTATGTGAAGATATCAGGATCGAAGCAGATATAGCTAGGAAAGTAGTAAAATAGGTTATGATTAATAAGGGGAGATGGGAGGGAAATATTCAATCCAGAATACCAACACCAGATAAAACATTTCGATGATGATTAATGGCTGACGAAAGTGAAAAGCATGCTAGACGGAGTACGAATGGGAGACAACTGGGATAAATAGCTGCACAATAAACAGAAGGGATTCAATAAGAAATTCACGATCAGAGTGAAGGACACTGAGAAGCCGATGATTATGGCGGAATGTAAGACTTAAAGAACATTTTCAGAATACTGTAAAATTATCCAAAATATGTCAATAAGGAAAGAAAAGCTCCCAAACAGAGAGCTAAGAGGTGTGTTGTGGTGGCTAATGGGGATATATAAAAACAAGGGTCTGAGAGAGAAACATAACGAAAATAATTTTTATTCTGTAGAGAAATAATGGAAGATGCTCATCTATTGAGAGTACGTAGGGGAACTGACGCACTTAGAATTACATATTTGGGTGGTGAATATAAATAAAAAATAGAGAGAATGAATTCTATACAATTGTAAAATTGTTAAACAAAGAGTGGATCACGCTAGGAAGTATATTTTTGTATTAGATGTATATGGTAAAAGGAAATGAAACAAAGAAGAAAGTCAACGTTTAGTATTATGTTTGCATTGTTGTTGTCACTGTTAATGTGTCAAATTGCATGTGAAACTGTTTAGGTTACAATAGATGAAATGTTCCTTCCTCAACTGTTGGAATTGAGTAGCTGTAGTTTGAGATGATTCATTCATTCATTCATACAATAATAAGGGCTCCCTTCCCAGTTGGTTGTTATCCGTGACTGGGAGAGGGACTCCCTTTTTCATTTTTTCATTCACGGAGAACTCATTTCATTCATACATCCACTTATCCATTCACACGCGATGATCTCACTTTAGCTGCTAAAGTTCCTTAGATGTTGGCTGTGAGCATTAATTCATTAGTTCATGCGTTCGTCCGTTCACCCAGTTATTTTTTATTGAATGAAAAAGCACACAATGTGTAAAAATATTGACTTATTCGCTACAGAGCTTTGTCAGAAAACAAGGCCTCTTCAGGCATTCCAGGACGTGGTAACGACTACAAATTTTTTCACACCATCGGCACACACAATAATGGCTTGGTTCCTAAAAAATAGGTACGAAACATGCCTTATGATGGAAACCTGAGATCGAAGCGGCTTTGGCACCAATTGTCTGTTATCATTGCGTCCGTTATATAAAAGTAACTCCAAATTTCTCTCTTATTCGATTTGAAATCATGTAACAGCTCTTGATATTCTTCTGTAGATAGTAGAGAGAATGTCCTCAATGAAGAAAAGTTCTCGATTCAGTTCATATGCAAGCCTTGAGGGCGTGTTTTTAGATACTCTGGATAAGGAAAATTGCTTTTACCCTTTCTGTCTCTCCTAGGTCTTTCTTCTTCAGGAAGGTCCATATGATTTAAATGTCGTAGGTCACGATCGGCGTAGTTTTTAGACGGAAGAGTTTCAAGGCTGTTTCGATCGATTGTTGACTAAGATGATCTATGTCGTTTATTGCTATTATTGCTGCGAAAGTCTTTCCTTTTATATGAGTTGTAAATGTAGTCCCAGTTGTCTGGAAAGCCTTTCCGAGATATTTTCAAGTATTATACAATACTTAGAGGCGAGTCTTCGTAACTGAGTGTGCCTGTCGCTGCTCGCCTTCCTCCCCTTCTAAAAATCACGACGGATGTTTTCTGTTCATTGATTTCTAAATTGTTTTCTTTGGGCCATTTTGATAGGTTAATGATTGTTTTTTGAAGTTCATCTCGGTGTGGCGACGTCATTATCATATCGTCCGCGTATAAGTAAATTCGAAATTGATTCTCAGCGACTGCTTCTGTTGCATCTCGTGTTACTGCACTGAAAGGAAGAGGACTCAATGGATCCCCTTGAAGGACCCCTACAGTCTCAAGAATTTGCTTTGATTTTGCTAAATCGTCGCATATTCTCACTTAGTTTTCTGATAATGTATTTTTTTTATCAGTTTTGTAAAAGAGTTTTTCCAGGTTATCTCTTAAAGTTTCTGAAGGATTAGGCTCCTGTTTTCGGAGTCGAAGGCTTTGAGAATGTCGACAAACACTGCATATAACTTTCCTTTTTGTGGCTTGATTTCTTCTTGTACATCTTCAATTCAACAATTAATTGCTGGGGTTGTTGATCTACCTCTTCTAAATCCCAATTGTACTTCTGGTATTTTATCATCTACTGTATCCCTCAGTCGGTTTGTTAGCGTTATGTTTAAAGCTTCAATAACGTGCACTGTAGGGCAATTCCACGGTAGGCGTTCGGGTGACTCACATCTCCTTTGCCCTTTTACATCACTTTTAAAGTGAATCACCGCCATTTGTCTGGTATTTTTTTCTTGTATGAAGAATTGGTTCATGAGTTCTGTTACAGGTTCCTTCAGTGTTGCCCAGCTGTCTTTGATGTGTTCGTAAAATACGTTTTCAGGCTCTCCTGCCTTTCTAGCTCTACTCTCACGGAGAAATTTTTCTCACTCGCCTGTTTTGAAGGATTCCGTCGGTATTGTATCACAGTCACCATCTTCAGTCAAGTATCGGGTTCTTTTTTCTTGTAACAGTTTAGTGAAATGATTTTCCTAGGTTTCTAGTGGAATCTGCCATGTATATTTTGGCTGTCTGTACTTCAGGATAGAGAAAGGTTCCTCTTTATTATGTTTTCTTCTGAGACTTTCTGGAGTTTTTTTTCTTTGCTTCCTTAATTATTGTTTTTATAATGTTTCCTTCTTTTTTAGTATTCTGCAATGTTTCCTGTGTTTAGCATTTCTTGGCTTTATGAAGGGAGTCTAATGTTTATTTTCTTGTTTTGTAACAGATATGGTTCAACCATGGTTTAGCCTTTCATTCTTGATACGGCGACAATTGAAATCACCAACAATCATAAGATGATCTGCCATTTCTACTTTACAGATTCCTGTCTTTAGTTCGTTTATAATGTCATAGTCTTTCCATTCAGGTTGAAAATAAACGCACATCATGGTTATTAATGTTGTTTAAATCATTAGCACATTATCTGTCTTATACACTGAACTGAAAGGGTACATTTTGGCAGAAAAGAGACATGCTAGTCCTCCCTTTGGTCCCCCAGATTCACCTTGAGTTGCTAACACATTGGTTGCATACTTCGTCTTTATGTGTGCTTTTTTCGTTGAAAATGTTTCCGTAAGAGCCACTACTGTACATCGTATTCGGAGAATTTATCATAAGGTCATGCGCCAAGAGTAGTATAATTGGATGGTTCGGCGGCCTCCTCCTCCTCCGGCTCTCGGAAGAGGCCTCCTCCTCAGCCAGTGGCCTCCTCCTCCTCCTCAGCCAGTGGCCTCCCAGTGGCCACCTCCTCCTCCTCCTCAGCCAGTGGCCTCCCAGTGGCCTCCTCCACCTCAGCCAGAGGCCTCTTCCAGTGCTGCCAACTTAACCTAACTAGCGCGAGATAAACAAAGCCACGTGCTTTTTGACAGACAACAACGCACCGCTAACCTCAGTACTGCCATCTTGACGGGCCTAAACCTCAGTAGTGCCAACTTAACCTCACAAGCGCGAGGTAAACAAAGCCACGTGCTTTTTGACAGCCACGTGCTTTTTGACAGATTTGTAAACAAAGCCACGTGCTTTTTGACAGCTGTCATCGACAACAACGCATCGCAAACCTCAGTACTACCATCTTGACGGGCCTAAACCCCAGTAGTGCCAACTTAACCTAACTAGCATGAGGTAAACAAAGCCACGTGTTTTTTGACAGCCACGTGCTTTTTGACAGACAACAACGCATCGCTAACCTCAGTACTGCCATCTTGACGGGCCTAAACCTTAGTGGTACCAACTTAACCTCACTAGCGCGAGATAAACAAAGCCACGTGCTTTTTGACAGCCACATGCTTTTTGACAGCTGCCATCCGCCATCTTTAAACTACAGAGCGCTGTGCTGCCCTCTTGCGTCACCTGTCATCGGCAGTGCTGCCATCTTGGCGGGCCTAAACCTTAGTGCTACCAACTTAACCTCACTAGCTCGAGATAAACAAATCCACGTGCTTTTTGACAGCCACGTGCTTTTTTGACAGCTGTCATCCGCCATCTTTAAACTACAGAGCACCGTGCTGCCCTCTTTAGCTACTTACCTTTGAAATGTGGTGGCGGATAATTTGAAAAATGCTTTTTGACAGCAGCCATCTTGCATCGCAAACCTCAGTGCTGCCCTCTTTAGCTAGATACCTGTGGTAGCAGACAATTCCACGTGACAGCAGCCATCTTTAATCAAGAGAGCACCGTGCTGCCCTCTATGTGGTGGCGGAAAATTCCACGTGCTCTTGTTTGGAAACAAACTCACGTGCTTTTTTGACAGCTACCATCCACCATCTTTAATCAACAGAGCACAGTGCTGTACTCTTTAGCTAGATACCTTTGAAATGTGGTGGCGGCAATTTGAAAAATTCTATGTGCTCTTGTTGGGAAACAAAGCCACGTGCTTTTTTTTGACAGCTGTCATCCGTCATCTTTAATCAATAGAGCACCGTGCTGCTATCATGCGGGCAATTTCATCACCTATCACCCGCCATCTTTAATCTACAGAACACCGTGCTGCCCTCTTTATGGCTACTACCTTAAGCATGTAGTAGCGGGCAATTTGAAAAGTTCTGTTAGCTATCATCCGCCATCTTTAATCAAGAGAGCACCGTGCTGCCATCTTTAGCTAGATACCTTTGAAATGTGGTGGCGGCAAATTGAAAAATTCCACATGCTCTTGTTTGGAAACAAACTCACGTGCTTTTTGACAGCTACCATCTGCCATCTTTAATCAACAGAGCATAGTGCTGCCCTCTTTAGTTTGAAATGTGGTGGCGGCAAATTCCACATGCTCTTGTTTGGTAAACATAGCCACGTGCTTTTTTGACAGCTATCATCCGCCATCTTTAATCCAGAGAGCACCGTGCTGCCCTCTTTATCGCAGTAGATGTAAATACGTCACCTGTCATACGCAGTGCTGCTATCTTTAGCTAGATACCTTTGAAATGTGGTGGTGGATAATTTAAAAAGAAAAATTCTACAGCAGTCCTCTCTCGACGCTAATTGCATAAGATGGCGGCTATACATGACTCCTTAAGGGTGCTTACGCAAGATGGCTGCTATACACAGGTTCTTATGAGACGCCCTTGGGATGCTTGCGCAAGATGGTGGTTATACAAGGCTCCTTATGAGACACCCTAGTGATGCTTGCGCAAGACGGCGGTTGCTCTTATGAGGCGGCTTAAGGGTCCTTGCACAAGATGGCTAGAGACGCCCTAAGGATGCTTGCGCAAGATGGCGGACACAAGATGGCGGCTATACACGTCTCCTTATGAGACGCCTTAAGGGTGCTTGCGCAAGATGGCTGCTGCTCTTAGCTTAGAGGCTAACGTGTCGTGCTAGTTCGATTCATTAAATTTAGGGCTTAAATGCAAAATGTTAAATATCTCGAAAGCAGTGCACCGTAGAGCAAAACGGACAAAATTTTTCTGCCTAATACCTAGGTTCGCAGTATGAGGAACAAGAAAATCATAGTCTAATGATGGGATCAACGGTTCGGTTCCTACTTAGGCCCTTTGGCATTTGCTCTGTTTTAGCTTGTATTGAAGCGAGTCTTCGTAACATGATCAGGTTTAGCTATGGTAGAGAGTATAACGTACCGTGCAGGTTCGATTCATTAAATTTGGAGGCTTAAATGCAAAATGTTAAATATCTCGAAAACGATGCATCGTAGAGCAAAACGGACAAAATTTTTCCGCCTAATACGTAGGTTCGTAGTATCAGGAACAAGAAAAAACATAGTCTAATGATGAGATCAACGGTTCGATTCCTACTTAAGCCCTTTGCCATTCGCAGCTATCTATTTCCACAAGATGGTGGCTGCTCTTATGAGAAACAAGATGCCTTGAGACGTCCTAGGGATGCTTACGCAAGATGGCAGACACAAAATGGTGACTATACATAGCTCCTTATGAGACGGCCTAGGGGTGCTCGCACAAGATGGCGGCTACTCTTATGAAGAAAGCTAGCTTAGAGGCTACTGCGCAAGATAACAGCTGCTGTTATGCATGTGGTGGAGGGCAATTTGAAATTCTATGTGCTTAATCAACAGAGCACCCTGCTGCCCTCTTTAGCTGAAATGTGGTGGTGGATAATTTGAAAAATTCTTTTGACAGCTATCATCTTTAAAAACAATGGCGACTATACATAGGCTGTTAAGGCCTTATCATTCTCCTCCTCCTCCTCCTCCTCCTCCTCCCCCTCCTCCTCCTCCTTCTCTACCTCCTCCTCCGCCTCTTATGTCAAGGCATAGCTTTATATCGAACAAGTTTAAACCTGCATCGCGAAGGCAAGCGTGTGCAGCGATAACATTATTGTGCATGTTTAGACTTTCGAAACATAAGAAGAGTAGAATCAAACGCTGTACTCGATACGACATGTGATCAGAACATTGATTGATGCGTTCAGAAAACAAAATAAGTGATCAAGACTAGAATCGAACAATGTACTCAATACATCATGTGTTTAGAATATGTCAGGGGATACGCTTGTTCTAAGAAGATCAGATTGAAACATAACAAGACTAGAATAGAACACTGTAATCGATGTTGTTAACTTCAACATGTGATCAGAACATTGATTGATGTGTTCAGAACACAAAATAAGTGATCATGACTAGAATCGAACACTGTACTCGATACAACATGTGATCAGAACATTGATCGATGTGTTCAGAACACGAAATAAGTGATCAAGACTAGAATCGAACACTGTACTCAATACAACATGTGTTTAGAACATGTTAGGGGGTACCCTCGTTCTAAGAAGATCAGAATGAAACATAACAAGACTAGAATCGAACACTGTAATCGATGTTGTTAACCTCAACATATGATCAGAACATTGTTTGATGTGTTCAGAGCAAAAGTACAATTTTGATGATTTGCGCAGCTAACTCGCTCGGTAAACGATATAGCCAAAGTATAACTTCAAATTATTTACCTTCCATCATTCGTCTTGTGTGTAAAAATCAGTCGAACAAGTTATCGCATAAACATGGCTGAAAAAAAATCGTGATAGGGTACGGAACCCAGGGGTTACATCTTATCAGAAGGGCAAAAAGGATGAAAGGACTCTTCCTCCTCCTTACCGCACATTCCTTGGCTAAAGGGCTAATGGGCTAAAGGGCTAATGGGCTAAAGGGCTAAAGGGCTAATGGGCTAAAGGGCTAAAGGGCTAAAGGTGCAACAACCTCATCGATCGCTATCAGCAAGAACGCTTGTACTTTGTTAAGTGTAGAAAATTAATCTTTATTGGTAAATGGTTTTATGTTCAGAACAAGGAATGGAACCTAGGGGTTACGTCTTACCTAATAAAATCCCCGAGGTGCGATGAGTTACGTTTTTCGAACTAGTGTTTGGAACACTGAACTTTTCAAGATGGCAAGAGTGAGGTTAGCAATGTTCTGTTGTTGGATTTTAAATTCCGCGCTACAACATGCATAAGGTGGCAGCCCTTGAGGTTTACTCCCGTAAAGATGGCAAGAGTGAGGTTAGCAATGTTCCGTTGTTGGATTTTTAAAATTCCCCGCTATAACATGCAAAAGGTGGCAGCCTTGAGGTTTACCGCCGTAAAGATGGCAGCAGTGAGGTTAGCGACGCTCCATTGTCCTTCAAAGTGAGGTTAGGGTTCGTCAAGAAGACAGCTGTCAAAAAACCACGTGGCTATGTTTACCAAACAAGAGCACGTGGTCGTGACGTCACGGTCACGTAGTATGCTGCCTCAGCATGTAAAGTTCAATGTCTACACCTACGTAGTTAACACTCTGCTATGTTCACAAGATTTTTATACATCACTATTCTTTAAGCTTTAAGTTCATTCACATAGGCTATGCTAAGATAGCAGCACAAACACATGCGAACTTTGTACATTCTAATGGAATAAGTTTAGTACTGTGTGCGTCATGGATACATGATGTGTGCACGCATTTAATCTTAACTATACGTAATGCTGCTGCTTTGTTTACAAGATTTTTATACATTGCTATTCTTTATGCTTTAAGTTCGTGCACGCACAAGCGATATTCGTACGCTCTAGCAGGAGAAGTTTAGTACGATATTCGATACATACATTATCGATAGGTGATGTGTACACGCTTTAGAACATAGCTCATCTTTATGCTTTAAGTTCATGCACATGGGTTAGGGATACTCAAAAGCGATTGCTACATGCTCTAGCGGAAGAAGTCTAGTACGATAGTAGATGCATGTAAAATCGATAGGTTATGCTAAGATAGCAGCACACTTACATGATTTTAGCACAATCTTGTGGGAAATGTTTAGTATGATAGTCGTTTCGTGCAAAATCATTAGGTAATGTGTAAACGCTTCGAAACAAGGCTATTCTTTGTACTTTAAGTTCATGCGTACAGGTTATGCTAAGATAGCGGCACAATCTAGCGCAAGAAGTTTAGTACGAGAGTCGATGTATGTAAAATCGATAAGTAATGAGTACACGCTTTAAAACATGGTTATTCTTCGTACTTTCAGTTCATGCATCTTAGTTATGCTAAGATAGCAGCACAATCTAGCGGAAGAAGTTTAGTACGATATTTGTTGCATGCAAATCGATAGGTGATGTGTACACACTTTGAAACATGGCTATTCTTTTTACTTTAAGGTCATGCGTATAGGTTATGCTAGGATAGCAGCACAATCTAGCGGGAGGAGATTAGTACGAGAGTCAATGCATGCAAAATCCATAGGTAATGTGTACATGCTTTGAAACATGGCTATTCTTTGTACTTTTAAGTTCATGTGTATAAGTTATGCTAAGATGTCAGCACAATCTAGCGGAAGAAGTTTAGTACGAGAGTCAATGCATGCAAAATCGATAGGTAATGTGTACACGCTTTGAAACATGGCTATTCTTTGTACCTTAAGGCCATGCGTATAGGTTATGCTAAGATACCAGCACAATCTAGCGGAAGAAGTTTAGTACGAGAGTCGATGCTTGTAAAATCGATAGGTAATGTGTACATGCTTTGAGACATAGCTATTCTTTGTACTTTAAGTTCATGCGTATAGGTTATGCTAAGATAGCAGCACAATCTACCTGCAGAAGTTTAGTACGAGAGTCGATACATGCAAATTCGATAGTTGATGTGTACACGCTTTGAAACATGACTAATCATTGTACTTTAAGTTCATTGGTATAGGTTATGCTAAGATGTCAGCACAATCTAGCGGAAGAAGTTTAGTACGAGATTTGATGCATGCAAAATCGATAGGTAATGTGTACACGCTTTGAAACATGGCTATTCTTTGTACCAGATACCAGCACAATCTAGCGGAAGAAGTTTAGTACAATATTTGTTGCATGCAAAGTCGATAGGTAATGTGTACACACTTTGAAACATGGCTATTCTTTGTACTTTAAGTACATGCGTACAGGTTATGCTAAGATAGCAGCACAACCTAGCGGAAGAAGTTTAGTACAATATTTGTTGCATGCAAAGTCGATAGGTAATGTGTACACACTTTGAAACATGGCTATTCTTTTTTACTTTAAGGTCATGCGTATTGGTTATGCTAAGATAGCAGCACGATCTAGCGGAAGGAGTTTAGTACGAGAGTCAATACATGCAAATTCGATAGTTGATGTGTACACGCTTTGAAACATGGCTATTCTTTGTACTTTTAAGTTCATGTGTATAAGTTATGCTAAGATACCAGCACAATCTAGCGGACGAAGTTCAGTACGAGATTCGATGCATGCAAAATCGATAGGTGATGTGTACACGCTTTGAAACATGGCTATTCATTGTACTTTAATTTTATGGGTATAGGTTATGCTAAGATAGCAGCACGATCTAGCGGATGAAGTTTAGTTCGATGGTCGATGCATGTAAAATCGATAGGTGATGTGTACACGCTTTGAAACATGGCAATTCATACTGCAGCTCTGTTCCCAAGACTTTTAAGAATAGCTAATCCTAATACTGCTCTTAACGACGTCGAGCTAAGGATTGATTACGTGACCGTGACGTCACAGCCACGTGCTCTTGTTTGGTAAACATAGCCACGTGGTTTTTTGACAGCTGTCTTCTTGACGAACCCTAACCTCACTTTGAGGGACAATGGAGCGTCGCTAACCTCACTGCTGCCATCTTTACGGCGGTAAACCTCAAGGCTGCCACCTTTTGCATGTTATAGCGGGGAATTTTAAAAAATCCAACAACGGAACATTGCTAACCTCACTCTTGCCATCTTTACGGGAGTAAACCTCAAGGGCTGCCACCTTATGCATGTTGTAGCGCGGAATTTAAAATCCAACAACAGAACATTGCTAACCTCACTCTTGCCATCTTGAAAAGTTCAGTGTTCCAAACACTAGTTCGAAAAACGTAACTCATCGCACCTCGGGGATTTTATTAGGTAAGACGTAACCCCTAGGTTCCATTCCTTGTTCTGAACATAAAACCATTTACCAATAAAGATTAATTTTCTACACTTAACAAAGTACAAGCGTTCTTGCTGATAGCGATCGATGAGGTTGTTGCACCTTTAGCCCTTTAGCCCTTTAGCCCATTAGCCCTTTAGCCCTTTAGCCCATTAGCCCTTTAGCCCATTAGCCCTTTAGCCAAGGAATGTGCGGTAAGGAGGAGGAAGAGTCCTTTCATCCTTTTTGCCCTTCTGATAAGATGTAACCCCTGGGTTCCGTACCCTATCACGATTTTTTTTCAGCCATGTTTATGCGATAACTTGTTCGACTGATTTTTACACACAAGACGAATGATGGAAGGTAAATAATTTGAAGTTATACTTTGGCTATATCGTTTACCGAGCGAGTTAGCTGCGCAAATCATCAAAATTGTACTTTTGCTCTGAACACATCAAACAATGTTCTGATCATATGTTGAGGTTAACAACATCGATTACAGTGTTCGATTCTAGTCTTGTTATGTTTCATTCTGATCTTCTTAGAACGAGGGTACCCCCTAACATGTTCTAAACACATGTTGTATTGAGTACAGTGTTCGATTCTAGTCTTGATCACTTATTTCGTGTTCTGAACACATCGATCAATGTTCTGATCACATGTTGTATCGAGTACAGTGTTCGATTCTAGTCATGATCACTTATTTTGTGTTCTGAACACATCAATCAATGTTCTGATCACATGTTGAAGTTAACAACATCGATTACAGTGTTCTATTCTAGTCTTGTTATGTTTCAATCTGATCTTCTTAGAACAAGCGTATCCCCTGACATATTCTAAACACATGATGTATTGAGTACATTGTTCGATTCTAGTCTTGATCACTTATTTTGTTTTCTGAACGCATCAATCAATGTTCTGATCACATGTCGTATCGAGTACAGCGTTTGATTCTACTCTTCTTATGTTTCGAAAGTCTAAACATGCACAATAATGTTATCGCTGCACACGCTTGCCTTCGCGATGCAGGTTTAAACTTGTTCGATATAAAGCTATGCCTTGACATAAGAGGCGGAGGAGGAGGTAGAGAAGGAGGAGGAGGAGGGGGAGGAGGAGGAGGAGGAGGAGGAGGAGGAGAATGATAAGGCCTTAACAGCCTATGTATAGTCGCCATTGTTTTTAAAGATGATAGCTGTCAAAAGAATTTTTCAAATTATCCACCACCACATTTCAGCTAAAGAGGGCAGCAGGGTGCTCTGTTGATTAAGCACATAGAATTTCAAATTGCCCTCCACCACATGCATAACAGCAGCTGTTATCTTGCGCAGTAGCCTCTAAGCTAGCTTTCTTCATAAGAGTAGCCGCCATCTTGTGCGAGCACCCCTAGGCCGTCTCATAAGGAGCTATGTATAGTCACCATTTTGTGTCTGCCATCTTGCGTAAGCATCCCTAGGACGTCTCAAGGCATCTTGTTTCTCATAAGAGCAGCCACCATCTTGTGGAAATAGATAGCTGCGAATGGCAAAGGGCTTAAGTAGGAATCGAACCGTTGATCTCATCATTAGACTATGTTTTTTCTTGTTCCTGATACTACGAACCTACGTATTAGGCGGAAAAATTTTGTCCGTTTTGCTCTACGATGCATCGTTTTCGAGATATTTAACATTTTGCATTTAAGCCTCCAAATTTAATGAATCGAACCTGCACGGTACGTTATACTCTCTACCATAGCTAAACCTGATCATGTTACGAAGACTCGCTTCAATACAAGCTAAAACAGAGCAAATGCCAAAGGGCCTAAGTAGGAACCGAACCGTTGATCCCATCATTAGACTATGATTTTCTTGTTCCTCATACTGCGAACCTAGGTATTAGGCAGAAAAATTTTGTCCGTTTTGCTCTACGGTGCACTGCTTTCGAGATATTTAACATTTTGCATTTAAGCCCTAAATTTAATGAATCGAACTAGCACGACACGTTAGCCTCTAAGCTAAGAGCAGCAGCCATCTTGCGCAAGCACCCTTAAGGCGTCTCATAAGGAGACGTGTATAGCCGCCATCTTGTGTCCGCCATCTTGCGCAAGCATCCTTAGGGCGTCTCTAGCCATCTTGTGCAAGGACCCTTAAGCCGCCTCATAAGAGCAACCGCCGTCTTGCGCAAGCATCACTAGGGTGTCTCATAAGGAGCCTTGTATAACCACCATCTTGCGCAAGCATCCCAAGGGCGTCTCATAAGAACCTGTGTATAGCAGCCATCTTGCGTAAGCACCCTTAAGGAGTCATGTATAGCCGCCATCTTATGCAATTAGCGTCGAGAGAGGACTGCTGTAGAATTTTTCTTTTTAAATTATCCACCACCACATTTCAAAGGTATCTAGCTAAAGATAGCAGCACTGCGTATGACAGGTGACGTATTTACATCTACTGCGATAAAGAGGGCAGCACGGTGCTCTCTGGATTAAAGATGGCGGATGATAGCTGTCAAAAAAGCACGTGGCTATGTTTACCAAACAAGAGCATGTGGAATTTGCCGCCACCACATTTCAAACTAAAGAGGGCAGCACTATGCTCTGTTGATTAAAGATGGCAGATGGTAGCTGTCAAAAAGCACGTGAGTTTGTTTCCAAACAAGAGCATGTGGAATTTTTCAATTTGCCGCCACCACATTTCAAAGGTATCTAGCTAAAGATGGCAGCACGGTGCTCTCTTGATTAAAGATGGCGGATGATGGCTAACAGAACTTTTCAAATTGCCCGCTACTACATGCTTAAGGTAGTAGCCATAAAGAGGGCAGCACGGTGTTCTGTAGATTAAAGATGGCGGGTGATAGGTGATGAAATTGCCCGCATGATAGCAGCACGGTGCTCTATTGATTAAAGATGACGGATGACAGCTGTCAAAAAAAAGCACGTGGCTTTGTTTCCCAACAAGAGCACATAGAATTTTTCAAATTGCCGCCACCACATTTCAAAGGTATCTAGCTAAAGAGTACAGCACTGTGCTCTGTTGATTAAAGATGGTGGATGGTAGCTGTCAAAAAAGCACGTGAGTTTGTTTCCAAACAAGAGCACGTGGAATTTTCCGCCACCACATAGAGGGCAGCACGGTGCTCTCTTGATTAAAGATGGCTGCTGTCACGTGGAATTGTCTGCTACCACAGGTATCTAGCTAAAGAGGGCAGCACTGAGGTTTGCGATGCAAGATGGCTGCTGTCAAAAAGCATTTTTCAAATTATCCGCCACCACATTTCAAAGGTAAGTAGCTAAAGAGGGCAGCACGGTGCTCTGTAGTTTAAAGATGGCGGATGACAGCTGTCAAAAAAGCACGTGGCTGTCAAAAAGCACGTGGATTTGTTTATCTCGAGCTAGTGAGGTTAAGTTGGTAGCACTAAGGTTTAGGCCCGCCAAGATGGCAGCACTGCCGATGACAGGTGACGCAAGAGGGCAGCACAGCGCTCTGTAGTTTAAAGATGGCGGATGGCAGCTGTCAAAAAGCATGTGGCTGTCAAAAAGCACGTGGCTTTGTTTATCTCGCGCTAGTGAGGTTAAGTTGGTACCACTAAGGTTTAGGCCCGTCAAGATGGCAGTACTGAGGTTAGCGATGCGTTGTTGTCTGTCAAAAAGCACGTGGCTGTCAAAAAACACGTGGCTTTGTTTACCTCATGCTAGTTAGGTTAAGTTGGCACTACTGGGGTTTAGGCCCGTCAAGATGGTAGTACTGAGGTTTGCGATGCGTTGTTGTCGATGACAGCTGTCAAAAAGCACGTGGCTTTGTTTACAAATCTGTCAAAAAGCACGTGGCTGTCAAAAAGCACGTGGCTTTGTTTACCTCGCGCTTGTGAGGTTAAGTTGGCACTACTGAGGTTTAGGCCCGTCAAGATGGCAGTACTGAGGTTAGCGGTGCGTTGTTGTCTGTCAAAAAGCACGTGGCTTTGTTTATCTCGCGCTAGTTAGGTTAAGTTGGCAGCACTGGAAGAGGCCTCTGGCTGAGGTGGAGGAGGCCACTGGGAGGCCACTGGCTGAGGAGGAGGAGGAGGTGGCCACTGGGAGGCCACTGGCTGAGGAGGAGGAGGAGGCCACTGGCTGAGGAGGAGGCCTCTTCCGAGAGCCGGAGGAGGAGGAGGCCGCCGAACCATCCAATTATACTACTGCCAAGTACACTTGCTAACCCTTCTATGTTTCATATTAAGCATTTAATATCAGACCTTACGTCATATGACTTTTTTATTGCAAAGACCTTTATTAGTGTTTCGCCATGTTCATTATCCGTAGTTAAATCTATAGGGGCTAAAAGTCACACGTTTTGGCCAGAAGTCTTCTTTGTCAACATTTTCCCTGTCCGAATATGGAATGCCTATTCTAAAAGCCTTTGTCGATGTGGATCTGGAATTTAGGAGTGTACATTCCCTGATGTCTGTTATTCCGTTTTCTTCTAAGTAGGCTGTTAGGTCTTCTTTTTTGCAGAAGTGTTCAGTCTTCCAACATAAAACCATGCAAGGCTTTCTGCCGCACATCATCATCCGGCTTCTTTTTTCGTTCCTGTGCCGTGTGTTATCTTCGAAAGTCGACGCTCTGTGTCTGTCTCGTTTCTTCTCTTATATGACACGGATTTGTATTCTCTGTTTTGAGTGCTGTCTTCTGTACAGTGTACTCGCCCAAATTCTGTATTTGTTAATAACCGACGATCTTCCCGCACGCGCTCTGGCTCTCTGCGTCGCGGTTGGTCTTGTATACATTAGTGGCAGTTTTTGTGGAGTTGATATTCGCGTAGGGTAGTTCCTTCTTGTTGTTTTTCAGCTATTCGGTTTGTTGCAGTTGTGCTTCAAGAATAAATGACATGTTTTTCATTAGCACCTCACACATTTCTTATAATTTTCCCTCCAGTATTTCATAAGATCTCCTGTTTTCTATTACAATCTGCTTCATGTCTTTATCTTCCAGTGGGATCTTATCCACTCTATAATTCTCTAGTTCGTATCTACAGTTATTACCCATCCGTAGGAGGTTGCCCTGTTCTTTACCTTGAGTGCAGTTCTGTTGATATTAGTTGTGTACACTCCTTATGGAAACATTTTTGCAGTTTCTATCACAACCGACGACGTTACCTTCGTTGTCAAAGCCTCCGCTGCATTTCCCGCAACGCAGGGAGTTATCATTTTCATTTGTTTCATTGATGTATCTGATTTGATGTTCAAGATGGTTATTGTTTGGTACAAGCTGCTTGGTTGGGTTTATTGCCTCTAATTTCGTTATATGGTTCAACACTTTCGAAATAACACTTTCATACTCTCGCCGGTGCTATATAAACATGAATACTGAATGATATTTGTGATATTTACAATTTTGCGCTGCAGTAATCACTTACTGCACACATAAACTTCACTGAAATCTACCACACAGAAACAGCACACACTTTCACTCCACTTTAAAGTAAATTAGTTTACAGAACCACACTGAACACCACTACTGCTCTTCAAAATCCATCTAGTTCGCGTCTAATAGCACTATAAAGACTCTGAACATGTGCTAACCTATTTCGATTTCACTTTTGATACATGTGTTTAGGAGAACGACTGTTTTCCCTTTTTACGTGAATATGTATCTATTGTTGTGAGACCTCTACTGTTGTATGTGGTTCGGAGAATGTTCTGTTGCATTCTGGCATGCAGTTACTCATCCAATAATAATGACTCTCTCCCCAGTTGGTGGTTATCCGTGACTGGGAGAGAGAGAGAGAGACTTTTAAATTCAACTCATTCATTCATTCATTCATTCATTCACACTAGAGTGTTCTCGCCTTATCTGTTGAGGCCGAGAGCATTCAATTCATTCAATCATCCAAACACTCTTTTAATTTTGAATTCTCCGTCCCCAGTTAATGGCTATCCGTAACTGGAAGAGAGGAGTGCTTATTAATTCATGCATGTAGTAAAGCTAATGCAGTGAGCTCGCAGTTGCGATCAGCAGTATTCTGTAAGAAAGGAGTCAGCTCCCAGACGAAACTATCTTTACATCGGTCTGTTTTCAGATCAACTTTGCTTTACGGGAGCGAAAGCTCGGTGGACTCAGGATATCTTATTCATAAGTTAGAAGTAACAGACATGAAAGTAGCAAGAATGATTGCTGGTACAAACAGGTGCGAACAATGGCAGGAGGGTACACGGAATGAGGATATACAGGTTAATTTAGGAATGAACGGGATGGATGAAGCTGTACGCATAAACCGGCTTCGGTGGTGGGGTCATGTAAGGCGAATGGAGGAGGATACGTTACCTAGGAGAATAATGGACCCTGCTATGGAGGGTAAGAGAAGTAGAGGGAGACCAAGACGACGATGGTTAGATTCGGTTTCTAAAGATTTAAAGATAAGAGCCATAGAACTAAATGAGGCCACAACACTAGTTGCAAATCGAGGATTGTGGCGACATTTAGTAAATTCTCAGAGGCTTGCAGACTGATCGCTGAAAGGCATAACAGTCTATAATGATAATGTATGTATGTATGAATACAATCCAACCATGCAACTCATCCAGGCATGCAGTCATACATCATTCATTCGTACAGTCATTCAGTTAATTCACAATATCTATTGTAAGCTAAGGAGAAATCTGTTCGGACTCGTAACAAAAACAAATACTAGCACTAACTAATAATAACGATAAGGTACATTTTGTCCTAGACTATATAACACTGTTAATGACTAGAACTTGTGATTAGGTGAAATTGTAATTTTTTCACAAGTTGTTTTACGTCCCACCGACACAGAGAGGTCTTATGACGACGATGGGACAGGAAAGGGCTAGGAGTGGGAAGAAAGCGGCCGTGGCCTTAATCAAGGTACAGCCCCAGCATTTGCCTGGTGTGAAAATGGGAAACCACGGAAAACCACCTTCAGGGCTGCCGACAGTGGGGTTCGAACCCACTATCTCCCGAATACTGGATACTGGCCGCACTTAAGTGACTGCAGCTATCGAGCTTGGTTATTGTAATTTTTAAGAAAGTATTACATACATACCTACATACATGCATACGTACATACATACATACATACATACATACATACATACATACATACATACATACATACATACATACATACATACATACATACATACATACATACATACATACATACATCATTATAGACCATTATGCCTTTCAGCGTTCATTCTGCAAGCCTATGTGAATTTACTAAACGTCGCCACAATCCTCTATTTGCAAATGGTGCTGTGGTCTCATTTAGTTTTATCCACTGGACACTGACCTTGTCCCAACCCTCTGTACAAACTCCGCACTTACAGTAACTTCCTTCTTAGTAATAACTAACAGCTGACTTTAACCTTTTCCTGTAAATAGTCAGAATAGGTCTAGAAGATGATTATGTAACATACCAACCTCTTTCAGAGACGAGAAGGGGCATCAAAGATTGCACGAGTAGACTGCAGAAGCATGCGGAAGGGAAAAGTACATTACAAATTTTTCATACTAATATTAGAAGCATAAGGAAAAATAAGAACATTTTAGACGTTGTTTTGAAAGCATATGATCATAGGTTTGATGTCGTAATTTTAACAGAAAGTTGGTCACTGAGTAATGTAAATATAAGTAACCATGCCTTGTATAAATCTTATTACAATGAGGGTTCAGTTAACAAATGTGATGGTGTTGTATTAATGGTAAAAAATGGTTTGGAGCACGAAATGGAAATTATTGAGTACGATGACTTTAAATTTCTCAGAGTAGTAATTAACAACAAGAAAGTAGCTATTACAGGAGTATATCGGTCACATGAATATCACAAACAGCGGTTTCTCAGTGCGTTAGATCATTATATCTAAGATAGATGCCATGTTGAAACCGAACTGATAATAGGGGACACAAATATAGACCTTTTAAATGAACACGACTGTGACGAATATCTCAACATGGTACAAGAAAGAAATTTTCAGTCCTTAATAAACAATCCTACTAGAGTATCTGGTACAAGTAAATCCTGTATTGATCATGCTTTGATTAAAAGTAGGTTGAGAAATGACGACATTCTGTCTATCATCTCTCAAAGTAAAATTTCAGATCATTATCCTATAATAGTAAGTCTCAACATTCAAAATGCCTCGGTCCCTAATAATATACCAAATTTTCGACGTAACTGTTTTAAAATAGATCATTTTGAGCTTAAAAATCATTTAAGTAAAATAAATTGGGGAGACATCTTAAACAGCAGTGATTTAGATATCAAACTTGATAAATTCGTGAATACAATTAAAAGCTGCATGAGCCTGTCCACTGTTAAATTGAAATCAAAGGAAGTCAAAAGAACAGAATGGATTTCTTACGGTTTGGTAAAATCTATTCACACAAGAGACCGACTCTATCAACAATATTTAAAAAATAAGGATAACTTGGAAATTAAAGAACAGTACAGGAAATATAGGAACAAACTAAATGATCTAATTATGAAAACGAAAACTGAGTACTATAGGAATCTGATCAATCGCAATTCAAATAACCGGGGTAAGGTCTGGGGCATAGTCAATGAAATAACACAAAGGTCAGTTAGAAAAGAAGAGATCAAGGAAATCAGATATAAAGGTGAAATCTGGAAAGATGACATAAATATCTCTAATAAATTTAACAATTATTTCATTAACGAAACCACTGAGAAAGCAAAGCATCACAGACAGATTTCCGACCCCACATTAAATATCGCTCGCAACCCTCATACTTGCTTCCTTGCACCGGTAACAGAATACGATCTGAAGAGATGTTTGAGTGAAGTACATGAAAACAAAGCTGTAGGAATAGACAATATTTCGGCTCGAATTATTAAAGAAAATATAGAGTCATTAAAGGAACCGTTGCTGAATATTATCAATGATTCCTTCACCTTAGGTTACTTTCCAAAACAGCTTAAAACAACAATAGTAAAACCTCTTCACAAGTCTGGAAATATTTATGACATTAGAAATTACAGACCCATTTCGATAACTACAACAATATCAAAAATATTCGAGAAATGCTTAAAGAACAATATTTACCAATTTTTAGAAAAACACCAAATACTTTCGCCCAGACAGTTTGGATTCATTAAAAATCTCGGAACGACTGATGCTATATCCGCCTTAACAAATAGAATATACGAAAATCTTAATTCTTCTCTGCTCTCCACAGGGATATTTCTCGACCTTGAAAAGGCATTCGATAGTGTGTCACACCGCTTGCTCCTCCAGAAATTGGAAAAATACGGCTTTAGGGGTAATGTGCTGGATTTGCTTGAGAGTTATTTGACAGATCGAGTACAGTATGTCAAAATTAATCAACATCTAAGCACACCAATGAGGATAATAAAGGGTGTCCCACAAGGCACAGTATTAGGTCCTTTATTGTTTATTCTATTTATTAACGATCTAGAGAAAACAATAGCAAATGCCGAACATACGCACGTCGTAACATATGCAGATGATACAGTCATTTATGTTGAGGGTGATAGCTGGAATCTCGTCAGACAGAGAGCAACTCGAGCACTGCTTAAAGTTAAAGCATGGTTAGATAATAATGAATTATTTCTAAACATTAAAAAGACAAAATTTATGAATTTTTCTGTAACAGATACACGAAACGATTTTAATGAATTAATTGTACACAACATCAACTGTAAATTTAATTGTAACTGCTACAAAATTTATAAAGTAAATAATGTTAAGTATTTGGGATTATTAATTGATTCGAACATGAAATGGAAAAGTCACATTACCGATTTAAGAAAGAAAATCAGAAGAACTGTTTATATATTTCATAATTTAAAATACATATCCAGTATAAAATTGTTTAGAGAGGTTTATTACGCTTTAGTTCAGTCTATTCTTAGCTACGGAATTTTGGCATGGGGAGGAGCCTACAAAAATGTAATCAATAAAATACAGGTTGTTCAAAACCTTATATTACGAATAATGTACCAGAAAGGAAGATTATACCCAAGTAGTCAATTATATGCTGAAGCAAATATATTTAATGTAAAACAGCTCTATGCCCTAGAAATATACAAATATATTAACAAAAACAAAAATATAATTGAGAACATTAAACATGAATATTCAACACGCAGTAAGATGAACCACCGTTGTATGTTATACAAACCCAAACTTAGCATAACAAAGCGCAATTTCTTGTACTTCATTCCAAAATTCTTTAATGTCCTTCCCGGTTCTTTACAAACTACTTTATTAGGTCAGAAAATGAGTCTGAAGTGTCTTAAATCCTTTGTCAGGGATAATAAAACTGTTATGGAAGAAATAACTAAATGAGAATATCACGTCACCATATCCAATTTCTATTCAATGCTCCACCATGTGCTGTTGATCATATCCGTCATTCACTCATACCCATACTCGTATTTCAGGCATCATTTAAAATATATTTCTCACTATGTAATTAATATTCTAAATTACCACACACAAGGTTTCACCTTACGTGGTATTTTACTGATACCTACTCGACTCTGATGAGGTTGGTGTGATTTTGTATAATAATAATAATAATAATAATAATAATAATAATAATAATAATAATAATAATAATAATAATAATAATAATAATAATTTATTTAATGTGTGCAAGAGATAGTTAGTAGTTCAATTTATTTTAAGTATTAATATGTTGATAATATGTCCTACTACTTCTGTAATATATGTGGTTTAGTTATAAGATTAATATTTCTCAAGTAATAATGTTATTAGAAGAGTTATGTATATATAAAACAGAGTCCTGTAAATATGTAAACGACATGATGAATGAATAAATACTACTACCTACCTACCTACCTCTTATCTTTAAATCGTTAGAAACTGAGTCTAACCATCGTCGTCTTGGTCTCCCTCTACTTCTCTTACCCTCCATAACAGTCCATTATTCTCCTAGGTAACTTATGCTCCTCCATTCGCCTCACATGACCCCAACACCGAAGCCGGTTTATGGCCACAGCTTCATCCATCGAGTTCATTCCTATCCCAGCCGTTATCTCCTTATTCCGAGTACCCTCCTGCTATAGTTACCACCTGTTTGTACCAGCAATCATTCTCGCTACTTTCATGTCTGTTACTTCTAAATTATGAAAAAGATATCGTGAGTCCACCCAGCTTTCGCTCCCGTAAAACAACATTGGTCTGAAAACAGACCGATGTAAAGATCGTTTCGTCTGGGAACTGACTTCCTTCTGACAGAATACTGTTGATCGCAACTGCGAGCTCAATGCATTACCATTATTGCACCTTGATTCAATCTCACGTACTATATTACCATCCTGGGAGAACACGCACCCTAAGTACTTGAACTTATCTACCTGTTCCACCTTTGTATCACCAATATGAAAGTAGTAGTAGATAAATTAATTGTAACAAGAAAAGCATGCATGTATCAAAAATAATTTGAATTGCAACAAATGAGTACTGGTACTCTCTCATCAGTTCCAGGCCATCCGGAACTAGGGGATAGGAGTATTCTATTCTATTCTGTTCAATTCTATTCTATTCTATTCTAAATGATTATGCGTATATATAGGGTTTGTAGTCGTCTATTTCACATTATAATCTCATTTCTTTGTATCACGGCAATAACGAATTCTGAACGAGCTAAGTCCTGAGTAAGGTATTACCGTACAATATCACCCGTATTAATAGCTTGCAGTAAATTTCCAGTAACCCGAGGTCAGCCGACCGGACACGCCATGCTAACTTTAGAACTTTATCAGGAAAACGACATCATCGAGACTGCAAAATTGCTTAGTCCCCTCCATATTATGAAGAGAGAGTTACAACTTGTTAACTCCTACTTTTCGAACTTTATTAGATAACGCTTTGAAAGCCCGGGAATTTTCAACCTATGTGAATGAACGTTACGAAACAAGATGATGGATATACTAATGGAAGGAAGAAGGGATAGAAAATTAGATCGCACTGGACCATTTGATATGGCAGATGGAGGGAGATTTTGGAGCCTATATATTTCAAAGACCGGAGCTCGAGAGTGTCTTAGTCTTCTTAACATCTTAATATCGAGAGCGTTTTTACGTCGGAAGATCTTAGTACGAGAATATATTAACATCGTAGCGTATGCATGACTTAGCGTCTGATGGTGATGATGATAGGGGAAGAAGGTCTTTCTCATTGTTTCTATTATACAAGAGAAGACAGGGCAGATAACAAGAGGAAGTTATCTCTTTTTTGTTTAAAAGTTCGCTTCGCATCTGAGTAGAACACTACTCAAACTTACTCTCACTGAGAACTGGTTATCTCAATGACGAATGATAAATTTAACCAGAGACCGGTTTTGACTTGTCTAGGACAGGAGATATTGTTGTTATGTATTTAGTTACGCTACATTTTTATAATACGGAAAAATACAACTGTATTCTCTCCATAAACGTAACCGAAAGTCATTTCGATAGTGAAATTAGGGCTTATTACCACATTATGTAATGGATATTTATAGGAAGTGTTAAGGTCAGGAAAGTCGTTGTCCAATTAGTGGGCAATGCAGAGCTGAGATAGGACTGGTAATTAGTACGAGAGATGACAACTGCAGTACGAGAGGATCATCAAACAGCTCCTACATCGAACGTGTCCAGATACCAGAATCTACAAATAGTGAGCTAATGGCATAAATTACTGCAAGTCTCCGCGTATCAGTGCATTTTATTAAATTTTATTTAATTCAGTTTTTCTTTTGTTTCCGTAAGTTCAGTTTTCGTAAATACGCCATCACGTTTATCATCATAAGAAATAGTTATTTTAATTGGTACTTTCATAAATTCTTATTAATGATCCTTTGTTTCCTAGTTAGTGCGTACTTAATGGTTATTGTCCTGTCACCCCACATCTGGGAGTATTTAGAGTCTCATTACTTATTATTATTAATTATCAGTTATTGTCTTCAAGCTATGACTTTGAAGGCTGGCGCCCAAGGGATATTGTTTATGGAGAATGGAACGATCAAGTATTTATTTATATTAAGGTGACCCAGCACGCCGCGTATTGTCACCCATCTGTGGTGCAGAGAGGGTTTGTCACATATTGGCGCCGAAAGCGTGGAGCACGTAAACCATGAAGGCCTTGAATAGAACTTTTGAAAAGAAGATAGAATCAGTGATTGTGGGGGGTAACTGTGGCATATCCACAGTGTATTTTGTTTTGTGTGTTTGATTTTGGAGGTAGCATGGCTGAGTAAGAGGGGAAAGACATGACGCTGTGTAGTGGGCACGTGTAAAAGTGTAGTGCTTTAAGTAATACTGAAGAAGAGGTAGATAAGAATATAGAGCAGGAACCAGACAATAGGTGTGATGATAGCGAAGGAAAGAAGAGTAGGAATGACGAAATTACTATAAATTCAGACGATGGTACGATGGAAGGTGAGACGGGGATTAGCTCTAACAATGAACGTATAATAATCAGTTACTTGAAATGATGCACTTAATGTTAAGCAAAATAGAGGATAGTAAATTTGAAATAAAAAGTTAATTGGAACAAACTAAATCAGAAATTAAAAACAAGAAAAGGAACAAACTAAAAGTGAATTAAGTAGGGCATTGAATGAACACAAGGTCAAAGCTAATAAAAGTATGGACGAACACAGCAAACAGATCAACGAATTATTTAAACGAAATGAAAGATGTACAAAGCAGATAGAGGTACAGAAAGAGAAAACTAAACAAAATGAACAAGAGGTAGAAAAGAAATTTGTAGAGCAGAGGAGTGAGTTTTTGAAATTGATGGAAAAAGAAAGCAACAACACCTGAGAGGAGTTAAAGAAAGAGGTGACATGAATTAATAATAATGCTGAGACCCAAAAGGAGGAAATAAGGGAATTTTAGGAACGGGTACGAAACATTATCGATTCGGTTAAAATTATGATAGAAGACAACAATAGGAAACACAGAGAAAAGTTTGCGATTGTAGAAGGCAACACAGTGGAAATTAAGACGTTGAAAGAAAAACAGAATACTTTAGTGAATTAAATTGGAACGAGAGAGAAAGATGTAGATAACCACATAACGACAGCAGAAACACGCATAAGGTGAGAAGTAAGAGAAAGACAAGCTAACATTGAGTGGCAAAGTAATGGAGAGATTTACAGTAAGGAAATAGAATTTTCGAGGTTCAATGGGAAACAAACACACCCGCTAGAATTTCTTAAGATAGTAGAAAAACGGTTTGGGAAACGGATTGAGGAGGAGTTTATGAACTGGGAAGAGGCGATCGACATTAATGATCATGCTTTTGTGGGAGAGACGTGTTCCTGGTTTTCAGTCTATAAAAATAACATGAAAAGTGTGAAGGAATTTAAGACGAAGTTCGCAGACAAATACTGGAATGAACACATTCAGAGCCGTGAAAGAAAAAGGGTAGTATTCGGGAAGTTCAAATATAATGAAGGGGTCTCTATGACTGAGTATTTCTTGGCACATGTTACGATTTGCCAGAATTTGGAAGGTATGACTAATGATTCAGATGTGTTAAGATTACTGTTATTGCATTTTCTGGACAGGGTACACGAAGCAGCGTGCAGGCAAGAAATTAGAATCATCCATGAAATGGAGCAGTTCTTAGGGAGTTATGACTAGGGGATAGTAGTATTCTATTATATTCTATTTTTATCCTCAACCCAGAATCGTATGCTTATAAGTCTAAAATCTGTTTCAGTCGATTTTTAAAGGAAATACATGGGCTTTATAGTGCCAATAAATGCCTATTTCGTGCATTGGTGCCTATTTTGAAGATATTTGCATGTCAAGTGCCTAAAACGACAAATATTAAGTTTTTAACTCGTATTTTTCCACCCATCTCTACTTTGTTAGTTTTCTTGACCAGGTAGCTACCAAAGACAGGCACTTAAATGGGATTAGAGAGGACAACAGCTTTCTCTGATTCTGCTTGGAGCGAGGTGGCCTTGAATCTGCACCCTGCTGTGGGGGAGGTGGGGAGGGAGAAAGAGAACGCGCACGATGGGAAGCGCTGTTTACACATCAGTTTACTCGTTTTGTGCTAAGCTGCAAGTAATTTTGGAATTCCTGGATTCGTAAAAATGTTTGTTAAAGCCAGATTGTTAGTGGACCACGTACATTGGTGTTAATATAGTTGAAGGTGTCAGGGAGGAAATAGCAGGTGGTGTTTTCCATTCTCTAAACGAAATGCAATAATTTCTCGAGCAAATGCCGAAGGACAAATCATGCAGATCTATTCCGTATCGGCAGTGGATCAATGGCGACTCAAATTTCACTACCGATGGGAAAGTGATTTTTTGCCAAGCCTGTTCAAACGAAAAAGTACAGTGTTTATCAAATGCTTAATACTTTTATATCCTATACGGCAGGAACACTAATGTTTTTCACACGATTTCTCAAAGTTAATTTTCTGTTTTGTTTTCTGTTCTTTCAGATAAAATGTGTAAAGAAATACTGTCTGGACCAGCATAAGAACACTGCTACACATATGTTGAAGACAAGAAAATAAGCAATAGCCCTGCAGCCATTTATCCACCAAATGGAGGACAATTCTCAGAAAACCTTCAGTACAGAGCTCTGCCGTGCACTGGTCGCAGCGAATATTCCATGGAGGAAGCTGGACAACCAAGCGTTCAGGGGTTTCTTGCAAAAACATACAAAGAGAATTCTTCCCGACCAGTCGACTCTTAGAAAAAACTATCTGGAGCCATCTTATCAATCTGTAAGTTTATATATTACCTTAACTCTGGGTGTTCAATGTTGTTTGTTTTTTCCGTAAAATATATGTGTACAGTATTAGGATTATGACAAGTAAGTTTAATAAATACTGGGTTTTAGGTGCTACAAAACATAAGGGATGACGTGGGCGACTCCCCCGTTTGGCTCTCGGTAGACGAAACCACAGACAGCTGTGATCGAATGATTGCCAATGTAGTCATTGGTAAATTGACGTCCAGCAAGCCTGGGAGACGTCACTTAGTCCTTGCAAAGGAAAATGAGGCCACTAATCATGCCACGATAGCTCGCATTGTTAGAGACGCTTTGCGTAAGTAATTCTTTCACACCCAAATCATTTCAATAAAAAATATAATAAAGTTCTAATTTAAAATTGCGTAACGTATATAAACTGTCGTGCATATTTTATTCAATTTCTCTATTTACTCTTTCAGGAGTTTTGTTGCTAGGAAAGAATAATGACGAGAAACTCCTAATTCTCCTCACTGACAGTGCTGCTGAAAGCCGGAAAGGGATTACAAGTGTGTTTTCCGAAGATGATGCATGTTACATGCCTGGCTCATGCACATCATGCCATTGCCGAGGAAGCGAGAGCCACATTCCGAGAGGTAAATGCAGTTATCTCGAGTGTGAAGAAAGTGTTCCTGAAGGCTCCTTCCCGGATATCAGCCTTTAAGAATGCACTCTCTGACATCCTCTTTCCACCTCAACCTGTTCTGATCCGTTGGGGCATGTGGTTGTGTGGTGCCCTATACTATGCCGAGAATGTCAATAAGAGGAGATGTATGTAGCATTAACGGTCTTAAAATTACTTTTATGCTTCAGGTTATCAAACCATTTTTCAACAGTTTTCCAAGGAATATTCTTCTTCTTTTATATTTAATGGTTAATCCTATGTGTATTAATGCAGGAAGTGTAACACATATAACACTGTATAAATTAGGTAAGCGAAATTTTATGAAATTCTTCAGGTAGTGGACAGTTTTGATGAAGATGGAGTAAGCATTATAGAAGCTAAGGCTGCACTGGCCAACCCGAAGATTTTCAGTGGTCTCACATATATTTCTTCAAATTTTGAACAGCTACTTTCCAAAATAAAGCAGCTGGAAGACAGAGAAATTCCTCTTGTGAAGGCCGTAGGGATTTTTCGTGAGGTGGAGGCGACAATGGTTAACCTTAATGGACCGATAGGAGCTTAAATAAGTGCCAAATTTCGTAATATAATGCAGAGGAATCCTGGCTGGAATGATGCTTTGGCCATCACTGCTGTTCTAGCAAGGAACGACGCAGCACCAACACTACCAGGTTTCACCCCAGCAGAGCTAGCTGCTTTTACATACTGTCCCCTGGCCTCATGTGAAGTGGAAGGGTCATTTTCGCAATTTAAAAAAATATGTTAACTGACAACAGGCAAAGATTTAACGTGCAAAATTTGGAACAATATCTGGTTGTCCACTGTAACATGTGCTAAGATTCGTTTGAAGTGTCCTGTTCACATAATTATTGTCTGTAAGAGATAAGTGTCTTCAATTGTGTTAATAATAATTATAATAAATAATAATAATCATTATTACATTTACTTCATGATTTTGGTGGTCACTTGTTCCTTGGCGTAAACCCTTTAGTTGAGAACGAAGTGGCATGATTCACATATACTGAGTAATTTTAAATGATAAGCACGTGGTATATTCGGGTTGGTTTTTAGTGCCTGTTTTTGCCATTTTAGTGCATATATTGTGATTTTTAAGTGCATATTTGCCTGCCTATTTTGGGTATTTTAGTGCCTATAAATCCTCACCTTAGTTATGACGCATTAGGAAATAATGGGCATAGAACAGGAAACCTACATAATTTTGTTCCTCATTGAGAACCAAGGGATAATAGGAGACATCAAAACTACGAGAGTCGTAATCAGTTTCATCCACAAAATAACGACAGGGCTGGAGCACCTGAACACTGAACGGGAAATATCCAATGAGATAGAAGAAGTTACTTATGAGCCAAGTGTAAGTATGCGAGCGCAACCTTTAAACTAAATGCAGGCTGTAATGAAGGGTCAGAATTCCAGCCTTATCCGCAAGTATTTAAAATTGTGTTATGGAACCATTGCCATATGACCTAGATCAGGGCCATCCAAACAGCGCTCCACGAGCGCTAGCGCACTGACCGCGCTCTAAGCCAGTGCTCCTAGCGGTTTGGGGGAAGGTAGTTGCGGTAATAGTGGGAGGAGCTTAGCTGGCTGAGCGAGCGGTCTGCCCGCTGAGCCCAAGCGAGCAGCCGATCCATCAGTCGCTATTCTAGTCCAATGCGCTTTGTTGACAGCGTGTAACTAAATAAGTTTCGCAGTTGTCATGACTGAACATCATACAAAAAAGGAGTGGTGAAGCAGCAGCCTTTAAAGCAGACTGGGAAATTTCATTTTTCGATACAACTTATAAAGGGCATGCAAAATGTTTAGTGTGCCACCGAGATTTAATGTGTTTAAAACACAATTTGGAACGGCACTATAGTGCACACCACAGGGATGATTACGGTGATTTGTCAGACGCCAGTCGCCAGTCGAAGTTGGAAGAATTATCGAAAGATAATGTCAAGCAGCACTATTCTGTAAGTATTATTGTTTTAATTTTAAAGTGCTTGTTTACACACGGGAATGAAGACATGATTGAATTACCTGAAGAACACTAACATTGTGACTTGCCGTATTTTTGTCTGACAGGAGATTGAGGAGAGTGAGGTTGGTGGACTCATTTTACGAGCAAGTTACAAATGTTCGCTGTGAATGGTCACAGCTGGGAAACCCTTCACGGAATGGAATTTAATCAAGGAGTGCATAATGGACTCGGCGGCATGTATTTGTTCTGTGGAGCTAGTTGAGAAATTTGATATACTCTCTCTTTCTCCTCAAATTGTGGCTCGCAGAATAGACGATATGGCGTTGATATGGAACAGTAATTAATGAAGAAGGCAGCAAATTTTGTATCCTTTTCCATGGCTCTCGACGAATCAACCGACATTGCGGACATAACTCAGCTCGTTAGTTTCATTCGAGGGCTGGATGACGATCTTCGGGTCACCGAGGATTTCCTAGACTTGGTAGCTCTCAAAGACACCACTACCGGTTTCGATATTTTCCAAGCTGTGGAGGGTGTTTTTGAGTCAACGGGATTGAAATGGGAGCGGTTGACGAGTGTGACGACGGATGGAGCTCCTGCTTTATGTAGTCTATGTACGGGGTTCCTCTACTGTGTAAAATTAAAAATGGCTGAGAGCGGGGTATTGCTGTAGCCCAGCTGTCATCTTATTTGTAATGTTATATTAAGTGGAAATTAATGAAATCTTACTTGTAGAGCATCTCTGAGGGGAGATGTGTTCATTGCGATGTCCAGGAATCCACCATCCTGCCCGAAGAAGTACATTTACTTTTATAACTTAATGAAGACTGTTACACTCCATTTTCATTTCTGTACTAGCTACTTGCATTCCTATTGGCCAGTGTGAAGTGCCACTTGATGTCGTTGCCGTCAATAATGTTAATCATAATCCTTAACAACCCCAGCACAATAAAAGCACAAGCAAATATAACACGTTAAAGAAAACAATGTACAATGCACAACACCAATAAAGTTATGTGAAACTTACCTCAATTCTGAGGCTATGAGAATCTCCCTATAAAAGTTCGACTAATCGACAATATTTGCACCAGAGAAACCCAACTTTAGTTTCAAACTGGGACCGAGGGGTTTCGGTAAAAAACACCACAAGACAGCAAAGAAACCAATTTCATATAAGCTCAAATTAGAGCCTTCGAAGGAGGTATTTTTTCTTCCACTAGGAAACCAAGTACATTGCACACCCCTTTCGACTCGTGGACATCGAAAGCTTATTTGTTCAACTCTTTTGTCAGATTTAATCACACGCAATGGAGCATCATGTCCGCACTTTTCACAAACTGTTTTATTCGACAGAAAACCGTGACGTTGATAGAACTCCACTAAATCCTTTAAATTGCTATTATATTTTATTGCGAATTCAGAAGCACTGATAACGCACCCACCGCAGGCAGCCATTTTTTCATTCCATGAATAATGAATCAACAATCGCCAAGGAACTCATACTGGACGGAAAGTAAGTAGCGAGTAAAAGTACAAAATGAACTTGTAATTCATATTACAAACACTAGACGTCATAGAATGCGTTGCTGTAGATCATATCCTAACGTCCGCACGGCAGGAACCACTGCAGACCAATGGTCCTATCCTAACCGACCGCACGGCAGGAACCAGTCGAGACCAGTGGTCTTTCCACACGAAAGTAGAGGTCTAAGGCCGCTTCGGGGCTTCTAACCCCCTTTGCTTGTTCCTATATCACTGGTCATGTCCAGACGTCATAGAATGCGCTGCTGTAGATCATGTCCTAACGTCCGCATGGCAGGAACCGTCACTGCAGACCAATGGTCCTATTCTAACCGACCGCACGGCAGGAACCAGTCCAGACCAATCCTGTCTCCATACGAAACTGAAGGCCTAGGGCCGCTTCGCGGCTTCTCACCTGGGGGTTTACACCCCCAGACCTCCTTTGCTTGACCTTCCAGCTATCGAAGCACAACTCACTCATTAGTTCCTAAGTACAGTGTTTGTCAGTACTGAGCATCGTTTTACAACGTCCTTCCCGAGAAGGCCGCGAGCGTGTAAACAAACGACAATCGTTGTGCGGGTGTGAAAGTCAAAAGACGGTTGTTGTGCGGGTGTGAAAAATCTTGACAGCCCGGCTACAGTAATAATGAGAGCGGTAGTACCCTAATGGCGGCGATCCATTGCTTGATACACCAGGAGGAAATCTGTGCAGAAGTCGCCAAGCTTAAAGTCATAATGGGAACAGTTGTGGGAATGGTAAATTTTCTTCGCTCCCATGGACTCACGCACCGTCAATTCAAAGAGTTCATGGATGACATTGAAGCGAAGTATCCGGATATCCCTTAACAAGCAGAAGTAAGGTGGATAGGCGAAGGTGCTTCGTCGTGTTTTTTTGCTTGCGGAACGCAATAGATACCTTTTGTGACATGAAACGGCTGCCCGAAGTTCTTTTGCGTGATCCTAAGTGGGTGGTGGACTTGGCATTTTAAAGTGACATTACTGCCCACCTGAATACCTTGAACACTTCGCTTCAGGGCGAAAAGCACAATATCTGCGATTTGGTGGGGAAAAATTCAAGCTTTCAAAAGAAAATTGATTTTGTTGGAAAACCAGTTGCGTGCAAGGAACACAGGACATTTTCCACTGCCTGAAAAGGTGAAAAAGGGTGTCGACTTCGGTGAGTACTTGCGGGTAATTCGCCAATTACAAGAAGAGTTTGAAAAGAGATTTTCAGAATTCTCCGAACTCCAAGCGGTGTTAGATGTATTTGTTCGACCATTTTCTCTTAGTGCAGACAGTGTTCCAAAGCTATTTCAATCAGAGTTGATTGAACTGCAGTGCAATGTTCATCTCAAAGACCGCTTTCTAATGTCACGAATTTTAGAAGAATTTTACAGTGGCTTCCCGCAAGAAGAATACCACCTTTTGTATAAACATGCATGTAAAGTTCTGTCAATGTTCGGCTCAATGTACATTTGTGAGCGTTTCTTTTCGGTTCTTAAGGTTACCAAAAGTAAACATCGCTCAATGATGAGCGATAGAAACTTGCGCAATTGTTTAAGAATAGCTGTGTCCAGAAATATTGTACCCAATTTGGAGAAGACTGTTTGCACCAAAACTAAAAGCTCGTAAAAACGACTGAGCAAAAGTCACTCAGATATGTTCAAATTTCAGTTTTGAATAATTCACATTATTCTTTATTTAACACTTGTGTTCGTTTCCTGCATATTCCATACATCGGAGTACCTTTCGATTTGTATATGCGGTACATTTGTTACGGCAAAACAGCCCTATCAATATGATGTCACCAAACCCACAAAATCCGTCGGCCGCACGACTGTACATACGTAACTATTCAGCGCGGCCCGAACATCGTCCGTCTGTCTCAGGTCTCCTCGCTGCCCCACTGTAATGGTGGTAGGGGAAGGTGCGCTAGTCTAACTACCCAGTGCTCCCCGACTGCGGGCGCGCTCTCGGAGCGCATTGACTGGATGGCCCTGCTCTAGATCATCAATAGTATAAACAGTAATGGACCTAATACTGTGCCTTGTGGAACACTTTTTATTATCTTCATCGGCGTGTTTAGAGATTGATTAATTTTGACATACTGTACTCGACCTGTCAAGTAACTCTCAAGCAAATCCAGTATCTCACACCTTAAGTGGTATTTTTTCAATTTCTAGAGGAAGAAGCGGTGTGAGACACTATCGAACGCCTTTTCAAGGTCGAGAAATATCCCTGTGGTGAGCAGAGAAGAATTAACATTTTCATATATTCCCTTGATTAAATTGGATATGGCATCAGTCGTTCCGAGTTTTTAACGAATCCAAACCGCCTAGGTGAATGTATGTGGTGTATTTTCTAAAAATTGGTAAATATTGTTCTTCTTTTTTTGCTAGTTGCTTTACGTCGCACCGACACAGATAGGTCTAATGGCGACGATGGGCTGGGAAAGGCCTAGGAATTGGAAGGAAGCGGCCGTGGCCTTGATTAAGGTACAGCCCCAGCATTTGCCTGGTGTGAAAATGGGACACCACGGAAAACCATCTTCAGGGCTGCCGACAGTGGGGCTCGAACCCACGATCTCCCGGATGCAAGCTCACAGCCGCGCGCCTCTACGCGCACGGCCAACTCGCCCGGTAATATTGTTCTTTAAGCATTTCTCCAACATTTGTTTATATTGTTGTAGTTATCGAAATTGGTCTGTGATTTCTAATGTCATAAATATTTCAGACTTGTGAAGAGGTTTCACTATCGTTCTTTTAAGCTGCTTTGGAAAGTAACCTAAGTGAATGTTATTGGTAATATTCAGCAACGGTTCCTTTAATGACTATATTTTCATTAATAATTCGAGCCGAAATATTGTCTATTCCTACAGATTTGTTTTCATCTTGTTCACTCAAACATCTCTTCAGATCGCATTCTGTTACCGGTGCAAAGAAGCAAGTATGAGGGTTGCGAGCGATATTTAATATGGAGTCGGAAATCTGCCTGTGATGCTTAACTTTCTCAGTGGTTTCGTTAATGAAATAATTGTTAAATTTACTAGAAATATTTATGTCATCTTCAAAGACTTCACCTTCGTATCTGATATCCTTGATCTCTTTTTCTTTTAACTGGCCTTATTGTTATTTCATTGACTATGCCCCAGACCTTACCCCGGTTATTTGAATTGCGATTGATCTGATTCCTGTAGTACTCCATTTTAGTTTTCACAATTATATAGTTTAGTTTGTTCCTATATGTCTTGCACTATTCTCTAATTTCCAAGTTATCCTTATTTTTAAAATTTTGTTGATAAAGTCGGTCTCTTGTGTGAATAGATTTCACCAAACCGTAAGTAATCCGTCCTGTTCTTTTAACTTCATTTGATTTCTATTGAACAGTGCACAGGCTCATGCAGCTTTTAATCGTATATACGAATTTATCAAGTTTGATATCTGAATCATTGCTATTTAAGACGTCTCCCCAATTTATTTTACTTGAATGACTTTTAACCTCAAAATGATGTATTGAAAAAACGTAATGTCAATTTTTTTTGCTAGTTGCTTAACGTCGCACCGACACAGATAGGTTTTATGGTGACGATGGGAGAGGAAAGGCCTAGGAATGGGAAGGAAGTGGCCGTGGTCTTAATTAAGGTGCAACCCCAGCATTTGCCTGGTGTGAAAATGGGAAACAACGGAAAACCATCTTCAGGGCTGCCGACAGTGTGGTTTGAACCCACTATCTCCCGGAGATAGCTGCACGCTCACAGCTGCACGCTCCTAACCGCACGGCCAACTTGCCCGGTATGTGGTATATTACTAGGGACCGAGGCATTTTGCATGTTGTGGCATACTATTATAGGATGATGATTTAAAGTTTTACTTTGAGAGGTTGTAGACAGAATATCGTCATTACTCAATCTACTTTTAATCAAAGCATGATCAATACAGGATTTGTTTGTACCAGATACTCTATTAGGCTTGTTTATTAAGGACTGAAAATTACTTCCTTGCAACATGTTGAGATATTCGTCACGGTCGTGTTCATTTAAGAGGTCTGTACTTGTGTCCCCTATTATCAGTTCGGTTTCAACATGGCATCTCTCCTTGATATAATGGTCTAACGCACTGAGAAACCGCTGTTTGTGATATTCATGTGACCGATATACCCTTGTAGTAGCTACTTTCTTGTTGTCATAGTTAATTACTCTGAGTAATTTAAAGTCATCATACTCAACAATTTCTATTTCGTGCTCCAAACAATTTTTTTATCATTAATACAACACCACCACATTTGTTAACTGAACCCTCATTGTATTAAGATTTGTACAAGGCTTGGTTACTTACAGTATATTTACATTAATCAATGACCAACTTTCTGTTAAAATTATGACATCGAACTTATGGTCATATGCTTTCAAAACAACGTCAAAAGTGTTCGTATTTTTCCTTATGCTCCTAATATTAGTATGAAAAATTTCTAATATACTTTTCCCTTCCGCATGCTTCTGCAATCTACTCATGCAATCTTTGATGCCCCTACTGGTCTCTGAAAGAGTTTGGTGTATTACATAATCATCTTATAAACCTATTCTGACTATTTAGAAGAAAAACTGATAGTCAGTTGTTAGTTATTACTAAGAAGGAAGTTAATGTAAGCATGGGGTTAGTACGTAGCGTTGGAACAATGTCAGTGTCCAGTAGGCAGTGGCAGCTGGTGCAGAAAATCAGTTGTGTGCTGTAACCCATCCCCACTCCAAAAAATAAATATCTAGAAACGTACCGGTATGTGGTTTTCAGGAGGCTCTCCACTGAGTTTCCCACACAGAACAAACACGCAAACAACCCCAACACATATACACATTCCTCATAAAAACTATAAAACTATATAATTAAACACACAATAACACCTGCAATGGCAAAATATCAGTCAGTTTTATATCCGTACCAATGTCGCGTGCTACATTTAATAGACTACTAAATTGTCCGTGTCCTCATTTGACTCCTCCGGACTGCCGAATATGCGGACGTTATTTCTACGTTAATATTGTTCCAAATGATCATGATTTGATTTCACTTCCGCTTTCAGTTCTGCCAGTTCTGTGTCTCTGTATGCAATCTGTTTCTTTAGGTCTTCACATGCATTTATATTGAACTGCACAGATTCCTCCAGTCTCTTTAACACACACTCCGTAGTTTTGTCCACTACGGTACTCACAATTAACTCCACGAATACCTTAGAGTGGAGCGTCTATTCTGTTGTTTTCCTCACGGTGTCTTCTGTTGGGTTGGCTCTCCTGCACTCGGCCTGCTGTTGATTCTTCTTCGTTGTTGGCTCCATTTCACTATTACACTAATTACACAGCACTCGAACAAAGTACGAAAATATTGTTGATAGCACTTGATTCCACAGGATACACTGTGGAAAATTCCAGCAGTGCCGCAATTGTTTTCAACTACCAAAACACTTACGGTACATTCCATGAGCCTAAATTCACGCTGTTACTTGTATGACATCGCCTGCCAATAAATAATAATAATAATAATAATAATAATAATAATAATAATAATAATAATAATAATAATAATAATAATAATAATAATAATTCGGAGCCTCCGTGGCTCAGACGGCAGCGCGTCGGCCTTTCACCGGTGGATACCGTGGTTCAAATCCCGGTCACTCCAGGTGAGATTTGTGCTGGACAAAGCGGAGGCGGGACAGGTTTTTCTCCGGGTACTCCGGTTTTCCCTGTCATCCTTCATTCCAGCAACACTCTCCATTCTCATTTCATAGCATCTATCATTCATTAATAAATCACTTTGGGAGTCGCGACCCCATCGTACTAACAGCCTATATTTGCTTCATTCATTACATCCCTGACCCGGTCAATGACTGGAAAACAGGTTGTAGGTTTTCATTTTCAATAATAATAATTCCAGGGTTTCTGTGGAACGCAGAGGTGAAAGAAGGCGCGGGCCTGAGTGGGTGGATGTAGAAGAGTCAAAAGATTAATTTAAAAGTTTAAAACTGGAGCTATATTTCTTCCTTATATCTTCTTTTTCTTTTCAAATTTTGAACATTACACTTTTCTAAGTTATTTGCTTTACGTTGCACCGACACAAATAGGTCTTATGGCGACGATGGGAAGGAAGCGGCCGTGGCCTTAATTAAGGTACAGCCCCAGCATTTGCCTGGTGTGACAATGGGAAACCACGGAAAAACACCTTCAGGGCTTCCGACAGTGTGATTCGAACCCACTATCTCCAGGATGCAACCTCACAGCACGGCCAACTCGCCCGGTGCCTTGCTAAGTACATCAGGTACAGAATAATGTTAGGACAATCCGAATAATCAATTAATATCCAATTAAGAACCTGAGCTTGAAGCTCACTAATTACAAATTTTACATGAGCGCTCTTGCTCCTTGTAATCAACAGTCAAGGAGACTGATCTCCCAAATTTTACATCAGTGGAGGAGCGTCTTCGCTCTACAAGTTTACACTTCAGAAGGTTATTCTCGAAATTTACGAGTTCCCGGCCTATCAAAGGCACAACCTACATTATAAGAATAACAATTTCGTGTGACTATATCTCGCCGAGTGCAGCCCTTGTAAGGCAGACCCTCCGATGAGGGTGGGCGGCATCTGCCATGTGTAGGTAACTGGGTGTTATTGTGGTGGAGGATAGTCTTATGTGTGGTGTGTGAGTTGCAGGGATGTTGGGGACAGCACAAACACCCAGCCCCCGGGTCATTGGAATTAACCAATGAAGGTTAAATTCCCCGACCCGGTCGGGAATCGAACCCGGGACCCTCTGAAACGAAGGCCCATACGCTGACCAATCAGTCAACGAGTCGGGCACAACCTACATTTACAAAGTAACAAAACAAACAGTATTCACTGTCTTAACTGCTCAACCGTCTAATTGCCTAAAAATGAATTGAAAGGTGTTAACTGTAACAGGGGTAACGAGTACCTGGCCTTTGGTAATAGCAAAATAAAGTTACTGGCCGAAAATCAAAATGGTGAGGAGTCGAACACTTGCGCTTCTTGAAATTTACATGAACTGCATGAAACCCTATTTGGGCTTATGGCCCGACGTTACAGAGGCTAAGCCTGTACTACGGAGGTGACTCGTTGGAAGAAAATATTTAATTTACAGAAATTACAAGATAGATTTTAAAGGTTTCAAAACGTTAGTCACCTCAAGAACAAGTTGAGAGGGAGTACAAGAGGGTACCCTTCTCTAGAGGGAATAGATTCCCTGATTTTGGTTAAGTTCTTTCGACTTGTTTGAAATTTACATTTAAAGTTTGACATTTGCATTTGAGAAAAAAATCATTACTAAAGATTTGAAACCTTCCCCTCGAGCTAGCTTTCCAGGACTATCACATAGTTAAGCCCAAACTGCCATTACCTTGAGCTGGCGGACCTCCCGGAGATGGACGAGGGAGCCTTTCCCCTACCTCCGTTACGTACACACTCTAGATTGGAGCGATCACTACGACAACCTGGTGCGAAATGTGCCAGCTTTTGTAGCAGAGGTGAAGGTTCCAGAAAACTCTGGGCGAAGGCCCTGACACACCACAATTCTCATTGGATAATCAAATAAATATCAAAATTTTATCATTGATGAATATATAAATGTACAAAAGTTTTGATTGGCCAACGCCTTAAGTTGGTGGGAAGAGATAGAAGTGTTGATAACTTTTGAACATCAAAAAACAAGCACTACACATTCCAGTTTAGGAAACCATAACACACAAAATGCATTTTGAGTTTTAGTAGTTCATTTTCACCCCAGAGGGCACAACATAAGTTGATAGTATCGACATCTGTTGAGAAATGTTCACACTGTTTCCGAAATGAGTTTCAGATATCCTGATCTAGAGGACCTTCTACAAGGTGCTAGTTTGAAATGCACGGGGCGGGTGTACCTCCGGTATAATAATAATAATAATAATAATAATAATAATAATAATAATAATAATAATAATAATAATAATAATAATAATAATAATTTTATTTATTTATTTATTTATTTATTTATTTATTTATTTATTTATTTATTTATTTATTTATTTATTTATAACTTATCTAAAATACATTTGCAAATATGCCGTAGGATATTATACATTATTTTTGCAATTATTTACACCTGCAAAGCACTTAATGTGCTTATCTGCCGGTGCATTTGTTTCATATTTGTATCATAGTAGGAATGAAATAACTATTTGAGTTGATTGATTTGATTGATTGATTTTCATATTTGTATACATTGTTGCAATCCTTACTGCTTACAACATAATAAGGCTTGAACATTACATTGGCATTGTAATTTTGCCCTGTGGTGTGAGTTTTTCTCAATCCCTGAAAGTATCATTCAAAATAGATAAATCTGTAGTCCATTTTTCATTCATGAACAAATATTTAAACTGTAATATTATAATCTATGATCCATAGTTTCACATGTTCTTTTAATTGATATCTTGTTTTCAAATGTGTTAATTCTGAGGGCAACTTGTTCAAAAATTTAGGAACTACAACTTGCAGTGTTTTGGCTCGATATTTGTTGTAGTACCTGATGACCTGAAAATAACTTATATGCCTCAATCTTGTTCTGTGTGTATGTTCATTTACAATTTCATATTGTTGCTTCCAGTAATTTTCTTTAATTATATTGTACGTATAAAGTTGTTTAACTTTTTTTTTTTTGCTAGGGGCTTTACGTCGCACCGACACAGATAGGTCTTATGGCGACGATGGGATAGGGAAGGCCTAGGAGTTGGAAGGAAGCGGCCGTGGCCTTAATTAAGGTACAGCCCCAGCATTTGCCTGGTGTGAAAATGGGAAACCACGGAAAACCATCTTCAGGGCTGCCGATAGTGGGATTCGAACCTACTATCTCCCGGATGCAAGCTCACAGCCGCGCGCCTCTACGCGCACGGCCAACTCGCCCGGTAGTTGTTTAACTCTCAAGAACCTTTCCTTCTGGCACATCCCTGTTAACATATCCTCACTTAAGCTAAGTATTCCTCTGTTTTTGTAACAAAAGAATGCTTTGACAATACGATTTTGTAACGTTTGTACCATGTTTATATCTGTAACAGAAGTCGATCCCCATACACTTACACCATAATATGATATAAGTGACTCAACAAGTGAATGATAAACGATTTTTAAGCCATCATGAGGAATTATGTGCTTAACCATTTGTATTTTGAACAAGCTTAGCCTCAGTCTTTCACAAAACTTATTAATAAGTTGCACACAACAAATATCTATTATTATACCTAGATATTTATTGTTATCAACTTCCTCTATTACATAATCACAGTTGCATGATTTTTGTTTATCATCATGAATACACTGAACTGAATGGCCTGCTATTTTAATGTTTTCTCGCTGCATTTTTGTGTTAGTAATGCACTAGACTTTTGTTTTTGAAGTGTTAATTTTTAGACCCTTATCATGGCACCATTCTTGAAAGTAGTTGTACTCCATTTGTAAATGCTTCTCAGCTACTTTTGGGTTTTTATGTACTGATAAAATTTGTTTAACATCTGCATACATTAAGTATTTTCAGTTTTTAAAGCATGAGCTTATGTCATGGACAAACCTAATACATAAAACGGGTCCTAGGATACTTCCTTGTGGAACACCTCTTTTAATTAATAGAAGTTATTTCTCCATATATATTACCAATTTTTACCCTATACATTCAGTCAGTCAGATAACTTTCAAAAACATTTAGTGGTGTTCGTCTTACCCCAGTTTTGCTTAAGACTGCAATAATTTTTCATGGGAAATTGAATTAAATGCCTTTGAGAAATCAAAAAGTTCTAAAATGTGCATACCTTGATTTGACTTCCCGTTGATAAAATTTGAGAATTCCTCTTGAAGATTACTTGTACCCTTGTGTTTTTGATAAGCGAATCGCTGTTCATCAATAATAATTTTAAATTTTTCTAAATACAAGATTACGTGATCAGCAATGTATCATTCAATTACATTACCTATAGTTTGAAGAATAGATATCTGTCTATAGTTTTCATACTGTAAATGTGAACCTCGCTTGTAAAAAGGTCTCACTGTGGCAGCCTTCAGTTCCTTTGGGAAAGTACCTGTCTCTGTTTTTTTATTGATTAGCTTCTCTATTACTGGTGTTATTATGTCTGTGTTATCTTTCAGATGTTAAACTGTTAATTTATCCATGCCTGGTGATTAATTTTTGTCCATTCGTTCAATTATGTTTGCTCTATCTGCTGTACTCTCCGTATTAAGTAATGGTCTTCGTTGTACCCCACATTCATGTACTACCTTTTCTAGCTGTTCTGAAATTTTTTGGAAAGTTATCAACTTTATTTTCTGGTGAGTCTTGCCTTCCTAAATAATGTCTTACCATTTCTTCTATTGTAAATTTCTTATTAGTCTTTAGCACATCATTTAATACTTCCCAAGTTTCCTTTATTCCCGCTCTACAACTTTCAAACTGCAATCTGTAATACTTTCTTTTTGCTTTATTAATATCAGTTATTAGGGATCATTCCTGATCCTTTTATACGGACACGACTACTCCGGTGCTACGTTTTCAGCATTCTGTTATACGGCATTGAGGCATGGACACTAACTGAGACCATGTGCAAGAAGTTGCAAGCATTTGAAATGTGGACGTACCGAAGGATGCTGAAGATACCTTGGACAGCTAAAATGACCAATATAGACGTTTTGCACCGTATGAACAAAGAATCAGAAATTCTCACTACCATCAAGAGAAGGAAGCTAGAATACTTTGGTCATATGATACGTAACTGTAATACCACCTTCTGCAAGTAATACTCCAAGGGAAAATTAATGGAAAACGTTGTCCGAGGAGAAGTAGGACATCATGGCTCGGCAACTTGAGCCATTGGTTTGGGGTGACAAAGCTTACTCTGTTCAGAACAGCTATGAACAAACAACAGATCATGCTACTGATCGCCAACGTTCTGCGAGGACATGGCACATGAAGAAGAGAATATCCTTTTATATAAACTTTTTAAATTGTCCTTATTTTCTGTATTTAAATTTGATGCATTTTCCCATCTTTTGAAAAGTATGTCCCTTTCTTTGATGTTCTCTATTGTAGCACCCGTCTGCCACGGTTGAGTGTTTTTCCTGTTCTTCTGTTTTTTATATATCTTTCATCTCGTTAGTTGCCTTGTTGACTGCATTGCAAATCTTCATGTATATATCATCTGAACTCATATTCTCATTTATTTCTTTTCCTATAATTCCTATTTCTGTTCTTAACGTGGATTTACTCTCCCTTTCCTGTATGTTATCTATAACTTATTCACTTTGGAACATACTTATTACACCTAGCATGATGTGATATCTGTACAGTTATATATAATGATCAGGACATTTTGTCTGAATTTCAGCAAAATCTGTTACATTTTTCCCATTCCTAATCAATGCATGGTCGATCTAGGATTGTGTTTGTTTTCTATTTACATACTCTTCCCTTGTGAACTTGTTAATGCAATGAATTAGCTGATGATCTGCTACCACATTATTGTACAAGGATGTAACTCTGTTGTCTTTCAGGGTTATAACCCTCTGATCCCAATATTTTCTAATTGATCTTATATTCATATGAAGTATACACATTTCAGTTTCTTGTTTCTTTTTCATCTGTAGCCATTCATCACAATTATTGTAGACCTTTGAGTCTAGTAATAAACTACAACTATCAATGTAAGTAACATCCATAAATAAATTTAAGATACACTAGCGTAAAATTAAATATTGATACTTTAAGCCAGTTACTGGATTTTTTCAATGTCTATTTTTTTGAAAGAATTCTGACAAGAGTAGTTTTCTCTTCCTTTCTTGCGAACAGCTTTCTCTGCTTCACCCACACGATGTCCGCCTGTCTCCATGCCTCCCAGTGAAGATTTGCCATGTAAGGGGACAGTTGCTCCGTGACAAGTACCTTCCCTCCTGCAGTCGGTCCGATAACTTCGCAGTTAAGGATGGTCTTGCTTTTCCTTCTTGCGAGCATTAAGTCTCTCTTCTTCTTTGGTAGCTGAATTATGATGGGTTTGGGTACTCCTTCTTTCCTGGTTGGAACTCTGTGTGCAGCATCTACCCTGTATTTCAGTTTTACACAAAGGAATCCAGCTCTGCTGCAATTCTGCATGCTATTTCTTCAACATCTTCCTCGTCTTTCTCTGGAATACCATGTAGCAAAAAGTTTTTATTTCTGGAATATTGTTCAAGTTCTTGTATTCTAATTTCCTGTTCGTGAATTATATCATCCTTTTCTTTGCATGCATCTGTTAAACACTCCACTTCCTTTTCCAACTCCTTTATGTTTAATCATGCTCTGCATTCCTGTCCTAATGTCCTCATACGGTTCACAAAATAATGAACTTCTGACTTTTGACACTTTCCCTTAGTACTACCTTCATTTCATTCACTGCATCCTTCAAGTCCACAACTGTTGTTAATTTTTTGTTGATGTCCGTCAAGTCATCGCTTTTTTTTAGCAATACTGCTAGTGTCCACTTTCTTTCTGCATTCATCACATTGCCATTTTGTCTTTTTGCCTTGCTCATCTCACGGTACGAATTTTCCTTCAGGGCGGAGCAAGCATAGTGCCACGCATTTCCGCACTCCTTGCACTCCACATAGCCTCCGTCATGAGCCATTTGGCACTCTCACGCTTTGCAGCATTCCATGACGTATGCAGTAGTTGGCGATACTACCGAGTTTTGTTTCTCTTTCCTTACTCCGCCACTAGGATCTCTGATGTCATACGTTAGTCGTTAACTAAATGACAACTTAAATTTTAACGAACTCAACAACCAAGTAAACACAATTTTTACTCCTATTCTGGTTTCCAGTGATACGTTAATAATGCCAATTGAAAGGTGATGATGATGATGCTTGTTGTTTAAAAGGGCCTAATATCTAGGTCATCGGCGCCTCCAATTGAAAGGATTTCACTTAGTACTAGGAAATAAAACTGAACTGTACCACAATAATGTCATTTTCCACTTGAAAAATAAAACTCCCACAGCACTGTATACAAACACATCCTTTCACCTGGATTGCAATAATAATAATAATAATAATAATAATAATAATAATAATAATAATAATAATAATAATAATAATAATAATAATAATAATAATAATAATAATAATTTCCCACCAATCAGATACATACAGCTGCCTTATGCTTATATAGACAGTTATGTCCTGAGGGGCGACAGCGTTGTTGCCACGTCTACAAATAAAACATTGGTAGATTGAACGTAAGAATGTCGGTAGTTTATCGAGCACTGAAATGTTATATACAACTAAATTAAATAATGCAGTAGTAATGTGAGGTTATTTTGAGGAAAATGTTCACCTGTACTCTCTGGCCAATGTATGCTTCATCTTTTTCTTCCTCTTTTTCTTCTTCCTCTTTCTCCCCACTCTTCCTGTACATGTAGTTATTCATCAGTCGTAGAAATTGTCTTCCAATTTTGAAGTCGTAGCAGGCTGCAGATTTTGTATTCTGTTTGGAATGCAGAAGTCCGGGGAACGTTTGAGTGCTCAGTCTATTTCTGGCTTTTGTTTTAATTCGATTGATAGGAGAGAAAATCCTTTCAACACTGGCTGATGAATGGGGCAAACACAACAGTGACAACATCAGGATTGATAGCTTTGAAAATATTTGTGTTCCATGTCTCTTTTTACTTTACATAGTGTATTACAATTTTTCTTTCTTTGCTATTTGCTTTACTTCGCACCGACACCGATAGGTCTTATGGCGACGATGGGATAGGGAAGGCCTAGGAGTGGGAAGGAAGCGGCCGTAGCCTTCATTAAGGTACAGCCCCACCTGGTGTCCAAAATTCTATTGGATCTGTGCTGTCAACATTCACCTCCGTATTTCTTAATATCCGGCACTCAGTGTCAATTTCCTGAATATCATTTCTAACTAAGGTGGGAAATTTTAATGCAGGACTGGCTACAGGTGGAATTCTCTGGCTTCTAACACAGTCCGGCCAAGCAGTTGTAAATAATTTATTGCATTATCTGTAAAAGGAAAACTTCTGAATATTTGCAAGGCACTCTCACTAAAAAACTCTAAACATCTCAGTTTGAAGTTCTTGACTTGTTGAAGAGAAAGAACCTTGCTTGTTTCAGTGTACAAAATAACTTTTATGCTTAAGTAGATTTCATCTATAAGCTTGAAATGAGAGGGATTTCGATAGTCAACTTCTTTCAAGGGATTTTTCTCTAGATAGCCCTTTCATATATCACTCTAGAATTGTCCTCAAGGTTCCCTTAACATCACGATACATGGTATGGATTTGAGGTCTTTCTGACTGCATTTTGAGTTTTCAAGTGTTGAATATAAGCAGAACAAAGTCAAAAAGAAAGAACAAAAAGTTTGGTTTCACCATCATTTAATTTCTGCAAAATATTGTCGCTTGCCAGAAGTTTGTCATTACCGACAGCATGGATATAACACAGTTTCAGTGCATCATGTTGCTCTAGAAGCCTTGGTAAAACGTCACACAGTGAGATGAGGGGAGAGTTTTTCAGCACAAATATATTATGTATCATTAATCACTATTATTCATTTTCCTTAAATTTGGATTGGAAGAAGTTTCGGGAGATTTATTAGTTTTTCCGTGCTTTTTGGTGTGTTGCAAGAAGTCGGGAGATCTCCTGAAATTTCGGGAGACCTGGTAACAGTGGGCCACAGTCAAACCACGTCCGATTTAAGGCCTGTATTAGGTTTAAACTGAAGATTGAGTTAAACTGTAACTAATCGGGCGAGTTGGCTGTACTGTTTGAGTCACGTAGCTTTCAGCTTGCATTGGCGAGGTAGTAGGATCAAACCCCATTGTCAGCAGCTCTGAAGATGGTTTCCCATTTTCACACCAGACAAATGCTGGGGCTGTACCTTAATTCAGACCACGACCGCTTCCTTCCCACTCCTATCCCTTTCCTAACCTACCGTCGCCATAAGACCTATCTGTGTCGGTGCGACGTAAAGCAAATTGTTAATCACACACAAATCTACCATGTGTTTCATATAAGTACAGCTCGGTAAATTAGGAGGGCTAATTAAACAGGTGCTTCGTAGAATATTTTCAGTCCAAACTCTCGATATGAAGATCATCTCTATTTTTCATCGTCTTCTTCACATTAATCACGAGGTCGTTTTATATATTTTTTATTTTCTTTAAGGGGAGATCCTACTGAGTTTTAATTTTTCTACAATTCTTATTTGATTTTCACCAAATTTTGGTAGTATATTGAGATAAGTAAGTTTAAGCTACTTATAACATTTGAATGAATTTTAATGGATATTTTTCAATTAACAGACTGATATGAGATAGTAGCTTCTGGCTCAGTGAAGAAGGCAGCGGAAAATTGTCTTACTCCTCACTTTCCTAGTACTCTTCTTCAGTGACACCGAGCACTCTATGACAGCTGAGGGTGGAATGTCAGCGATTCAACCAGGTTGTCGACTCAGTCAGTATACACGGTCGTATTTGTAAAAGACAAAACGTATTGTAAATACAAGATCATTATTATTTCAAGAATAATGTCAACCATTTCTTTCCCATTCTTTTGAAACCGAGGGCATTACTGTCCACGTTAAGTTCAGTGGGCAGCCTTTCACGCTGACCATTTGTCAGTACATTTCTTCTTTGTTCGATTTCAGAAGACTGATAGACAATCATGTTATATACGAAATAAGTATACTGACCGGGCGTGTTGGCTGTGCGGTTAGGAGCGCGCAGCTGTGAGCTTGCATCTGGGAGATAGTGGGTTCGAATCTCACTGTCGGCAGCCCTGAAGATGGTTTTCCGTGGTTTCCTATTTTAATATCAGGCAAATGCTGGGGCTGTACCTTAATTAAGGCCACGGCCTATTCCTTCCAACACCTAGGCCTTTCCTCTCCCATCGTCGCCATAAGACCTATGTGTGTCGGTGCGACGTAAAGCCACTAGCAAAAAAATTAGTGTATTGTGTTTTAATTAAATATATCCTATTATTTTGTGCCTAAATCTTCGTCACACATTCACAGTTGACAGGTCTGAGCGACGTCTGATGGCTCACAGAATAAAATACCAACTTTTATTTTTGTGGAGTCAAGTATATACTGTAGGCCTACGTTGAAATAATTATGATTTACCTGTCAGAGATGAACAGTGAGGGCTATATGTCAAGCTTTGAAGTTTCAAATGAAACTGATCCCTTCTATTTTATCATTCAACTTCAGAGGTCGCATAAAACCTCTTTATAATTCTCAGTGAAGCATTTAGGTTCTAAATATACGGACTATGTATTCATGTATTAGGGAATATGGGAGATCAGTTCACATATATAATCTTTTTACACGTGAAAATGGTTCAGTTATAGAACACTGTTTAGTTTATCAAGGCCATACCAAAGGAAGGAATAACAAATTAGAGTGTTCATCCCATCTCGCGAGGACTGAGCGAGTTGACCACGTGGTTATGGGTGCATAGATGTGAGCGTGCATTCAGGATATGGTGTGTTCGAATCCCACCGTCGGCAGCAGTGAAGATGGTTTTCCATGGTTTCCCATTTTCACACCAGTGAAATGCTGGTGCTGCACCTTAATTAAGGACATGGCCCCTCCCTTCCCAATCCTAGCCCTTTTCACCCTCGCGTCGTTGAAACCTTTGATGTATAAGTGCGACGTTAAACCACTAGAATTTTTTCTTACAAGTTGCTTTACGTCGCACCGACACAGATAGGTCTCATGGCGACGATGGGACAGGAAAAGGCTGGGAGTGCGAAGGAAGCGGGCGAGGCCTTAATTAAGGTACAGCACCAGCATTTGCCTGGTGAGAAAATGGAAACCACGGAAAACCATCTTCAGGGCTGCCGACAGTGGGGTTCGAACCCGAACTCTCTCCACCCTAAAAGTCGAGGTCCAGTGTATTAGAAGATATTGATGACAGCATATTGGAGAACATTTATGAAGGCTGTTACAATTGTGGCTTCAATTCCTATAGCAGACTAATGAGGCACTATAAGTGCAATATAAGTACATACAATTCCATGTTAATTTTAAATTATGTGATTAGCAACGGTCGAGAAGGAGTTCATTAAAAATCATAGCTGTTACAATTACAGACTTTAAAAGAACATGTAATGTCGTAATTTGATAAATCAAATGTGTATGGATTTACAATTCTCTATTGGCATCTGGAAATGAGGCACCAAAATCGTCTAAAATGGTTGGCCTGAACAATTTCAAAGCTCGATTACTTTTATCAACAATATTATGGTTGAATATGTCATTTCGTCCAAGTATATTACTTTATTCACTACACGTAAGGTCGTAGAAAATGATAATAGTATACGCAGAATGGCGAAAGAATTTGCAGAGGAAGTGAATAGTTTTATAACAGTGTGAAGTGTCGAGAAATGACTTACAATGTCAACTCTCTCTCACAGAGGAGAGAAAACTACAGCTTGTGTGTTTCAGTCTGTACATAACTTTACACACAGCTGTACAATTGATGTGGCTTGATCAATGTGTGGTAACAAGTTGTATATCTGTTTTCAAGTGAAATAATGTACTTTCGGCATGAATGTTTCAAAGAAACTGGAAGTAATATGTCCACGAAACATTCATGTGGAGGCAAGCAGAAGTGATATAATCATGAAAGAGCATATGAAACGTTTTCTAACTTCAGTCGTTGGTGAATATGTAAGCGGAAAGAGCCTATTACTGTGTAATTCCAAACAACGATGCTATACTTATTGCCACCGAAAACAACAAGATATTGCACACTTCTTGATGTGTACTTCTTTCGTCAATATAAACCTTGTGTGAGAATAGCTGATTTGTAAGACTACAGTGTGAAAAAACAGAAGTAAAGTTACATGATCAGCATTTCATAATTAGAATTCACTTTGTGATAAAATATACATTTTTTCACCAATGTACAATCTTATGTTGCAATATGCTAGGCAAAAGGCGGGTTATGACATTAACATACCCATATCGTCGTTAGAAAATATAATCAATGTGGCATTTGGAACTGGGCTGCTTGAATGCGAAAGTGATGTTGAACGTAAAAATGTTGCTTTAGTGAGACGTGCATATTGTTCTCTTCCGCTTTGCCTTAACCACTGAAATCCCACATCTGCTCTTTGATGACTAATAACAGCACTGTCCTGTCAGTAAAACGTATGCGTTCTACGCATCGTAATTGTTTTAACGAAAGGGTTTGTGACACTTTTGATGGAAGATGTAACAATGTTCTCAAGGCATGAATTCTGTGTGTTTTTACTCACATTATATTGATATTATGTTTCCTTGCATTACCCAAGGTACTCTTTTAGGACTTGAATAGATGATCATTAAAGTTTCACAGTAGATAACCCCGTTTTACACGGGAATGGCTCATACCAGTTTTATTGTAATGAACGATCTACATTCTAAACGGGTTTTCGAGTGTTTCGGAGCGTTAGAGGTTAAGGGTGTCCCTTATGAGTGAAATATAGGTCTTTGTCTTATGGTCAAAAGATATAGCGTAAAACCGCTGGCTTGAATTGGCGAGTTTATTGTAAAGCTTAAGAAAGAGAATTGCATCGTACCACCGGTTATAATTGAGAAAGAGAAATCATGTGATTAGGTTATAAAATAAATAAAACATAGGGGAAGATACTATTTGCAAAGCCAGTCAAATCACATGATCTGGATGTGTTTCTACTCTAGTGATCTCTCATATTTATGTCAGTTGCTTACGAATATAATCGCAATTATATCCCATCGAATAAAATGCAAGATATTTCTGACGATGATTTCCAACATTAAGAGGCACTGGATTGCGGTAGGTGCGCTTCTTCAACACGCCTAAGAAACAGGTGTTACATAACAAGATTCGGGGAAGTCACAAATACAGAACAGTTGTTTGCTTAGAGATGAAATGTTCGGAAATTTGTTGGTGAGAAAAACGCAATCTTCAGTATTTTGCGAGTAGGTATGCGCTGTTGCACTGTCTGGAAGAAATCACTATTTGTTGAATCGTTTAGATATAGCCTGGAAAAATTGACTCATATCTTGTAAAAATTGTTCGACAGCAAGCTCTCAGTTTTACGTCTTCTCCGTCCAACCTGAGTAAACCAGAACCCAATAAGGATAGGACCAAATATGAAACATCAAATAGTAACATTTTGCTTGCTTGTTGTTTTAAGGGGCCTAACATCGAAGGTCATCGGCCCCTAGTAACATTTTTAGATTGTAGACGTCGTACAGCAGGTTCAGTATATCGCTGAACGCAAAGTTTGATGGATGTTTTCCTGTTATTGTTATAATTATTGGAGCATGTCATATGGCCTCCCCTGAACTTAGACAACACCCCTTGCACTTCTTTTGCGCACAGTCTAGCCTAACTTTTCGGAACTGTCCGGCTCCATGGCTAAATGGTTAGCGTGCTGGCCTTTCGTCACAGGGGTCCCGGGTTCGATTCCCGGTAGGGTCGGCAATTTTAACCTTAATTGTTTGGTTAATTTCGCTGGCACGGGGGCTGAGTGTATGTGTCGTCTTCGTCATCAGTTTACCTCATCACGACGTGCAGGTCGCCTACGAGCGTCAAACCAAAATACCTGCATCTGTCGAGCCGAACTTGCCCTCGGACACTCCCGGCACTAGAAGCCATACGCCATTTCACTTTTTTCGGAACTGTGTGCTAAGAAGACAAATTTCATTTCCTGTATTGGTATCCCTCCCGAACTGCAGCGTCGAACCCGCTGTATTTCAGCATAATTCCTTGCCGGCAAGCTGTAAAAGAGCTGTGTTTTCTTACCACCGCTCAAAGATTAATGTGCGTTTCCTCTAGTGCCGTATGCCACCATCGGACGTTGGTTATCATGGCTTTTTTACTGTTATTTTCTTCAGTGTGCTGAAAGTAATTTTGAATAAATACATTTTTAAACTACCCGAAAAAGAAAACATACGGTAACAGAATTGTAGCTGACAAAGAAACAACTTAATTCCAAATTCTGTTACGATGTGTTTTCTTTTTCAGGTAGCTCATAAATATATTTATTCAAAATTCGTTTTGGCAGACTGAAGAACCTACAGTTATAAAATAGCTGAGTCGAAACTGAAAAGAAATGGCTTCAGTTATCACATATCATAGTTTTGTGGAATAGCAAGATGGTAGTTCGTGTGAACCACCGTCTCAGGTTCTCTAGCTAAGGCGTGCGGGCTCTCCCAGGACCTCTCCTCCCCTCAATTTTCACTTGTATAATTATTTTCAGTAGTCTGTAACTTTTTGGGTGCCTTATATGATCGGAGCAGGAGAGCTTCTTGATTTTAACAGCGCTACACAGTTCTTTTTTTCACATCCTGGTCAGTACTGTCCCCTTCAAAATTGGTAAAAGAAGGAATATTTTAATATCTCAGTGTGTTAAAATATTGTTTCATCAGTGAGGGTGAAAATTTTCCCAGTTCAGTATCACCGAGAGCCGAACGGCTCGAAATCGGAATTTCCGAAGCAAGAGAGGAGAGCTGGACATTTTTTTATGTGCCTGACAGCCAGCTGTATGCCACGTGACCGGCGGGGGAGAATCCAAGGCTAGACGATCGATAAAGTCAAGGCCGTTCTACATCTAACTGTACGTCCAATAAAATTATAACACCCGCTCGAGTGCAAGCTATTGACCAATCAGAAACGTTTACGGCGACACACCCTCGTCTCAAGACAATTATAATGTGGTGTTTCCCGAAGGAACTACTCATTCTCGTCTTATTCTGCTTCTGATTCTGACTGCTTCTTCTGGACGTGCTTCTACTTGGAAAATACGCCGACGCTCAATTTACAGACCTCCTTGGGTTCGATTATTCGGCAGTTCAGATTTATTCAAAATGTTGGTCTACGAATTTAGGAGATTATTGGAGAAGATACTTATTGATTCATAACATTTCTCATCGCGTGTGTGTACTGGACATATTTTAAGACTTGTTTGTTAGTTTCAGCTTATTCTATTCCGGAAAACAGAAGAGTAGACCACGTGGAGAACGAGATAAATTCAAGATGCCAGCACACCAGCCAAAGGAAGTCCATTGTTATTCCATGTTCGTCCTCGCAGCTGCAACGATGTTCTAAAATGTGAGGCAACTTCGGACATGGAGAGGACGGAGTTCGATGGTGGGTGACCTATCCCATGTCTAAGGTCATCAGCCAAAATCCAGCTTCAACATTCACTTAAGTACCATGTCATAAATTATATCTGTCAATCTTTGTACACAAAATGTAGACATTACTCTTCCTTATTCATTTGCATAGGTTTCTCTTAGTATTGCAGTAGTTAGATATTTCATTTCTTCTTTCCATGCTGCAAGGTAGTTAGATATTGTGTGTGAATGTGTATTGGACTCTATTAGATAGTCAGTGCAGTGTGGATGTCTTCGAGATTTATTCTGACTGTCCCAATTCAGCAGTACAGGAGTGTATTAAAAATAATAGACCTCTCCGATAATAATGATTTAATTTGAAATTAAATTATAATTTATTTGAAGTCATGTGGGACAGATTATTAGTATGTTTCTTTACGTCAGATTTTCCTCGACGATATTGCGATATTTTGGATGCATTTCAAACGTGTTAGAGTCATCTGATATTTTATCGAGCTTTAGTATACTCGGATATGTGACCACGCACGGTTAATAATAATAATAATAATAATAATAATAATAATAATAATAATAATAATAATAATAATAATAATAATAATAATTTAACTTCACCTCGGGATAAATGATAAAATAAGGTCATGAGTCTAAATATTGTTTGCTTTTGTGTGACATTAATGTGTGCTCTAAATAGGCAAATGTGAGCCTGGAATACGGCCGAATCTTGACGGATCATTTATTGCATTTGTTACATTAATTGATTAATTGCGGGTCAGGATAAACTGAAATTAGATCTTAAAAATGCCTTGGAGGAAATTCAAATTAAACATGACGAAAATATTGAAAAATTACACATGGACGTGAAGGTATTTAACGGAAAACTCGCATCAGTCCAAAGTGAATTAGTCTCTGTGCAGCAAAAATGTTCAAATCTCAAAGGGGAAATTCAAGCTGGTATCACTTATTCAATGTCGGCCATGCCCAATGAATTCAGCGAAAGATTAGCTAAGGTACAAACAGGTATTTTACAGGGACTGGACAAGTACAAAGACGAAGTGGATTTTTTTCCATAATATCGAAGGAAAAATCGATGAAAATGTCGAAGACCTGAAAGCAACTAAAGCAGTATGGGGGAAAAGATTTACTGGCATTTATGAAACCGTCAAACAGGTTGAGAAAGGGGTCATTGCGGAAATAAAAGTGTCACAAGTAACCACTTCCGAAAGGTTAGAATACTTTTATGAAACCATAGAGGAGACACAAGAAGGCCTCAAGGCTATGAAAACTACGCTAGGCCAGGAAATCGACAAGATTAAGGCTAACTCCGAAGCCTATAAACAAGAACTTCAAGGAGGGATTCAGGAACTCGCTCGAGAGTTGAAATTGATTAAAAAACAGGAACGAAAGTAACAACATTGTTGCCACGACGTTGCTTGAAAGAGAAGCTCAATTAGAAAAACAGGTTTCTGGAGAAGGCCCGTCGTCTCCTCCCAAACCTGACATCAGGACAAATGTGGTTAACCCTGTAAAAACTCCTTTCCTCCTTCCTGACAATAGCGGAACGAGTCAAATGAATACTTCAGGTCAAACACAAATAGAAAATATTATCAGGTTACACGAAGACCAGCCAAAAAAATTAATAATGTGAAGCGCGTAACTCCTAAGAGTTTTATAAGTGAACTTCAAGAGTATTTTCGTGACACGAAGGTCCCACCAGAACGCCAATTACGAGTCACAGAACGATACCTGGAACATTCATTTTTGACATGGTTCACTGCATTTAAATATTCATTTGACGATTTTGAAGGATTCAAGAGGGCTTTTCTGGACAAATATTGGAATTCAGATATTCAGAATAATTTAAAAACTGAGCTGTATGCAAAGAAATGTGCCTCATCTACACCCACGCGTTTCTCTGAATTCTTTGCCAGTCAATTAAGGAAGCTCAGGGAACTAGACACGCCACCATCAGAGACTGAGTTAATAAAAGTGATCGTGAGACAGCTACCAGCTGATATCAAATAATAATGATTGCATCTAACGTTCAAACAACGATCCAAGCCGAAGCGATTCTCAGACAGCTAGACATAACGTCCAGAGAGCAACCTAGACGTAACAGTGGCCAGGAACAATAGGTTTTCCAGACTACGATCACAAGGTTGGAAGATAGAGTTCCTAATAACCAAGGGAGAGACTGGAACCGAACCTCGGAAGATAGATCACCGCGGGATTGTTCTCCCAGGCCAACCGGAATTTCCGAAGCAAGAGAGGAGAGCTGGACATTTTTTATGTGCCTGACAGCCAGCTGTATGCCACGTGACCGGCGGGTAAGAATCCAAGGTTAGCCGATCGATAAAGTCAAGACCGTTCCACATCTAACTGTACCTCCAATAAAATTATAACACCCGCTCGAGTGCAAGCTATTGACCAATCAGAAACGTTTACGGCGACACACCCTCGTCTCAAGACAATTATAATGTGGTGTTTTCCGAAGGAACTGCTCATTCTCGTCTTATTCTGCATCTGATTCTGACTGCTTCTTCTGGACGTGCTTCTACTTGGAAAATACGCCGACGCTCAATTTACAGACCTCCCTGGGTTCGATTATTCGGCAGTTCAGATTTATTCAAAATGTTGGTCTACGAATTTAGGAGATTATTGGAGAAGATACTTATTGATTCATAACATTTCTCATCGCGTGTGTGTACTGGACATATTTTAAGACTTGTTTGTTAGTTTCAGCTTATTCTATTCCGGAAAACAGAAGAGTAAGACCACGTGGAGAACGAGATAAATTCAAGATGCCAGCACACCAGCCAAAGGAAGTCCATTGTTATTCCATGTTCGTCCTCGCAGCTGCAACGATGTTCTAAAATGTGAGGCAACTTCGGACATGGAGAGGACGGAGTTCGATGGTGGGTGACCTATCCCATGTCTAAGGTCATCAGCCAAAATCCAGCTTCAACATTCACTTAAGTACCATGTCATAAATTATATCTGTCAATCTTTGTACACAAAATGTAGACATTACTCTTCCTTATTCATTTGCATAGGTTTCTCTTAGTATTGCAGTAGTTAGATATTTCATTTCTTCTTTCCATGGTGCAAGGTAGTTAGATATTGTGTGTGAATGTGTATTGGACTCTATTAGATAGTCAGTGCAGTGTGGATGTCTTCGAGATTTATTCTGACTGCCCCAATTCAGCAGTACAGGAGTGTATTATAAATAATAGACCTCTCCGATAATAATGATTTAATTTGAAATTAAATAATAATTTATTTGAAGTCATGTGGGACAGATTATTAGTATGTTTCTTTACGTCAGATTTTCCTCGACGATATTGTGATATTTTGGATGCATTTCAAACGTGTTAGAGTCATCTGATATTTTATCGAGCTTTAGTATACGCGGATATGTGACTACGCACGGTTAATAATAATAATAATAATAATAATAATAATAATAATAATAATAATAATAATTTAACTTCACCTCGGGATAAATGATAAAATAAGGCCATGAGTGTAAATATTGTTTGCTTTTGTGTGACATTAATGTGTGCTCTAAATAGGCAAATGTGAGCCTGGAATACGGCCGAATCTTGACGGATCATTTATTGCATTTGTTACATTAATTGTATTTATTACAGTTATTATATTTGATATATTTATGGACTAGGGAACGGATCAATTACTTGGTGTTTGATTTATGGATCCATTAATTGAGTCTAATGTGAAGAGAATATGTTGTTGAACATAATTTCTTCGAGTGGAGCACGTATTAATTGATAGCCATGATGTTAGGAGGATAATAATAGTGTCGCAACTCATGAACCATAGACGCGATTATTTATTTTTAACCTGCGTTAATGGAGTTCTATATGATATTTCCGATGATATCTGTCTCTAACATTCTCATGAACATCGTTGTTGAGCTTAGTTTCATTAATGAAGTGATTTCCTGACGTCATTACATTCCATTTCGTCGCAATGGTATTTCTTTAGCCGATACCGTCATCTGAAATCTTCCATGACTTGGTTTAAAATTTAAAAATAATAATCAAGGACTATTATTTGTTGTAAATATTATTTAATGTTACCGTGTATCCTAGTTTGAATGTGGTATGTGTGATTTGCCATTATGTTGGGAATTGTGATATTTTCTTGACGACATTCTGACTTGATCTTTATTATTATTATTTATTTCATTCAACGTAGGCTAATAATTATATGTATAATTACAGATATTTAAATCAGCCGAATTTTGGGGGAAGAAAATCCATATTATCGAGACAGACCGGCAGAGAAGATAAAAAAAAATTGAAACACAAGATTTTGTTCAAATTTGAGTTTTGTGAAGACTGCTAGTTTTAATAAATGTTAAAACCTTATTTTAGTGTTTATTTTTATTGTCGGTAGTCCTTAAGCTATCCCTGCCCTTAACAATTTTGCATAGCCAGAAAACGAACAGTCTGCGACTGAGACTCTCGTTCTCCGGCTGAGTAGCCAGGTAAGAAGGGGGCAGTATCTACTCATTTCGTATTATGCCTATCCAGTTGACACAAAGTATGCAATGGTAGATCCACATTTCAAATGCTGTGAATCATCTCATGGTGGCTTTTGTTATACTCCGTACGCCACGATGGAGATCACATTGCACAGTGGGATCCTAACCCTAAGCTGCAATGTTAGTTCCCTGCTGCAGAACACTTGATGGAAGCTTAGCCTGTGTTTAATTTGACAACCGTACCCCTGTGGAATGTTGTCTACTGGATTTCATGTGATTTTCAATCCCTTGCCTTTTGCTATATGCAGCCTTTTCCGTATTTATCTTTGCACATTTTAAAGTAAATTGTCGTGTTGGCCAGTTACGAAGAATGAAACTAGCTCTTGTATATTCGGGTGGAGAGTCGATTGGAGACCTGCAAACGGAGCAGACGTGTGTGCGGAGTACTGAGTGTTGTGGCGTAAGCGAAATGGGAATAAGCTTAGAACTCTACCGAGCGGTCATCCGGCGATGGAAAAATCGCATAAAATATCAGGTATGTGATTTAAAATGTGATATAAAATACTCTGAAATTGTGCTGGCAGCGTTAGTGATTCCTGCGTTATTAGTAATTGGAGGAGTGGAAAGCAACCCTGGGTCATTGAATTGGGAAGATATAGCAAATATTAAGGAGGTGATAAAAGAGGTTAGCCAAACAGACACAACGAGGGAGCTCATCATGGCACAGAATAAAGATATTCAGGATATGAAAGATAGTCTACGGGGTGACATGGCAGGTATAAAAGAAACTCTGAATAAATACCAGGAAGAAATGGAAATTGCAAAGGAACACCGATTGGTGTTGGAGCAACGCACACCGGAGCTGGAGGTGCAGGTTCGGAGATCAGTGTTTGCCCATCGTAGCAGATGCCTGGTTATACATGGGATTAAGGAGAGTAGAAGCGAGGACAAACTGGCATTACTAGATGCTGTGTTGGAAGTGTTCACGCTAGGAGTGAAAGTAAATTGCACGGAATCCGATGTGGACGACGTGCAGAGAATAGGAAGGACCCAAGGGAACAGGCCGATTAAAGTACAATTGGTATCTGGAATGAAAACCTACCGAATTCTTCGGAATGCCAGAAATTTAAAAGGGACGGAAGTTTGGATCCAGAGAGACCTGGGAATTGAAGAAAGGAAGGAGGTAAGAGTCCTTCGATTTCACATGGGGAGAGCAAGAAGAGAGGGCCTGGCAGCGTTTATTATGGGCAAGAGACTATTCATCGCAGGTGATGGTGGGAGAAAGAACTACACGCCATCCCAGCTGGAAGCCTTGACGCGAGAAGGAAGTGCGGTACCAGCAAAACACGGAAGAAGGAATGATGACGTGCAGGAAACAGGAGTGGAGCTCGTGCCGACAAGTTTGCTGACACCTACTGAGATTGAGGGCATTGCAGCTAGTACGGAGGAACGACCAGTAAGTAAATGCTTAACACCTGATGATGAATCGGGAAATAGCTCGTGTACTACACCGGTAGCTGAAAAAAGCAGCAGCAAGATAGAGGAGTATAAGAAACAGAAGCATGGACAGAGCTTGAAAGACATATGGGCTAAGAAGGGGGTGCTTACAGATGGAAAAGGTAATAAACGGCAAGGAAAGAAGCTAGGGGGAAATTTATAGTTCTCCTCATGGAAGTATAGTACAAATTGATAAAACAATAAACACACGTAGCAAAACAGGAAGTGTCTCTGATAACAGGAAAGCGAAATAACTAGCATGGAGAATTGGTTTTGTTAATATAGAAGGCTTATTAAGTAAACTGGGGAATGATGGAGTGTCTGAGCTTGTGGAAAATTTTGAGATATTTGCTGTTTTAGAAACATGGATGCCCGAAGGGAAGATTTTAACATGGAAGGGGTATGTTACGAGAAGTGTAATAACAAGAAAACGAGGGACTCGAGGGAGAATTCCGGGAGGAATATCACTTCTGATAAAGGAAGAGTTTAGTAGTCAGATAGAAGAATTGCCTAGTGATATGGAAGATGTAGTTTGGATCAAACTTAAACTGGAAGGGAGTAAACAGAGAGATATATGCATAGGTTTTATATACAATCATCCTATGGGGTGACCATATAGGAATGTGAACTTTTTTGAGGATTTAATAGAGGAGACTAACTTAATGAGAGGTAACTTTGAAGAAGCAGGAATCATTATGCTGGGAGATTGGAACGCACGAATTGGGGAGTCATTTCCAGCATATAGTAAAGAAGGAATAGAGCCAATGATATGTAGCAGAAATAGTCGAGATAAAGAACGTAATGTATATGGGGATAAACTTCTAGAACTATGTGCCGAAGAAAATTTATATATTCTAAATGGATGGTGGCTGGGAAATGAAATGGGAAAGCTAACATATATCACAGCGCAGGGAGGTAGTGTAATTTATTTTGTTGTGTGTACAGGAGATATTTTAGAGGTGGTAAAGGAAACAGAGATCTTAGAATGGGCCGAAACACATCATTCCCCGGTATCTGTTACCCTAGAAGTGTATGGGAAAGAGCAGGAGGAACGTAACACTGTAAGGAAAAAAGAGAATAATAGGATAATTAATAAATATAAGTGGTGCGAGAATACCCCAAAAAGATTAGATACATATTTAAGGGGAGAAGAATTCCAGATAATTACGAGTGGAATAGAGGTAGCGTTATTGAGTAGTAATGTGGACCTAGCGGTAGAACTAGTAGAGAAGCCCTTTAAAACTGTAGCTCACGTGAAAAGAAAGCAGAATAATAATAAAGATTAGGGGAAAGGATGGTATAACGATGTGTGTAAAACTAAGAAATTGGAGGTGATTAGAGCCCTAAAAGCATATAGAAAAGAGGAGGAGTCTGAGGTTCGGGTACGCTATTGTAAACTAAGAAAGGAATATAAAGTGTTGTTAGTAGAACAAAAGAGGACATGGCAACAGGAGGAGGAGGAGACGAAATTAATAAACATAGACTATATGAATAATCAAAGTGATAAGATATGGAATAGAATTAACAAAATAAGTAGAGGTGATATAGGACATGCCAATGTTAAAATTGCTAATGGAGTCTGGATTGATTATTTTAACAAATTGCTAGGAGGACAGGATACTTGGATAAATAATAGAACATGCATGGATATCTAGAGGGGTTTAGAGATATGTATCCCCTGCTTAGATGAAGAAATATCAGAATGTGTGGTTTTAGAAATGATCAGAAAGGCCAAATGTAGGAAAGCGGGGGGGTTCAGTGGTATAACTAATGCATTTTGGAAAGAAGCAGTTACAAGTCCACAAATGCTGGAAATACTAGCAAAATTGTTCAATAAGATATTTGATTCTTTGGAGTTTCCTAAGTCATGGTAGACAGGTATAATATGCCCAATCTACAAGAAGCGTGGGGAGAGAAGTAATCCAAGTAACTATAGAGGTATAACACTATTGGACTCCCTAAGTAAATTATATACAGGAACTCTGGCAAATAGACTGATGAAATGGGCGGAAGAATTCTCCATCCTCTCGAGATATCAAAGTGGTTTCAGGAAAAGCAGAAGAACAATAGATAACATCATGATTGTAAAAACAATAATAGATAAGTATATAAAACCGAAAGCAGAAAGACTATATATAACTACTACAGATTTTGAAAAGGCCTTCGACACAATCAGCAGGAGCGCATTGGTCGCGAAATTACGCCTATTAGGAGTATCTAGTAAGATGGTACAAGCATTGGAGGCGGTCTATCGAAGGGTGCAATGCAGTATTAGGGTAGGTGATGGGGTAGCATGTGGTCAAATAAAATCTCTATTGGGTTTGAAACAAGGATGCAAGATATCTCCTATTTTATTTTTGTTACTTATAAACGATATATTAAATGGACATGGAAGTGATAAGTGGATGAGTCCAGTTTTAGGAAATCAAGAAATACCAGGCCTAATTTTCGCGGATGATGTCCTGCTGATGACGTTAACGGTCGGAGGCATGCAAAAGAGTATTAATGCTGTGGCAGAGTTTGCTAAAAAGTGGTCATTAATAATTAACATTTCCAAGACGAAAGTTCTGATCTGTAAGAAAGGCTGTAAGCGAGCGAAGAATGAACAATGGACGATAGATGGATGTCATGTGGAGGTCACAAATAGATTAGAGTACCTGGGAATATATATAGCAAATGATGGGAAGTGGGTCCACCAAATTAAACAAGTAAACGGAAGGGTCTTGCAGCATTATCAGTAATTAGAATTCTTGAAAATAAATTCCCAAATATAGATTACAAGATTCAGAGAAATGTCCTGCACGCCGCAGTAAAAAATCGAATGTTACACGGAGCTGAGCTATGGGGTGTAGAGAAAGAGTGTGAGATGCCGAACCAGGTTATAAGTATGTTTTGTAAAATTGTAGTGGGGTTACCAAATTGTACAGCAAATTGTGGAGTAAGATTAATATGTGAAGAAAATATCCAAGTAGATATTCTTAAGAGAATTTTGAAATATTTGTTGAGACTGAAAGGAAGAGAGGGTGGCGAGCTTCTGCACATCGCATATCAACATCAGAGAGAAAATATCCAGGGAGAGTATTGGTTAACTATAATTAAAAGTATATTAGACAGGTTGCGATACGGAAGTTATTGGGAGAGATTGGAGAGATCGACGAATTAACTAATAATTATACGACTCAGAGATATTCAAAGAGAGTGGCTGGCATCCGAGTGTAGAAGCAAGGCGACCCTCTCAGAGTTTAATAGGATAAGGCAGGATATGAACATAAATATTGTAAATGTAAATAGAAGAGAAATCCGGGGTTTGATATGGTGGATGATGGGAATTTATAAAAACAAGGGATGGATCAGGGGGAAGGATGCAACAAGGTGCCTTCTCTGTGGTGAAAACAGAGAAGAATTTCACATGTTGAAATCATTTAAAGAAACCATAGCGGTGAGAAGGAAATTTTTGAATAGCAAGGAACAATATATGAAAAGTGAGGATGAGAATGGCTATAGGATTGTTAGGACGATAAGCAAAGAATGGTATAAGCCTGGTAATCTCAGCAAACTGTTAATTGTAATTAGAAATTCATGTATAAGTGTGTTGAAAGAGCCTCCAATGAGGGTAGGACAGATTATGGATGGATGATTATGTTAAGAACCGGTTAGTTAAGAATTTGCCAATAGTTGTATGTAGTATAAGGAATATTAGTATTAGTAGCACTGTAAAGTCGATATTTTAGTAAGCCATAACGTAATTAACTGTTAAATTGTTTGTAGTGAGACAGGGCCCAATGGATATAATGTTTCTTCCTCAGCTGCTGGTGATCCGTAGCTGTAGGTTGATAACATTAATTCACCCATTCATTACTCATTCCCCATTTATTATTCATTCAGTCATTCATTTAATTCAAAATAAGGGCTCTCTCCCCAGTTACTGGTTATCCGTTGCTGGGAGTGATGGGTTTTCTCCTTTATCATGCACGCATGAATATTCATGTACCCATTCATAAATCCATCCATACATGTTTCCTCAATCCAGTTAGGAAATCATTAATTAATTCATTCATTCATTCATTCATCCATTCATGTAAAAAATCGTAGGCGTGGCCCTTGCATGTGGTATGGTGATCCGCCCGTGCAAGGAGGCACTAATTTAGGCAGCGAATCATAATTAATTAATTAATTCATTAATTCATGCATTCATGTAAGAATATAACCGAGTTAGGACGGGATAGGACGGACCTATCCCAATCGAATGGGTATAGTGACTATAAATGCAACACAGAAAGAAGAAAGGGAGGGGGCACATGGGGAGCAGGATTTCCGCTTACGTGTGCCTTGCAGAAATTAGGAAATGGTGAGAAATTAGTGTTTGACAGCTATTAGATCAGGTGGGGTCTTCCGTTTGGGCCTCAAGGGAAAGGGCCGGGCGTGTTATCCCTGGGAAGGTGGCTCCTTTTCTCGCCAGGGGTGGATAACACGACCGGGCAGTACTTATGCATAGACCCATCCATGCATTTATTCAGAGAATCGAATGCTCTCTCCTCAGTTGGTGGCTATCCGTGACTGTGAGAGAAGTGTTCATTCATTCATTCATTCATTCATTCATTCATTCATTCATTCATTCATTCATTCATGCATGACAATTCAATTCAGTCATGGAATCATTCATTATCAACTCATTCAGGCATTCATATACCCATATGTATAGTGTCTGTGAATATGGAGGAGAATTTTGTACAGAGTTATGACAAATAAATATATTCGGGTGGATTTACACAATTAGGGTTTTGTTTTACTGTAGCTTGCCTTGTGGTTCTTTTATTTAAGGTAACTGAGAGGATGACACTCAAATTTCCTTAGGAGTACGTGAATGTAACAGCTGTATTCTCTAACTTTGTAATATGGGACTTGAATGCACTTAGTGTGTGCATTCTCGTTTCTGTTAGGGATTTCTGCTGTTCCTCCGTGAGCATGTTATGGTTGGTTTATCACCACGTATCTTAGTTTGAATTTCTTTGCTGCTGGTTCTCCTAATATTTTCTCAAAATATGTTATAACAATTATAGACTGTTACCTTTCGTTATCTGAGTTCACTTTATTTACTTGTTTATTTCAATAAAATGTATACAGTCAAATAGAGTTTGGAAGGTTTTTGCAACTACCTCATCCAGACATGAGGCCTTACTAATTCCTAAAATTATTTTCTTTTTACAGTTATCATCATCATCATCATCATCATCATCATCATCATCATCTTAATCATCTAATCACCTTGCTTCACATTCACAGTTGAAATACTTATTTGCTATATCAAACTTCAGACTTGGCGGAACTTCCAAATGTAACTTGAAGTATAAATTCTGACAGCATTACTTATTTATTGAAAATCAGTGAAGTCAGATCTGTTTTTCACATTCACTCACATTCACAAGACTCGGTCTTCAGAAGGATAGCTCAGTACTGAGCCAATATAATTCCTGATTTTCTAATTGTACATCCTGTCTGTTACTACATTTGATGACACATTACGAAGTTGGAAAGTCCCAAGATACTTCGAAAACCCATCGCCGAGACATGCAGATAAATTTCACCTGTTACGTTACATGTGCCAGAATGTCTCTTCAACGGCGTGCCCAGATCTGTACAAACATTTCAGGTCATCAGTTCTAGCAATTGCTTCCGAGCTCGATAGCTGCAGTCGCTTAAGTGCGGCCAGTATCCAGTAATTGGGAGATAGTGGGTTCGAGCCCCACTGTCGGCAGCCCTGAAGATGGTTTTCCGTGGTTTCCCATTTTCACACCAAGCAAATGCCGGGGCTGTACCTTAATTAAGGCCACGGCCGATTTCTTCCACTTCCTAGGCCTTTCCTCTCCCATCGTCGCCATAAGACCTATCTGTGTCGGTGCGACGTAAAGCAAAATAGCAAAAAAAATAGCTTCCTTAATTAACTTTTGTTCATGGTTTCACCAACTGGCCATCCTATCCTAGGCCAAGCATGCTAAAATATCTGCCCATCTTAGGGTCACATAAACTTTTAGTCGGTGAAAATTTCTGTGGGAGACAAAATTTCACTGAAGATTAAGGAGGTAAAAATAGTTCCGCATTAGATGCCAACCCGCCCCTGACCACTCTAACGTCAAGCCTGTTCCTTCCAACTAAGCTTCACTAAAAGCAGGCTGGCTGTAGGTTAACAACTAATCCCATGCTCTTGGTATGCTCTCAAGGTAATTTCCTCTTTTACATACGTTTATTTCAGATAATGTGATCCTTTAGAGAGTACATCCAGGATTTATGTTATTGATGATAAAGGCATGCATGCTTAAGCGGATACGCAAATAAATACCTTTTGCATTATTTGCGTACCTGCATGGACTGATGTTTTAGGATACTCTATAAAAAAGAAGATGGCACAAAACTGCATTATAAAGGACAGCTGGTCCACGTGGTATACGGTTATACGAATGCTTTTCCAACGTTTACCTCCACATTGACCCTGAAGCGCAAAATAATTTTGACGTACTCGGTTGCACTTCTTAAAACGTGTTATATGTTAAGGTAGGCTTATAACATTAATCTCTTGTAAGCATCAAAGTTATTTAGCAGTCGTATGAGATCCTTTGAGTAAATATCAACGAATTAGTTTGGAGAACATTGAGACTAAATTTGCATGGTTGGTATTAAAGAAAGTTTGGCGAATCATTTCTACCATCTTCTGAAAAATACGTCGTACTGAAGGACAGATTAGGAGTTATTTGAGATTGTCAGCTCTTGAGTAGAAAAAGACATACATGCCCCTATCTTAACAGACAACATTTATGACTCTGATGTGCTTCTTAGTTTAGACATCCATGTACTTGTTCATTCAGTCTGAAAGCATCTGTATGTTGAGATATCCCAATAATGCTCACATTCTTTGCACTTACTGTCAGAACCTAGAGAAGAGCAAAGCTACGTGCACTTAATATAAAGATTCTCGTTCCAAGTTCATTAAAAAGTTGTTGGAATATTATATCATTAGTAAAATTTAAACTCATTGACTATTGTATTTGAATTCATTTGTGTAATATACTGTACGAGTCTTATGATACGGTATGAGTTTATAGTTATGATCACGGCACGAGTTCGTTAATGAGTAACGAATTATGTCCTGGGATACTGGATTAGTTGTTTTACATTTAACTACACGGTAAGGATGGCCAAATATCTCTCCATCCATTGAAGTGAATTAACGACAGCACTGAAGGACAATTTTGACATTTTCAACCTCGAAAAGATCGGCACCAGTTTACAGCATGTTTGAAGTTCCGAGCTAAACTCGTCATTGTTTGCACCCCTCTGACGGACGTCCCGGAAAGGGGTGGAGAATGATGGCCACCCAAACATTGGATTATTGATCTTCAGGTCTTGCTTCCTTTTCAGGGGACAGTCAGTGTGTGCAGAGTAATAGGAAACATGCCCCACTGACAGGCCGGAGCAAAGCAGAGGACATCACAAAGCAGGCAATGTTATAATGATATAAGATAGGTTGTGAGTTTCACAAATAGGAAATGTCCTCCCAGTTTTAATTACTTGCGTTGATGGGGGTGAAAGTTCCTTATGGATATCACTGTAAGTACCTAGGTGTTCATATTAGGGAAGATCTTTACTGGGATAATCACATAAGTGGGATTGTAAATAAAGGGTAGAGATCTCTGCGCACATGGTTATGACGGAGTTTAGGGGTTGTAGTAAGGGTGTAAAGGAGGGGGCATACATTTCTCTGGTAAGACCCCCAAATAGAGTATGGTCCCAGTGTATGGGACCCTCACCAGGATTACTTGATTCAAGAACTGGAGAAAATCCAAAGGAAAGCAACTCGATTTATTCTGGGGGTTTTCCGACAAAAGAGTAACGTTACAAAAATGTTACAAAGTTTGGGCTGGGAATAGTTGGGAGAAAGAGGGCGAGCTACTCGACTAAGTGGTATGTTCTGAGCTGTCAGTGGAGAGATGGCGTGGGGTGACATTAGTAGACGAATGCGTTTGAGTGGTGTCTTTAAAAGTAGGAAAGATCACAATACGAAGATAAAGTTTGACTTCAACAAGACAAATTGGGGCAAATATTCGTTTATCGGAAGGGGAGTTAGGGATTAGAATAACTTAACAAGAGAGATGTTCAATAATTTCCAGTTTCTCTGAAATAATTTCAGAAAAGTCTTGTTAAACAACAGGTAGGGAATCTGCCACCTGGGCGACTGCTCTAAATGCAGATCAGTAGTGACAGATTGATTGATTTCAATCTTACTTGATGAATTTTCCATTCTGGAATCCAGTAACTTTAAGGTTTTGGATTACCGAGCCATTTTCTAAAATGCAATGGTCCCTTCAATGGTACTACCCTCATCTTGTAAGAAGACATTGTAGTCAGGCAGGAGATGTGTTATTATCTGACAAATAAAATAAGTTAAATCTCTGTTAGATTGTGTTACTTATCACGTCCATAAATAAATAAATAAATAAATAAATAAATAAATAAATAAATAAATAAATAAATAAATAAATAAATAAATAAATAAATAAATAAATAAATAATGATAATGCTTCTCATTGAAAATCATGTGCCTCTTCGAGTCTGAATAATCAAATCACGTTCTTCAATACGATTGGGGATCTTGTTCCATTGAAGGTCGATGTACAAATATCGACCTTAATGGCGGCTATCCGGAGTGGTGGCTTTTCTCCACATTTTTACACACTAGCTGGGATAATGTATTATTTCATTTCTTGGAAAAACATCTCTATCCTATGTGAAAATATGTACATTAACTAAAAGATGATTTTTTAAAGACTATCGGTCGCGCATTCTCTTGAGGGATTGTTATAAATGGGAACTTTTCTTGTTTATGTAAGTGCGTTAGATTTCAGAGCAGCTCTTCTTGCTTTTGGCTGGAAGCGGGTACCTTGGCCTCTGTTTTAGGAAAACTAGCGGGTGATTTTTAGAATTATAAATAATTTTACACAGTAAATTGCGTGAAATAGATATAAGATAATGGAAACTATCCTAGGAATTATCTCTGAGACGCGTGGTGTAACAAATCTGCAACATAGATAAACATTTGAGATTTGTACCTCTGGAAGGAAATATATGAACCAATGCTGGTTTAACAAATGTAAGAAAATGCTTATCGAATATATTTCACGGTGATTGTTGACTTATAGAAAAATTTGTTAATGAGCCGGAAGAAGCTGCATTTTCTTGCATTGAGCTTAATTTGATTTGTGCTATTAAAAACACATTTTTGAAGAAGATATGCACAAAATAAGGAATATGGATATCTAGCAGAGGAAGGTTGCGTACTGGGAAATCAAAGATTTTACTTAAATTTTGCACACACGTTAAATTAGCCACGAATAACACAAAGACCAAAATATTTCTTTCAGAAATTAACTCATGTGACCTACAGAAAGCATTTCTTTGTGCGTGGTACTTATAGTACAAAATTAAAACAATTCCTCAGAAGTAAAATATACCCGTACTGTTACTAGCCCAAGTCAAGGCTTGGAAGTGGAGGCCTCGCCCGCACATGCTAGAGAGGCATCCATGGTTCCTCCACATGGGTGATACGGTGGTTCAAGTGAATTGGGGCTGGAGATTGAGGTGATGGCTCACTGCGGGGTGCTGGAAGAAACATATCACTCTGCTCTGCGTAGCCTGGACGAGTCGCGGGTTGGGAAAGGGGCAATCCCAACCTAAGGGGAAAGTCATGGCTGTGAATTCAGTCATGAAAATGCCAAGTGGAGACCACGTGAGTAGGCCTACTGAAGGGAGAACGAACCTGGCTAGGTTCGGGCCAGGGGCGGACCGCTGGATGGACGACTGAGGGGCGTGGTCTCTGCTACGGAGAGCCTGAGTTGTGGGAGGACAATGTCTGGTTGTATGCCTCCCCACAGATGGTGAGAACGACGCTCTGGAGCCTAGAAGGCGCAAAAACCCTATGATAGTTTGAAATATGGATGCTTAGAAAGAGCCATTTTCAAAAACTTCGGCATTAAGGGAAGCCATGGATGCTCAAGTAGAGCAGATCCGGGAGCAAGCCCAAGATGAAAAAATGGAGACAGAAGTCCCAATTGGATAGACTGTCACCGACTCAAAACAAGAAATGGAAACAGAAGCTCCAGTAGAGCAGACTGCTACCACAAGCAAACCAGGAACGTCCGCAGAGACAGAACTGAAGATTTCAGTATGGAAAATCAACAGATTTCATATTGACAGACCAATTCGCAACAGTGCATATTACAAGGAAAGGAAGAGAGCGAGGAAGGAAGCCAAAAAAGCGGCTGGAACTTGGACGGAGAAGAAGCCAAGGAACAGGGATCGGCGAGAGGCTATCCCTCCGACAACGCCCAAAAGGCCAAGGTCGAGTGATAGCACGTCATCACGTTCGGCTACAAAACCGCCCGCCAAGAAACAGAAAGAAGAGACGGTCATGTCCTTTTCGGAAAGACTAACTGCAATCAAGGTAGCAATAATACCTAAAACCTTTCCAGACGGGAAACTGGAGGAGAAGGACGTGAAGGAACTTTCATCTGCTCTAATAGCTCAAATGAAACCGCTGTCGGTGTCTTCCAGGCTTTCTCGAGCGTCCAAGGCTGGAAAGTGGAGCAATGGTACTGATCTGTGCAAATCTAGAAACTAAAAGCTGGCTGAAACATACAGTGGCCAATTGCAACCCTTGGAAAGGGGAGAATTTGGAGGTGGCAGAAGCCAGACGGTGCTGAATACTTCAAAGATCATCACCAAGTTTCTTTCTCCATTTGACAAGATGAAGGTTGATGATGTGCTTGTCAGGATACATCAGCATGACACCAAACTTCCGATGAAAGAGTGGAGAGTGCTGAATGCAACAACTACTGCTGACACAGGAAGGACAATTGTTTTGGCCCTTAATGAAAGAGATTTTGAAGAGCTCAAGGAGATATTGGACTTGGGCAGATCAAATTTCAAGTAATGAAGGGAAAAACCAAACCTAGCTTTGGCAAGGATGGTATTGAAAGTTGTACAGGCCAAACTACAACATAAAAAATCAGCTGTGTCCAATTTCGTCAGGAAGTCGAAGTCCGAGGCTATCGATATGGCTCTTATACAAGAGCTATGGATAGTTAAGGGCAGAGTAGCAGAACTGGAGGAATCTGGAGGTAATCTAATGTACGATACAGCATCGAATATGACTAGAACATGTTTACTTGTGAGCAGAAAACTAAAATGTCTTCTATTGCAGGCACATTGTTCAAAGGACTTTGTGGCGACCAAGATAAAACTTGGAAATTGGGAAGGTCCCAGAGAAATAACCATAGGCTCTGCATACCCCCCATATGACTCAACTAATCTGCCCCCATCAGAAGAAGTTGAGAACGTAATTTGCAACGCAAGGAGGAAAGGCAAACACCTAGTCCTTGGAGCAGATGCAAATTCACACCACACGGCATGGGGCAGCATGAACTGCAATGCAAGAGGCGACTCTTTACTAGAGTTTATTATTGGAACTGAGTTAACGATACTAAACCTAGGAAACAAGCCTACATTTATAAATAAAAATCGTATGGAGGTAATAGACATTACACTAAGCACTACGCATATTGCAAACTTTATTAAAGACTGGAAGGTGCTGGAGGAACCATCATTGGCAGACCACCAGCACATCCAATTTGCAATAGATGTGAGACTATGTGGGATTGAGATGTAAAGAGACCCAAAAAGAACTAACTGGAATAGATACAGAGAAGTTCTAGAGAAGCCTGTACAAAAAAGTCCAACTAACGTGAGAGGACAGAAAGAATTGGATGAGGCAGTGGAACTATTCGAAGAGGCCATTATAGACTCATTCCATGACAACTGTCCTCTCATAGAAAAGAAAAACACCAAAAAAGTAAGGTGGTGAAACAACAATCTAGCCAAATTAAAAATAGGTTAGGATGTTGTATAGAATATCATCTAGAAATGGTATGTCGGACGTGTATCACAGGAAACTCACTGAGTATAACCTAGAGATGCGGAAAGCAAAAATAAAATCTTGGAGACTGTTCTGTGAGAAAGTGGAATCACACACTGAAACAGCAAGGCTCCAGAAGGTTCTTAAAGCAACCCATACAAATCAGGTGGGGACACTGGAGAAACCCGATGGGTCGTTTACTCAGGCGGGGAAGGACACGCTGGAGATGCTAATGGCGCGTCACTTTCCTGAGGCTGAGGTGATGACAGAAGAAGAAACGTTTGGAATAGAGACCGGAACTCGGAGAGCAGACTGCAACTGTGCCAACAGAATAATAAAACACAACCATGTAAAATGGGCAATCTATACGTTTCACCCTATAAAGGCTCCGGGGCCAGAATGAGATACTTCCGAAACTCCTACAGGAAGGATGGGAAATACTCGTCTGTGTCCTGACGGACCTGTTCAGAGCTAGTCTAGCTTTTGGGTACGTGCCGATTTCGTGGTCTGAAGCTAAAGCAGTATTCATACCTAAACCTGGAAGGGCAAATTATGCCCAAGCCAAAGCATACAAACCATTATGTTAAACCTACTTCATGCTGCAAGCAATGGAGAAAATTCTGGATAAATATATAATGATGGACGGTGCAACTGAACTCAACGTTACATGAAAATCAATTTGCATATATACCTGGCAGATACACTGAAGTAGCACTCCACCAATTGGTATGTAAACTAGAGGAAAGCCTAGAATATAAAAAAAATGCACTGCCGGCATTTCTAGATATAGTACGAGCCTTCAGCAATACATCTATGACTCTGTGATCAAAGCATTGGAAAAGAGCAAGGTGAGTTAAACCGTCGTCAAATGGATTAAATCCGTGTTAGACGGAAGGAAGATAAAAGCAACCTTATTTGAAGAAACGCTGACGGTTAGGGTCACCCGAGGTTGTTCTCAGGGAGGAGTTCTTTCGCCTCTGCTGTGGAACCTCGTGGTGAACAAAATCATAGCTATGCTCAACGAACAGGGTTTCTATGCACAAGGATACGCAGATGACCTAGTGATTGTGCTGCGAGGTAAGGTGATGAGTGTTATCCAGGACCTCATGTAAAGATCACTCAACCCTGTGGAGGACTGGTGTCGGGAAGAACACCTATCATCAACCCGAACAAGATAACTGTGGTCCCTTCTAGAAGAAGGAGAACATTATAGGGAAAGAGATTACTGAAGCTCTTTGGGAAAGATATATATGTGGATGAACAGGCATTGCACCTAGGTGCAGTGTTAGATAAAAATCTAACCTGGAATCCACATATAGAAAGGAACGTAACCCGGGCTAAGAAGTTGCTGTATGCGTGTAAAAGAGCCGTTGGGGAGACATGAGGCCTAATACCATCAATGGTAATGTGGATATACACAATGATCATTAGACCGTTGATGGCCTATGCTGCAATCAGCTGGTGGCATAAAGTAAGTCAAGGAAAAGTCGGCAGTAGATTGGATAGCCTACAGAGAATGGCAAGCATAGCCATAACTGGGGCTATGAGAACTACCCCTACAGAAGCCTTGAATACTTTACTATACCCCCCATCACAATGCAATTTCATAAAAGGACATGCTAGAATGAGCTCATATACATTGGCACAATCAGAGTGCTGGAATGCACAAAGACGCAATCTAGGACACTATAAAATGAACAGAGTAATAACAGAGGAAGTTCTACATACGCCTTCTGATCATATGATACCAAAGTACAAATTTGAAAATCAGCTGAACACATACTTTTCGAATGTGAGGCGCTGGGTAGAATCAGACTCTCCACTCTAGGACTACCAAGTGAAGGGAGAGAAAAAATCCAAGACGTCCCAATTAGAACAACCTGCAGCTTTGTGAAGGGAGCAGGTATATCTAGGTGGGAATGAAGGAAACACATGGTAGCAAAAGATCTTAGAGACCGACTCTAATTAGCAACTAATATTTAGAGGCCCCGTGAAGAAAAGAAGAAGAAGAAGAAGAAGAAGAAGAAGAAGAAGAAGAAGAAGAAGAAGAAGAAGAAATCTACCCGTAAATGAAAAATACATTAAAATAATTTACTTTTAATACAGTACGGCACTACACTTTATTTACACACAAGATCACATATAGAACACATGTAGGCGTAACAATCTCAGCTACCTGTTCTATCTTTAAAAAGTTCGCGCTTTTTGTTTGCTTTGGTTTGTGTTTTACATGGTTAACAAAATCTTCAGTTTTATTTATTGCACGAAAAAAGTCGTCACTAACGTTCCCTCGATATTCTTAAATCACCTTAAATTTCCGACCATTTGAAATGCGTACCTCTGGAGGAAAATCTGTGAACCAATGCATGTTTCACAAATGCAACAAAATACTTATGGAATATATTTTACGGTGATTCGCCAGTAGGGTGCTACGCTGTTGACTTATAGTAAAATTTGTTGATGAGCCGGTAAAAGCTACGTTTTCTTGCATTGAGCGGAATTTGATTTGAGGTATTAAAAGCAAATTTATGAAGATGAACATTAGATGTACAAAGTAAGGTATGTTGAGACGTATTTCCTGTTTCAGAAGATGTTGGTACAGGCTCTTCAGTTACATCACCTCCGTTGTCGTCCTCACTTTCATCATCGTAATCAGATGGATCATATTTTTTGTTTCACTTCTTCAAGAATCTCTTCTTTTGTCAACTCTTCACCCCCCCCCCCCAACTCCACAGTCAGCATCTATATATGCCCTGTAAATGAGATCAGTTGATACTTTTCGCCACCGCTTGGATACCACTATGTCTTGTTCTTCTGGTGTGACATCAAAATTGGCTTTCTTCATTGTTGAAATGAGCTTTACCGAAACAGTTCCTAATTGCTTGTTGTCTGACTTGTTTCCAGGCTCTGTTAAACATGTGACTCGCACTTATTAAAATTAAGAACAGTCTATATCAACACACGTTAACATATTTTAATTCAAAACCGATTTTCGGAGTATTAGTTCTATCATCAGTGAATCATTAAAGTGATAATATTACAATCCATATACCTGTGTCGTCTTATTTTAAAATGTAGATAATAGTTGTACTATAACAAGAATAGAAGAACGCGTATGAAAGCTAACATAGCCGAACTTTTAAACCTAATGTATATACTTAAGAACATACCTTATAATGACAGGAATCACCAAGAGTAGTATAAATTTGGATGGTTCTGGTACCACGCCACCATACGCCCCTGGGAGAGGCCTCCTTCAAACGGAATGTGCTGACTAAGACTGCATGTTTAACCTCACATGACTTTACTTGAAAAGTAGGGCGGTTGGCTAAGAGCGCACTCTTAACCTCAGATTACCTTACGCTGGCTTCGTGCCTAGGCTTAACCTTACAGACCTCGGGTTCGACCCCAGGCCTAAGGACGTTAACCGTACAGACCCTAGTTCGTATGCCGAGGCCAACCGCATAACAGTGCAGGCTTAACCTTACATGATGTTAATGACTAAGAGTGTAGGCTTAGCCTCTCACTACCAGGCGGTAACCTAAACGGTTGCCCTTCCTTACACTAGTTTGGGCATAAATGTACACGCTAGCTAAGAGTGCTGGCTTAACCTCACGCTGATACGCGTCAACTTAACCTAACCTAACTCATATCCTCGCTAAAAGTGCAGGCTTAACCTCACGCTGACCAGGCGTTAACCTAAACGGTTGCACTTCACTACACCCTGGTTGAAAGTGCAGGCTTAATCTTACGCTGACCAGGCGTTAAACTAACCGGTTGCCCTTCCTTACACTAGCTTGGGCATAAATGTACACGCTAGATAAGAGTGCTGGCTTAACCTCACGCTGATAGGCGTTAACTTAACCTAACCTAACTCAAATCCTCGCTAAAAGTGCAGGCTTAACCTTACGCTGACCAGGTGTTGACCTAACCGTTTGCACTTCACTACACCCTGGTTGAAAGTGCAGGCTTAATCTTACGCTGACCAGGCGTTAACCTAACCGGTTACCCTTCCCTACACCCTGGCAAAAAGTGCAGGCTTAACCTTACGCTGACCGGACTTTAACCTAACTGGTTGCCCTTCCCTACACGCTGGCAAAAGTGCAGGATTAACCTTATCATGACTAGACTTTAACCTAATCGGTTGCCCTTGCATACAACCTAGCTAAAAGTGCAGGCTTAACCTAACTAGAGAAGATAGGACGTGGTCCATGGGCTTTGATGCTGAACTCGCTGGAAGCTGAACTTGGAACAAGATAGTGGCTACACATTGTACTGATAGGACTAGGGAGATGACCTAAGGCTTAATACATGTGCTTTCGTATTGACCGTAACGTTGGAAGCTGAACTCGGAACAAGATGGCGGCTACACATGGGACTAGGGAGATGGTGTAAGGATTAATACATGTGCTTCATTCATAGAGGCGTAATATTTGGTAAGCATCTTTGGTGCTCGAAGCTGAGCGACTGCAGAGTCCAATACGCTAGAGTGTGAGCTGATGCGTAACGTGCTGTTAGGAGTCGAATACTAGATTTTTTCTTGGACCGAAGACTAGTGTAAGCTAACAGCTCGATCCGCTACAGAAGAAGGAATGCTGAAAAAGTATTATGAAGCGAACAATATCACGTCTCAGCAAAACCGTTTCTACAAGCAGCTAGGGTAAGGTGTTATTATGGGGATCAGTCCTTCTTGTCACTGCCTGGTCGGCTCGGGTCCACTAGCGTCTGGGCTCTGGGCTACAGGTTCGTCCCTTTGCCCAGCAGCCAGTGGTCCCTGGTTCCAAGTCTCCGTTTGGAGAGGGGGATTAAGAGCCAAGCCTTACTTGGTGCAAGGGGCTGTCTTCTTCTTCCGCCTGGCGATGTCCCTCTCTGCGGTGTTGTTGGAACACACTTGTCATTGCAGATCTGCAACTATGCTAGGGTTATTAGTAACAGTAAATATATATATACAGGTGCTCGTTGGAGTGCCGGCTTGCTTGCTTGCTCTCATGTCCGGTGTTCTACCTAAATAATAGTGAAATGACACAAACAAATAAATAACTATATTAGTACTGCTGTCTTCGTTATAGGGCGCGGGCTCGTGTTCCGCTCCCGTGTCTCTTTCGGGGGGCGGAGGTGGATTGATTCGTCCTTGGCCGTCTGGCTGCGTTGCCGTCGTCTTCTCGTGTTGTGTTTCTTATCAACCTTTCCTCGCCTGGTCCCTGGGATAAAGACAGCTGAAATCAAAGGAGCATATTTACATAGGTACATGTTGTCTGCAGTGTGTGGGTTTAAGTGTTGTCTAGGTGTCAGCTTGGGGAGGGGGCCAGCTATCGGCCCCTCGCCCCCCCAACCCTGTGGCTGAACAGAATGTGTTTCGGTGTGGGGTACTTTTTGTAGAGATCGACGTCGTAGCGTCCGATCCCGCTTACTAGCGGGTTGATTTTATGGCTTTGTGCACATTCTTAGTGTTTGTTTACGTATGTGGCGCCTTATCGAGCTGACTTCCGCAATATCGCGTAATTGGCGTATTGGTGTGTCGAAAGGGAGTCTGACCGCTGCTCGTACGCATTTATTTTGTATTCGTTCTAGCTTATCCAGGTTCGTCTTTGCAGTGAACCCCCACGCTGGGCTGCGTACATGATTATGAGCCTGATTACGGCCTTATACATGTTTTGGCTACGTTTGTGTTTATACTGGACTTTTTGTTCAGTATAGGGTATAGCTGGCTGAGTCTAATGTGAGCTTTCCTTTGGATATCTTTGATGTGGTGTAGCATGGTGAGCTTTCGGTCTAGGACTACTCCTAAGTATTTGGCTTTGTCATGCCATGCTATATCTTGATTTTCATACTCTGTGTAACCAGCATATTGATAAGCTCTTAGGAGTTGCAAACATTCTACGAGTAATTTGGAGTCTTTACAGTATTTTACATCTACATACGGCAACAGAGTCTTGTTGTTAACATTGAGACTACGCGCAGACTGTTGATAAATGAAATGTCGTATGGCTTTTAGTGCCGGGATATCCCAGGACGGGTTCGGCCCGCCAGGTGCAGGTCTTTCTATTTGACTCCCGTAGGCGACCTGCGCGTCGTGATGAGGATGAAATGATGATGAAGACGACACATACACCCAGCCCCCGTGCCATTGGAATTAAACAATTAAGGTTAAAATCCCCGACCCGGCCGGGAATCGAACCCGGGACCCTCTGAACCGAAGGCCAGTACGGTGACCGTTCAGCCAACGAGTCGGACTAGACTGTTGATGTGTAGAAAACGGTAGAACTTCTTTTGTTGTAATACGTGCTTCTGCAATGCCATCAGTAGTTAAGAACTTAACTCGCTTTGATAGCGAAGAAGTGATGAAATATTCTTCTTCTACTACCTCATCTTGCTTTTCTTCTTCTTCTTATTGAGATGTTTGCACAGCGACCGAACATAGGTTTTTCATTAGGCCACCTGTAGCAATTCGGTAAAATTGTGTAAGTCCAATTTTATTAATTTTTAGGATAATACAACAAGAATTTGACCAAAAATATGGCTTCCGACTGAAGCAACTAAATAAAATTCAGGAAACTCAGCGCCGACGGCACTGCATTGTGCTTATCACATGATAGCTTGTAGTGGTGACGCTACCGGCGTGCTAGATGGCCAGTGTCTTGGGAAGGCGCGACATCGAACTGATGAGCCCATGCCGTACTGGGGCGAAACACTGGTAATTTTGCGATTGAGTTTCCTGAATTTTATTAAGTAATAACATTTCTTTTACTCTACCTCTAAGTAACACTTCGTAACTATTTTTGTAGATATCGCCGGGTCAAAAGTGGGCAAGTAGTACAAATACATCATTCTAGTTGAGTAAAATCACACATGTCCATTTATATTACTCGCCGCGGTCAGCATTCACATGAATGTGTTTGTATGTTAGTGATACACTTTACTTCCGTATTTTTAGTTCGTGTCTAGGACTTAATATTTATTAGATTTTGCCATGAATAAATATTATCAAGTGAATCAGTGTAATTCTCAGCCCGACTCCTTGGCTGAATGATCAGCGTTGGGGCTTTCGGTTCAGAGGGTCCCGGGTTCGAATCCCGGCCGGGTCGGGGATTTTAATCGCGTCTGATTAATTCTTCTGGCTCGGGCATTGGGTGTTTGTTTCTGTCCTAAAACTTTCCTCTTCGTATTCATACAACATACTGCATTACCAACCACGACCGAAACACGCAATAGTGATTACATCCCTCCATTTAGGGTTGGCGTCGGGAAGGGCATCCGGCCGTAAAACAGGGACAAATCCACATGTGCGACACAGTTTGAGCCCGCGACCCCACAAGTATGGGAAAAGCGGTAGAAAAAGAAGAATCAATTCTCAAACGAAATTATAACTAACGTTTGAATTTTTCATTGGGGAAATCTATAAACGTTCAATAATGCTGTATTTCCCACTAGAAAAACTGTAATGAAGTTTAAAATACTATGTATTTTTTACCTTTTCTCATTCTCTGATCAATAATACGTAAGTCTTCTGTTTCGCAAATATTAAAAAATGTTATATTCCGTAATATGCAATTGTTGTATATTAATTTATATTCACATATTTGCATCAGGTATCTTCACTTGGAAATATCTGATTTATTGGAAGTAAGTAACGCTTTCTCCTGAACAATTATGGTTTGAGACATGTATTCTTTGCCCTACGTCCACAGATATACTCACTGAAAGTTTGGTTGTGTACCTCCACCTTTCTTACCTCTGACCAATGCGGATTGAGAAGCGTGTTCTGTACGAAGTGTCTTGAAGGAGAGGAATTGGGCTATGCGAGTGGGCGATCAATCCAGCTTACGGAAAGTGCTCACATCCCTGACCCCGGGAAGATGGTGCTGGCGGTCATGCGCCGGTGTTGAGCGGGCCATACCGTGCCAGGCGCAAGATTGAGCAGCACATAGCGTGACTAGTTACTCCACGTGGACTGGCCTTAAGTCTAAATATAGCCCCACGTGCTGTACTTTTAGATCAAAACACTGTAGGGGTCAGGTTGAGGTTATTGTCCAGACAAGCACCACAGTGCAGTGCACTTTTCGTAGCGTACTATCAGATCACGGGGGTTGATATATTAGCCCCGCAACACACGTGGTGTCCGGCGAGCGACCTCTATGAAAATTAGCTACCTGGGCTGAGAAAGGGGCTCCCCAAGTGTCGTTTGCGTGAACGGATTCTTAGAAAAAGTAATCAATAAATATGGATTGTAAGCACAGGTGATGAATGAGAGTTTCATGTACTGAACAATAAGAGTGTCATGGAGCTCCCTGTTTAGATCAGAGGATCAATGATCAAGTATCGGCCTGTGTATTTCAAGATTGCAGGATCAAATTCGGAAGAGGTAGTCGGATAATTGAAGGACAGAACAGAGTCCAATTCCACACTCCATGTCGTACTATGTCGGCATGTTAGACATCTCTAGTGACACATTTTTTGTTCAACCGACAAATTTAATTAAAGCTCAACCACTGGTCGCCCTACATCTCTGCCATCTTGTAGAGTAAGACAAGACGTTGAAACTGGCATGCCGACAGTCTAAATGACGTCACAACTGACACACGGTAGCTGGACTACATGATTATTATAATGATTATTATTATTATTGTTATCATAATTACTGCAGTGTTATGAATTTTAATCCCCTGTAACTGTTCTCCAGAAGTGTAGGAAACCTTCCAGCGTGGTTCGTTAAGATTTTAGCATTATGAAATGAAAATCGATTGTGCTATAATTCAGTTTCTAAATTTTAGGTACAGAAGGTGTATACCGAACTATCTGTCACACAATCTGCCTTCCAAAAATTATTTCATTTAGTTAAGAGTTATAGGTATCAGTAGAGGAATTTGTGCTCGGTAAAGGGAAAATTGTGTTGCAGGGATGATGACAAGCTGCAGGATGTTAAGTTCCTCAGTTCTTTTCCTTCTAGTGATGCTCCACGATCACTCATTCAGTCATTCTTTTCCTCTTTTTCTTACAATTTGCTTTACGTTGCACCGACACAGATAGGTCTTATGGTGACGATGCGATAGGAAAGGAAGCGGTCGTGGCCTCAATTATGTTACAGAAATGGAAATGGGAAACCACGAAAACCATCTCCAGGTCTGCCGACAGTAGGTTTCGAACCCACTATCTCCCGAATGCAAGCTCACAGCTTCGTAGAGTCAAATCGCTCATTAATTTGTTAATGCCTAGACCTTGCTGGGAAGCTGTTCCTTTTCTATGGCAGACTCGCTTATTCCAATGACACTCATTAAGCATTCATTTCTTATTGCCTAGACCTTGCTGAGCAGCGTTTTGCTATTCTTATTCCAGACTGGTTTATTCCAGTGATATCCACAATCGTTTCTTTCTTATCGTCCGGACCACACTGGATAGGCTGATCATAGCACACTGTTTTATTCCAGTGACACTTCGTAATCATTTTTTATTATCGTACACACCCTCCTATTCCTGTCGCTATCCCGTGCCTCATCTTTGTGAACTACTGTAGCTCTTGACCAGAATAAAATTAAGTAGTTGATATGTTGAGAGTCACGTTTTTTGACCTAAATTAAAAGATTCCTTAAGATTCCAAAAATCCACTATTAATGTTCAGAAGTCACTTAAAAATCCGGCAAAGAATCAGTGGGTGTTTTAAATCTCATTTCTATCATAAGTTACGGCAGGTGCTTTTAAATTCATATACTGAATATGGGCATTTAGAGCACAGAAAACATTTAAATATGATGCCACATACTAACTCCTAGAAGAAATGTACTGTTATACTATATTCTAAAGTAGAGACATTTACTTAGAAAGAAATGGCTTTGAAGTATACTATAGAGTATATGAGAAGTTATATTCTAGATATATTCTCGCGATTGAAAAAGAAAACTGGCCGACTGGCAGATGATTCCGTAATAACCGAGTTCGTGCCTGTCTCCAGAGACAGTGGAAACAACAATAAAAAAACTGAGTTGTGAGCTTGTATTCCGGAGATGGCGGCTTCGAATCCCACCGTCGGCAGCCCTGAAGATAGTTTTCCGTGGTTTTCCATTATCACACCAGACAAATGCTGGGGGCTGTATCTTTCAAGGCCACGGCCGCTTTCTTCCCAAGCCTAGGTCTTTCCCATCCTCACGTCGCCAAAAACTTTTGATGTGTTAGTGCGACATTAAACCGGTAAGGGAATTCGTGTTCAAGTTCCGAGGCCGGTCATCTTTTCAGATCTTTCGTCCTTGAACAATCATATAATGGAAACAGAAACCATAATAAATAATAATAATACTACCGGGCGAATTGTTTGCGTGCTTAGGTGTGAACAGCTGTGAACTTCCATCCGGGAGACAGTGGGTTCGAACCCAACTGCCGGCAGCCTTGAATATGGTTTTCCGTTGTTTTCCATTTTCACACCATGCAAATGCTGGGGCTGTACCTTAATGCCATGGCATTTCTTATCGTATCGTCACCATAAGACCCATCTGCGTCGGTGCGACATAAATGAAATTGTAAAAAGAAAATAATAATAATAATAATAATAATAATAATAATAATAATAATAATAATAATAATAATAATAATAATCCATCATGCTATCAAGTTAAAAGTATTGGGGACATAGATCTGTGTCGGTGTCATGGTTACAACTGAAGTAGTGAGCTTCACAGGTTGCTGAAGATGTTGGCGAGCTGTGTCTGTTTTTGGTCCGCGAGAGGTATTTTATTTCCCTCAAACCCTCCGGACAAGTCCGGCGAGCCTCCCTATCCGCCACCTGGGACGCGCCCGATAGGGGAACAGGCTGAAACAAAGCCAACACATCAGCTAAGCAAGTTCAACCGTGCTCCTGAGTAGGGCATAACGATGTAAAAAAAATAATATCGGTTCTAGGTCCAACTTATTACTTTTCGTTTTTTGAGGCGCCGGAAAACTGGAGTTTTGTCCTGCAGATTCCTTTTGCGTGTCGATAAATTTACCGACGTAAGGCTGAAGACTTTGAGTACGGGTACCTTCACGTACTGCCGGTCTGAGTCAGAGTCGAACCTGCCAACTTGAGCTCAGAAGGCCAGTGCTCTACCGGTCGAGCCACTCAGGCAGACCGGTGTTAGCACGGACGTTTATCGCCAAAAAATTGAGTTTCATTTACCCCAGAAATTCTTTGTAAACCATGTTTGTGGTATTACCTTTTGGGGCTAAGACGACCATGCCACATAGAACAGTACATGTGAGAAACAGTCTTCTCTCAAGTCGAAAAACAAATACATGTTTCTTTATTTTTAAAGGAGATTCAAAATACCTATTCCCACATCTGTAACATCTCCAGTTTTTGAGATGTACATAACTATCCTCATAAAATGAATTCAACCCATTGATCAGTCCTTCCCTCACCCTCACCCTCATCTAAGTGTATTTTCCGAAAACAAAAATTCATGTTTATTTATTTTTAAAGGAGATTCCAAATACCAATTTTCACGTATGTAACATCAGTTTTAAGATACAAGTATATTCGTAAAAAGTAATTCAACTATTTTTCACTTCTTTTCATCCCCTTTTAAGTGCCTTCTCCCAAAACACAAAGGTAGAGGTTCCTGTATTTTTAATGGATTTTTCGAATACCAATTTTCTTGTCTCTAACATGTTTAACATGTTAAGCTTTTGATATGTAATATCACGTACTCATTTTAAAAATTCACCCACTTTTCTAATTCTTTTCAGCCCGTTAACTGGATTATCAGAAAACAAAAAATACGTGTTTCATTATTTTTAAAGGAGATTCCAAATACCAGTTTTCATGCCTGTACGTCTGTAACACCTTCAGTTTTTGAGATAAATGTATACTCATAAGAATAATTCAACTTCTTCTTCGTCACTTCTTTCCACCCCTCTCCCGCCTTAAGTGGACTTTCCGAAAACAAAAAATACGTGTTTCTTTATTTTGAAAGGAAATTCAAAATATCAACTTTCACGTCTGTAACAGCTTCAGTTTTTAAGAGAAAGTATCCTCCTAAACATATTTCAATTCCTTATTTACCTATTTTTAACCCCACACTCCTTACGCCGATTTTCCGAAAAAAAAACCAAACCAAATGCGTGTTTCTTCATTTTTAAAGGAGATTCCAAATACTAATTTTCACGTCTGTAACATCTCCAGTTCTTGAGATATAAGTATGCTCACAAAAGTAATTCAACTCCCTTTCCACCCCTTAAGATCCGTTAAGTTGAATACCCCCTCCACAAAAGTGCGTGTTTATTTTTAAAGGAGATTCCAAATACCAATTTTGACGTCTTTAAAATCTTTAGTTTTTGAGATATAAGTACCCTCACACAAAGATTTCAACTAATTTTTCACTTCATTCACACCCTTTAAGTGGATTTTCCGTAGACAAAAGAACACGTGTTTCTTTACTTTGAAAGAAGATTCCAAATACAAATGTTCATGCCTCTAACATCTTCAGTTTTTGAGATATAGGTATCGTCATAAAAATAATTCAACTCCTTTTTCACCCCAGCCCGTTAAATTGATTCCCCCTCCAAAAAATGCGTGTTTTTTATTTTTAAGGTGATTCCAAATCCAAATTTTCTTTCGTGTAACCTTAAGTTTTTGATGTATAAGTTCCTCCATAAAAAAGAATTTAGGTGCGGCCAGTATCCAGTAATCGGGAGATAGTGGGTTCGAGCCCCACTGTCGGCAGCCTTGAAGATGGTTTTCCGTGATTTCTCATTTTCACACTAGGCAAATGCCGGGGCTGTACCTTAATTAAGGCCACGGCCGCTTCCTTCCAATTCCTGGGCCTTTCTTATCCCATTGTCGCCATAAGACCTATCTGTGCCGGTGCGACGTAAAGCAAATAGCAAAAACAAAAAATAAGTTTTTCACTTCCTTTCACCCTCCCCCTTAAATGAATTTTCCGGAAACAAAAAACGTGCTTCTTTATTTAAAAAAGGAGCTTCCAAATGCCCATTATCACGACTGTAACATTTGCAGTTTTGAGATACATGTATCCTCATAAAAATGAGTTAAACTCCTTTTCACCACCCCCGTCCCCGAGTTGATATCCCCTCCCCCTCCGCTAAATGCGTGCTTCTTTATTTTAAGGGAGATTCCAAATATTAATTTTCACGTCTGTAACATATTTAGTTTTTGAGATATGAAGTATGAAGTATTCAAGTAATTTTTCAATTAATTCACCTCCTTAAGTGGATTTTCCTAAGATTATGCGTTTCATGTCTGTAACGTCTTCAGTTTTTGAGATATAAGTATCCTCATGAAAATAATTCAACTCCTTTTTCATTCCACCCCCGCCCGTTAAGTTGGTTTCCCCCCACCCAAAACTTCACTTTTCTTTATTTTTAGAGGAGATTCCAAATACCAGTTTCCACGTCTGTAACCTTCAGTTTTGAGATATAAGTTTCTCCAGAAAAAGAATTCAATTTTTTTACTTTCACTCACACTCCCCACTCAAGTGAATTTTCCAAAAACAAACTGTACCCGTTTCTTTAAAAGAGCTTCCAAATACCAATAATCACGACTGTGACATCTTCAGTTTTGAGATATATGTATCCTCGTAAAAGGAATTCATCTCCGCTTTCATCCCCCCCCACTACCAAGTTGATTTCCCTACCAAATGCGTGTTTCTTTATTTTTAAAGGAGATTCCAAATACCAGTTTTCACGTTTGTAACATCTTTAGTTTTTTTGGTATATACATACCCCTTCTCATACAAATAATTCAACTAATTTTTCAATTCTTTCATCGCCGCCCCCACGATACGGGTTTTTTTCCGAAAACAAAAGAATACGTGTATCCTTATTTTTAAAGGAGATTCCAAATACCAATTTTCACGTCTGCAACATGTGAAGTTTTTGAGATATACTGTAGATACGCTAATTCTAAAAATTTACCCACTTTCTCAGTTCCCCTTAAGTGGATTTTCCGAAAATAGTATTTATGTTTCTTTACATTTACAGGAAATTCCAAATACCAGTTTTCAAATCTGTATTATGTTACGTGTCTGAGGTAAATTGCAGATATTATGGTCTTTTTAAAAATTCATCCCGTTTGTCACTCCTGTTCCCCCCTATTCATCGGATTATCCAAAAACACAAAAACACGTGTTTCTTTATTTTTAAAGGAGATTCCAAATACCAGTTTTCACATTTATAACATCTTTAGATTTTTTGGTGTATACATATATATATATATACATTCTCATACAAATAGTTCAACTAATTTTTCAATTCTTTCACCCCCCCAACCGTAAAGGTTTTTCAGCAGAAAACTAAAAAGTACGTATTTCCTTATTTTTAAAGGCGATTTAAAATACCAATTTTCACGTCTGCAACATATTAAGTTTTTGAGATATACTGCAGATACTCTAATTTTAGGATTTCACCCCGTTTTTCAGTTCCCCTTAAGTGGATAAAAAAAATTATGTTTCTTTATTTTTACAGGAAATTCCGAATACCAGTTTTCAAATGTGTAGTGTATTACGCGTCTGAGATAATTTGCAGATATAGTCTCTTTAAAAATTCACCCCGTTTGCCACTCCTGTTCACCCCTATTCATCGGATTATCCAAAAACACAAAAATACGTGTTTCTTTATTTTCAAAGGAGACTCCAAATTTCAATTTTCATGTCTGTAACATCTTCAGTTTTTGAGATATAAGTCTCCTCGTAAAAGTTGTTCAACCCGTTTTCCCCCACTTTTAAACCCCTTAATGGGATTTTCCGAAAACAAAAAAATACGTGTGTCTTTATTTTTAAAAGAGATTCCGAATGTCAATTTTTTCGTCTGTAAACTTTTAAGTTTTTGAGATATAGATATCCTCATTTTAATCATTCACCCCCCTTTTCACCCCCTTAGCGACGGAATATTCAAAAATCCTCCCTTAGCGGACACCTACATGTTAATATGAATGTATCCCGGAAATTTCATTTCTTTATGTCCAGTAGTTTTGGCTCGGCGATGATGAGTCAGTCAGTCAGTCAGTCAGTCAGTCAGTCAGTCAGTCAGTCAGTCAGTCAGTCAGTCAGTCAGTCAGTCAGTCAGTCAGTCAGTCAGTCAGTCAGTCAGGACAAGCTATTTTATATATATAGATAGATTAAGGTACCATAGTCAATAGTTCAACGTTGATCTAATATCCTGTGTCGAGGTAGTGATGCATGTGTATTTGTAATTACTTGGGACTAGAATTGGGAAGGAAGCGGTCGTGACCTATATGATAGAAAAGTTCGGATGCTCATTAAAAAAAGCCGCGGGAAGCCGCATCTGAGTTAGCCGGGTTGTGATTAAAAAAAAACTTCCTACTCTCATTAGGGATCCCTTTTCCAGTCCCTCATACTAATCGCAAATTCATAACACAGCTGAGCTTATCAAGTGACGTACTCTCATGTTAACCCCTAAACCATATTAGTGACCAATATTTCGTTCTCAGTACAGTCCGGGGAATCCTTTCTCCTTTGCCATTCCTACATTTACATGCTTCGTATGAGGAACCAGTCTCGAAATTTTGATAGCTAGGATATTAATAAAACCGATCTCGGTAGCTGCAGTTGTTTAAGTGCTTCCAGTATCCAGTATTCGGGAGATGGTGGGTTCGAACCTCACTGTTGGAAGCCCTGAAGATGGTTTTCCGTGGTTTCCCATTTTCACACCAGGCAAATGCTGGGGGCTGTACCTTAATTAAGGCCACGGCCGCTTCCTTCCCACTCCTAGCCTTCTCCTGTCCCATCGTCGTCACAAGACTTATCCGTGTCGGTGCGACGTGAAGCACCTTGTAAAAAAAGATATTAATACAAATAATTGCATGGGAAGCAATAAATCGGATATATCAATAAAAGTATCAAATAAGGACAAATCTAGCATTACAAGGACCACAGACCATTAACGTCCATGGAAAAGCGGGAGATAAAGGCTTCCGCTACCCACAACCTCGGCACTAGCTGGAATAGAGTGGTTAGTGTTATGCTCAACCACATTTTCCACCAGGAATTAACATGAAACTCATTTCTGGTGTAGGCCGTGAAAACCCCAGGGACAATTGTCTCACCAGAAGGTGAAGTCACGTTTCTAAATTTTCGAATTCCTGAGAGGGAGTCGAACCCATGTCCTTCCATGTTAACCGAGGACGTCTTTCAAACCTCGGCCAACTTCTAAAACCACCAATCCTACACACATAATTTACGCTACCAACAGAATTGATCCTGATTTGAATGTTTTCTTTCCGCATTTGAAGTTTTGGTTTTGCTTTCATGTTTGCAGTTCTCAATCATGTGTCTGATAGGCGATTCGAACAACTTGAAATGTGCCTGACAAATTTATTTGGCAAAGCAACTGGTCCACATTCGAGGACACTGACCCGCCTTTGACCTGTCTACTCTGCTGAACAACGCACAGGAGTAAGTGCAGTCGTTTCTTATTACGAAGGAGTCTAATTTTGATCAGATAATCTGAATTCATTCTACACGGTAATTTAGCTTCTGGAAGCATGTGCGATGACGTGCTCTTGCTAGTTCGGAGACTACTACCGTGAGTGACAGATTCTGATTGTTATTTGAGCACTGGGAACATTTCCGAAGAGAAAATTACTGTGGCTTACTGTTCCGTATTAAACGCCTTTGCCATCCGTTTTATGGTTGCTCCGGGTTTGATTCCCAGCGGGTCGGAGATTTTAACCTTAAATGGTTAATTCCATTGGCTCGGGGACTGGATTTTTGTACTGTCCCCAACATCCGTGGAACTCACACACCACACACAACACTGTCCTCCACTACAATAACACGCAGTATTCTATACATGGCAAATGCCATCCACACTCGTCGGGGTCTACCTTACAAGAGATGCACATGGCTAGAAATATCCACGCGAAATTACATACAAGACACGTCAAAATGCTCTGTGAAGAGATGCACATAAATTATGATCTTACCTTTAATTTTGAGGTGCCATATGAATAGCCTATGTGTATATAATCAGCGATCTAGATCGATGTAATTTTTTTTCATTAGAAGAAGATTTTCACTTGCTGATGCTTTGGATATTAAATGTTATATGGGATGGAACCGGACTGTAACGAGAGGAAATAAATGATATTGGTATTTAATTACATGGATATTCAATATAGCCCTTCAGAACAGTTGGATTTTATTCAATAAAAATAACAATCATAAAACGATCCAGCTAGAATTCACAAGAGAACTTTCTAATCCATCGTACACCTGCAGAGGTATCGGATACTACGAAAGGTAGCTGGAAGACTTTTTGATTCCAGGAATAGTCTCTAGACGTTCCGATTTCATATTCAGTGTGATTGATATGATGGACCATCTTGTACAACACACACCAGAGAAGAAACAACTTGGTATAATAATGACGTGTGGTCTCCGACGTGGCCTGGTGCAGGTCTTTATTTAGTTGACGCCGTATAGGCGAACTGCGCGCCTATTAGGATAGGGCCCTACCTATGATGAATTCTAATGACAAAGACGGCACACATACCCCGCCCCCGAGCCATCGGGATTAACCAATTTAGGTCCTGTCCGGGAATCGAACACGGGAACCTCTAGACCAAGGGCCACCACGCTAACTATTTAGCAATGGAGCCGGACAGGAGCTTAGTGAGGACAAAGTGTTCTAAATGTGACATCAGCTTGTGCATTGACTGTTCCATTTCCTTTCATTCTCACTAATTTGTGCATAGCCTACAGTCTTAGAACTTCTTGAAGGAAAATTCCGATACATTATGAACTTTTTAAGGGGGAAATTCCGATAATTTAAAGAAATCCTGCGAGGAAAACATTCAGGGACGTTAAAGAACTCATGTGGGGGCTAAAGAACTTCCATGTGGAAAATCCGGTATGTTGAAGAACTCATGTAGGGAAAATTCTGGGACTTTAAAGAATTACAGTGTGGGGAAATTCCAGTACGTTAAGGAACACTTGTGGAGGAAATTCCTGTTTATTAAAGAACCCCTGTGTAGGAAATTCCAGTAAGTTATATAACTCATATGGGGGAAAATGCAAGTACGTTTAACAACTCTAATGGAAGCTAATTCCAGCTCGTTACAGAACTCTTTTAGAGGATGATTCCTACAATCCTGCGTCTTTTTAGACTAACAATTGAATAAAAACAGCTTCTAGTTTCACGTGACTGTTTCTGTCGTGATTGTAGCCACAAGACCTCAAGTATTAATGTGAAACTCAAACCACACGCTTTGAATTTTTATTTAAAAAATCCCGCATACATTGATCTGGATTAAAACCGCAGCTGCCTTTGGTGATAAGTCAATGACGATGCCAATCAGCTACCATGCCCCTCAGCGTTATGAGATTTCCACGACAACTGAAAATCAGGATATGCACTGAAGCAAACAATGATCACTAATTAAAAACCTCATCTCTCTCTTTGATCCTCCAGTAACGTCTATCATGTCGTGCTGTACTCTCTATGACATGCTGTTCATCAAAGTTAAAGAGCATGTATCAATTAGGTAACTCAAGTAAAGCAGGCTAACATCCGAGATTCAACACTCAACTACATTAATTCCACAGAATAAACCACGCGCATCAGTGCCAACCAAAATCCCCTGTCTCGAAACATACTCAAAGTGTCATCTCGAGTTGGATAAGGGCTATGATAAAACAACCCGATGAAACTTTACTCCCTTACACGTTCAAGGATAAGAAAGACTAAACCACCCAACAACATATTAAACACATCATCATAGCGGAAGGCTTGATATCGACACTGTTTGAATACCGGAGTTGTCAGTAGGTACCCTCAGCATGGTTTCTTCCCGAGTATTCCAACACTCAGGTGTCCCTAGACCTTCAAAAATGTTGGGCTGAGTTGCTCAGACGGTTGAGGCGCTGGCCTTCTAAACCCAGCTTGGTAGGTTCGATTTTGGCTCAGTCCGGCGGTACTTGAAGATGCTCCAATACGTCAGTCTCGTGTCGGTAGATTTACTGGCGGGACTAATTTGTGGCACTTCGGCGTCTCCGAAAACCGTAAAAGTAGTTAGTGGGACGCAAGAAACAAATAACATGAATTACTAATTAATTTTAAAAATTACTCTAGTCTGCCCTTTTATTTCTAGCGCTCCTTGAACCGTAATCATACCATCCTCTCCAACCCCCTCAAGAGCCCTCTTAAGTTCTCACTCTTCGTCCCTATCCTCAATCACTTCCTTCGACCCCTCCAAACCCCACCTCCACCTGGACAGCGCGGAGAGACTGCGTAGGGGTAATCAATTACTACAATAGATTCCACGTGGTAATAGTAATAGCCAACTATCACCTTGGCTACAACTTAGTACATCATGACTAATTAATGTCCAACTGAATATCACGGACGAGCAAATTGCTCTCGAATTTGTATTTTCTTTATGTACTTATCTCCAATGTTCCTCCTCAATATCCGAATGAAGTCTGTATTGTAGCCATTGACATAATATTACGTCTTGTATCTACAAATGTTCTTTATATCGCTCTTTGTCTATAACTAGCATGGACATGCAGGGTTTTGGTTCCCCTGCATCGACATACATATTTAATTCATCGTTATGATTTGTATTAATTATTAAGAACTTTTTCGTCTATATCTGTTGCCAAAGCATAGATTTATTCACTTGAATATTATTGGTATTGTAAATTATTATATTTGTACATCTTGTAATTCTAAATTCCCTACCTATTAAATTCTCTTGTGTCTATAACATTTATTACGAAACAAATGGCAGAATAAATTCAGTGTACATGTATTTATATGTTACTATAAACTTAAGCTGTATTGTCTAAAACTCTCATCAAAGTTTGTAGTCAGTAATGTCCAGCAATGCCAGCACGGCGAGCTCTTCAAATTAATTGTGTAAAGACGAATATTCATCAGAATCTGTAACATTCCTTCTATATCATGTACTCAAAACAAAATCCAAGCGTCATCCCTCCCCTTCCTATCCAATACCTCACTTCTCCGCTTACCCACCTCATACAGCCCTCCTCCTCCAACCCGCCCAAAACTCCTGGCGAGAGAGAGGGGGTTACCCTTTAGGTGGCTCGCCCCTACCCCTCCTGGAGGGGAATGAACACTTTTGTCGATAGATAGATCGTATCGAGGCGCGTACGTTAAATGCGGCCACATGAACTATGGCGACGTTATTACAAAATGCGTCCAAACAGGACCAACGTGCTGTTATTCTGTTGTTGGCTGCTGAAGGACAAACACCGGTGGATATCCATCGGAGAATGAGGACTATGTATGGGCAGCATCTCTGTCGAACATCACCGTTGTGGAATGGTGTACCAAGTTCCGTGCGGGTCGAGTTTCGACTCAAGACGCCGGTCGATCTGGGTGGCCAGGCTCATGCATTAAGGACAAGAACGAGTGGGCGGTGGATGACACTCGAGCACCCTCCCTGTAGTCCTGATCTCTTCCCATGCGATTATCACGCCTACGGTCCCCTCAAAAAGGCGGCCCTGAAAGGTCGACGCTTCCCGTCGGACGAGAATGTGCAGCAAACGGTTACGGACTTCTTCACGCAGCAGGGCACAGTGTTTTACCACACGGGGATCTTCAACCTGATACGTCGGTGTGATGTATGCCTCAATGCTTACGGCGATTTTGTCTGATTGACATCCCGATTCAGGACTGTACGGCCGTCGTACGGAAACGTTTTGATTGCCGCTTATAGTATGAAATCTTGGTAATCTGTATATAAACGTGCCTGCCATTAAAATGTTCCTTTTATTAGAGCAAACGAAAAAACTGTCCGATTCCTTTCCAGATTCACTAATTTTGTCATGCTGTTTACAGCTCATGTAACAATAGCTGGAGTTCAGTGATGTCTGATGTCCTGATTTATGATCTTACCAAGTTTGGTTCCAAAACAATATCTTCTATACACCACGTTCCATTTAAAACTGCAACAGCAAATTACTGATTTTAAGTCCGGCTCCATGGCTAAATGGTTAGTGTGCTGGCCTTTGGTCACAGGGGTCCCGGGTTCGATTCCCGGCAAGGTCGGGAATTTTAACCTTAATTGGTTAATTTCGCTGGCATGGGGGCTGGGTGTATGTGTCGTCTTCATCATCATTTCATCCTCATCACGACTCACAGGTCGCCTACGGGAGTCAAATCGAAAGACCTGCATCTGGCGAGCCGAACTTGTCCTCGGACACTCCCGGGACTAAAAGCCATACGCCGTTTCATTACTGATTTTAAGTTTGTAATTGTTATTTTACGGCAGAATGACTTATGAGCATAACGCCTGTGATGTCTTAATTGAAGTTCATTGCAGTCAATCTTGTCCTATCAAACAGGTCCCTTGTAAGTGCGATGAAGTGGTCAGCTTTACGCCCGGTGTTGAGCTGAGTAGCTCAGACTGTATAACACTGGATTTGGTGGATTCGTTTCAGGCTCAATGTGCTAGTGTTTGAAGGGGTTCAAATATGACAGCCTCAAGTCTTTAGATTCATGTAAAAAACATCTGCAGGGAAACAACCCCGTACCTCAGCGCCCCCAATAGCCGTAAATGTAGTTAGTGTTGCGTAAAATTTTAATATATATTTTTTTAATCCGTTCACCGTCCAGGGTTCGTTTTCCCCTCGGACTCATCGAGGGAACCCACCTCTACCGCCTCAAGGGCAGTGTTCTGGAGGGTGAGACATTTGGTCGGGTACACAACTCGTGAGGAGGACCAGAACCTCGCCCAGACGGCCTCACCTGCGATGCTGAACAGATGAATTGTAGGGGCTTGGGGGAATTGTAAGAGATAGGCAAGGGAGAAGGAAGGAAGTGGCCGTGGTCTTAAGTTACATACCGGCCCGGCATTTACCTCGAGAAGAAGGGGAAAACCACGGAATACAGCCTCGAGGATGACTGAGGTGGGAATCGAATCCCCTCTACTCAGTTGAGCTCGCGAGGCTGAGTGGACTCCGTTCCAGTCATCGTACAACATTTTTTATTTCCTGGCAGAGTCGGGAATCGAACCTTGGCCTCTGGGGGTAGCAGCTAATCACACTGACCACCTCACCACAAAGGTGGAATA